>NC_136976.1:71400787-71533287 GCF_032717465.1 Coenobita brevimanus
GATTCAAAGGGTTAATCTGATCAGCCAGGACTCCAGGTATTCAGTATTTTTCTTTTTCTTGGAGGTCATCAGTAGCTATTTGTCTTTGCTCTTCGGAAGTTATTTATAAGCCTTATCTCTCTGTGTCTCCAGGTGCCCACCCCGTACGCCTACAGCTACGGTGTCTCTGCCGGACACACCAACTTCGGTCACAGCGAATGGGGTAACGGACACGGAGGCGTTGGTGGCGGGTACTGGGTGAACCTTCCCGATGGCCGGACACAGAAGGTGTCGTACGTGGCGCACGGTGGCGGCTTCTACCCGGTTGTGTCATACTCCGGCGTGGCCCGCTACCCGGCTGGCAAGGGAGGCCATGGTGGATACGGCGGTGGATACGGCGGCGGATATGGACACGGACACCATGGATAACTTTCTAATCTTTTACAGCCACTTGGAAAAATGCTGTGAATTATAGGATTGCATTCTCATTGACCTGGGAGACTTCGTAACCTCTCTTCTCGTCAAAGTTTTAAATTATATGCCAAAAAAAAAAAAAAATCGCTAAGGAAGAAGTGGTACGAATTCTCTCATTCCAACAAGTAATATTCTCATTCTCAACAGTTCCCTTGTATGGTTCCCAGGATGTGGTCTTACTTGTTACTAGATTCCAGTGAGTCGTTGCTTGTTTGCCACTCTTAGAAACACTGCTTGCTTGATGATCAGTTCCCGTAGCTGAATAAGAATGCCAAAAATGTCTGCGTTATGAGCTCTAGTCTAATGTTAGGCTGTGTGTAAGATAGTTCAAACTGAGGTGATATTCACTTATAAATAGAATACTGACTGCATCAATAAAAACATGAAGAAATTTGATAGTATGTTCTCCTCTTCTCTGTGACTTCATACATGTACTCTGCTCATCGGATTCGCAAGTTACATCTAATTTTCCCATCTCTTCACAATGTAAGGTAGCTAATGTCAAATATTGCATGTAAAATGTACTCGCTGCGCAGATCGAGAAGTGGAATGTACTTTTAGTTGGTTAGTCTTTTCGTTGAAACCTGACACATTTACTTAAGAGATTATTATTACACCTAGTTCGTTTTACGGGGTTTTTATACCCTTTCTTCGTTTTCGGTGCGAAAAGTTTCCCTTCACTTAGCTCAGGAAAATGAGATGACTAGTTTCTCCCTTTGGTTGATCATCTATTTAGCTCTCAACAGCTGTCTAGGGCTTTGGATGTAGCCGGCAACAGGAAGCACAGGAAATACCACCAACGTTCAAAAAGATAGGAAGTCAAACTCACACATGGGCAATCAGTCTGGGAACAAACTTTCCTCTATAGGTTAGGCATCTCGAGGCCTATCATGGCAAGATCATATTACCTCCCTTGCAAAATCCGCTTCCAAAAGATTAGGTGTGCTCAGCCGGCCCCGTGCTTTCTTTACCTCTCCACATCTGTTGGTTTTGTTCAAGGTCTTATTTGTCTTTGTGTTAAGTACTACTAGCGTGTGTGTGTGTGTGTGTGTGTGTGTGTGTGTGTGTGTGTGTGTGTGTGTGTGTGTGTGTGTGTGTGTGTGTGGGTGTGTGTGGGTGTGTTTGTGGGAAAGGGTGGCCTTCCTACAGACAGCAGTTCTAAACGAGTGTGGAATTAAAGGCTTTTTATATCATCAACTATCCCCCTCTTGCTGTCTCCTTTCAACCTACATCTCATCGTCGCAATGTAGCATCTTAACTCTTTATTATCGCTGTTTAAATGGTCACTGCTCTCCTCAACTCTCTACTTGCACCCGCCTGCCAACACACTCTCATCCCTTTTCTGTCCATCTCTCTAATGCAAGAGGTAACCGATATCCTGTCATTCATGCATGCAACAGGTCAAATATGAAACTGTCTTCATCAGTCTCTGTTTCCCCTCTGCCTATGACCTCCAGTCTTTTCAACGCAGTATATCCAGACATCTCGAAATGGAAGGATCTTGAATTTGGCTTTCCCTTTTTTTTAAAGATTATTTTTTCAAACTTTAGATCATTAGTTCTTTGTTTTTAATACAGAACAAAATATTTAGCACAGTAACATTTTCCTTCTTACGATTCATTTACACTGATATGAAATAATTAGCCTTTAGCGCTGTTTTCATGGTATATAAATAAATAAACAAATGAATAAGTCCACTTGGATTATATTTAACTACCTAACGAGGCTACGGAGTGAAATTGTAGAGAACCATTATTTTGAGTGTACTGTATGTTGCGCAAAACGAATTCCTGTGAGAATAATGGTTACGAAAGAAACATACTAAATCTGCCCAGACAACTCTTTTACTCCCGCCAACTGCATAGTGTACTGTATATATTGAATGAGCTTAGAGGAGAGTATCACAGAAGAAATTATGTTGAATGAGCTTTGAGAGGGGAATATCATAGAAGAAATTATGTTGAATGAGCTTTGAGAGGGGAATATCATAGAAGAAATTATGTTGAATGAGCTTTTAAAGGGGAATATCATAGAAGAAATTATGCTGAATGAGCTTTTAGAGAGGAATATCATAGAAGAAATTATCCTGAATGAGCTTTTAGAGAGGAATATCATAGGAGAAATTAAGCTGAATGAGCTTTTAGAGGAGAATATCTTAGCAGAAATTATGTTGAACTTACAGTAGAAGGGAATATCACAGAAGAAATGATGTTGAACGAGCTTTTAGAGGGGGACTGTCATTGAAGAAATTATTAGTCTCTGTGTACTTGTGTTCTTTGCTATATTACAGTAAAAAAAAAAATGGAGTTACAAAAGTCCTCTACATGGAGATATACACGACATCGAAAACCACGAAATTCTCTTCTATCTGCAGTATATACAGTATTTTAACAGTTTATCCACACTTCAAAAATTCTGGTCTATGTAACGGAGAATAAAAACCCAATGGAAATTAATACAGGAACGCCATGTCAAGTCACCATGATCGTCTCGGTAAAAAGTGTCTGCATGGATCTTTTACCTTGACGTGGCCCAGATTTTATACTTTTTCTTCAGCGAGTTTTAGCAGCAAGAATGAGGATACTATAGTTCTATTTCCTTGCTATAGCACTTCCTCGTGACTAGTATCTTATTCTAGTGTTAATTTCTTGTTACCTGTAGTCTCAGTGGTCAGAAACTTTTGTAATAAATAGAGCTTTACCATCACTGTAGGTTTCAATACTCGGGAGGACGTGGTGGGGTGCCCATGTTTTTCCTCTCATATCATTAATCAGTGTCTTCCTGTCCCAGAGTCGTCTTGTTACGGCAATAAATAGACAGACAGATACTTAGGTAGATAGATAAACAGACAAACAGATAGACAGAGTAGACACATTGACAGACAAATGATAGGTAGACTCATGATTAATTGACTGATTGACAGAGGGACGAAGAGCATTTCACCAAAACAGACAGCATTAATGATAGATAAGGAGACAGACAGATTGGCAAGCTGGCCGATTGACAGAAAGAAGGATAGCATTTCACTAAAACAGTCTACATTATACTTCAGTCATCGTAAGTCTAAAGTTTTTTTTTTTGTCTTAGTTAATGGTGTGTATGAGGTTGCTTTCTTATGGGTTTTTCCTTCATTCATACGGCAACCAAACACGTCACAACCAAAATAGTGTTCATTATGGTGAAGAGTAAATAGTGAGAATTTTAAGTATTTTTCGATGGAGGCTTCTTCATCGCGGGAATTAGTGAAGATCTATATTCAAGATGTTTGTGGGTGTTTGTTTAGGATAGCCATGATGTTTCCCCAGTGCTGGAGAGGGACGCCTTCACGCGGTGGCACTGATATAGCTGGTTATACAAGTGCCTGGCAACTCCCTCCCACTCCCCTGAAAGGTGGTGGAGAACTGCATTAAGAAATAAGTAAACAAATAAATATATAGGCAGTTTCAGCCTGCACTCCATGTTCACGTAAAGATGAGCCTAGGCAGGAACAACAAACAATAGCAAAAAAAATGTGACGCTCCCCACCCCTTCATCAACAAATAGGTTCTCGAAAATGATTATATGCTATTTATTTATTCACTTATTTATTCATTTATTAATTTATATGCTTGTAATACTGGTAGATAATATGACCTGTGCCTATATTTTACTGAGCTCTGAAGTGGCGCTGTTTGCCATCAGATCCAGACCAACCTTGCTCGTGTTTTTATCCTTGAAGAAGTGGATTCAGGTCACCTCCTAATTTAGTTCCGGAAATACCCAAGTCCGCTCTGTACCGAGGAAACTAGGCACTGAAAAATTAACTTATATTTCTGTCTGCTTTTGGACATTCATAAACTGCCTGTATGAATTATGTCAAGGGCCACAAATACACAGCCTTTTCATTTTTCTCCTTTATAATCGCCGTCTGTGTTGCTGTGCTTGTCTGTGGTTTTGATCTTGTTATGGTGCTCTCTCTCTCTCTCTCTCTCTCTCTCTCTCTCTCTCTCTCTCTCTCTCTCTCTCTCTCTCTCTCTCTCTCGGGGATGTCATAAATAATAAAAAAGATCTAATGGTGGAAGTGGCACCTGACATTTCATTTGACATTGTCAGTGAGCGTCACTTCCTCATGTGACTCATATTTGTCAAGTCACGACTGATGCAGTAATATTTATGACAGTGGATCTGCTTGCTGGTATAAAACGTCGCCGGATGCCAGACAGCTGTCAGATTACACTAAGCCCACACAAAATGTATTCATCAGTAAGTGCTCCAGGGAAAAGTTTGATGGTTTTTGTCGCTTTTTTTCCCGCTATTTGAGGGGTCACGCCCAGTTATAATGTGTCACACGGTAGTTTCATGTGATTGTTTCCTCCCGCTCACAACCGTTCAAAAGTGGTGCCACTCTGGGAGCGTGACCAGCCGTGACTGGTTATCTCGTTATCTCCAGGTGTGAGGAAAGTCAGTCTGAGTGATGCCGCCACACCGACATCAAAACACTGCAAACGAAGTTTGAACTTAGCGGGAGCTATATATCATAGGACTAAATTTATGCATAACAGGACGTGTGACAATATAAATGAAGGTTAATAATATCCTACATGCGTGCTCTAGGCTGTTACTTAAGTTTTAAAACAACTAAGCTGTGAGAATTCTGATAAATGGGTAGGTGTGAATGGAGAGTTTGTAGGGCTCTTGGGCTGCCAATAATATTCCCTACTGGTACACTAATATAGCCTCGAATGACGATACCTGTGGAGAAAAAACACACACATTGTTGTCGACAGTGATTTTAGGATAAAATACAAATCATGCTTAATAAACGGATACTCGTATGTATAAGCAGGTAAAAAAAGGGTTGCTGCAATGGCTAGTAGTAAATCAAGAAAGCAAAACAGTGTAGCTCAGGGAAAGAGGACCCCACTACATGATAAGGTGAAATGTCAATGTAGATTTTCGCTTAGCTCCCTCCCCCCCTCCCCAAAAAAAGAGCATGGTCAAAACTGTAATAGTTGTAGCACATATTGTTCTAGTTTATAACAGCTTTCCACTCTTCTAGTTTTCCTTTGCCTCATTGAAAGTTTCCCTTATTCAAAGTATACTTCTACCCAATTTTTTGGTATTCGCTGTGAACCACAAGCCACTACTGTACCAGGTGTTCCTGCTGAGCGTGTTGGTGGCGGCTGGTGTGGCCTTCCCTGGTGGATATGGTGGTCATGGTGGCGGCTATGGAGGACACAGTGTAAGTCATGGCGTTTCATGGTTAAGAAACATGGATATATTGTTTGGAAAAATTTTGTTTCTTGCCCTCTGTTTTTTTCGCACAAGTTTTTATCAACCTGTCTTCTCCATGCCCCCAGGTGCCCACCCCGTACGCCTACAGCTACGGTGTCTCCGCCGGACACACCAACTTCGGTCACAGTGAATGGGGTAACGGACACGGAGGCGTTGGTGGCGGGTACTGGGTGAACCTTCCCGACGGCCGGACACAGAAGGTGTCGTACGTGGCGCACGGTGGCGGCTTCTACCCGGTTGTGTCATACTCCGGTGTGGCCCGCTACCCGGCTGGCAAGGGAGGCCATGGTGGATACGGCGGTGGATACGGCGGTGGTTACGGCGGCGGATATGGACACGGACACCATGGATAATCCTTTACTTTTGCTGTGGACATGTACTGGAATTTATATGGCAAAATTGTTTATAAGAACTATGTAACAGTCTCATTATTCTCTTCATGGTAATTTAATAGATACTGTTAGCTTATGTTTGAGTTATATATCTTTACTATAAAATCATTTTTTTTGTTTTTACAACTGTTGCCACCTAGTTAGTTATACATATTCTGCTTTCCGTGTACAAGGCAGTGTATTAGGCCAACCACACATGTATATAAGACATACTACATTCAATAAAGGAATTTCAAATACAACTGCCCCATCCTACAACCCACTCATATATATGGATATTTGCTCGCCACAGACATGTATAATTATTCTGTTTGCGGACATGTAAATAAGTGTTTGGTGTCGTTTCAATCGGATTATACTCTTATTACCTTACAATTATTGAGATGAACTTAAAGCCCACCTGAGTTGAAGGTCTGTATAAACAATAACTTAAATTATCAGTATCTTTTGTGCAGATTTAAAAAGAGAAATTAAATAACTTCTTCACTGTGTTGTATGCTATCCTTCTAAAGATATATCAGATCATCTGGGAGCTGCAAGGACGAATTATAACACTATTTATCTATCTATCTATTGCCAGACGCCTTAATCCCGTAAGGGGTGACCACAAACAAATCACGAAATGAGTGAGACTGTGACAGTGGTGCAATCGATAGCTTACTTGGTTTGCAATTGAGATTCGTAGAGATGCAATATTGTACACTGCACCTCCCTTCCCTACACCGCTACTATGTCAACCCGTCCCTGCTTCCCCATCTTGTCTCTTGCCCTCTCTTCCCCATCCTAACTAGACCCTCTCTTGTGTCACCAACCCGGCTCCAGCTTCACACCCACATGAAGAACGTAGAATAATCCCATGTTTTCTTTCGGCTCAAACAAAGCTTAGTAACGAGAGGGAAGTAATTTTGAGATTATTTATTCGTTCATTCACTTATTTTACAGGACAGGAAAGGGCGAGCACAGAGTCTTCTCATGTCTTTTGGTCTTCCAGAAACAAAGAATCTACTTACGACGTGGCAGCAATCGTAAATCTGGTCGTAAGTCTGGTCGTAAATCTGGTCCCCTGTGGTTAGAAGGCGACTTGAGAGGAGTGTGCGTATGTTCAAGTTTCGTGTGAACATCTGGTATTTTCCCTGAACAGAACCAACAGCAAAAGAGAGCATTCTGGCTAAATCAATAATTCTCGTGGTCATGTATTGCACTGTAGTTCGTAATATTTTCTTTTAAAACATGTAAAAAGATCTTATAATTAACTCTCACAGTCGCTTCCTCTCTCCTATTTTATTGTAGCTAGCCAGAAGATTTAAATTAGTTGATTAAGTGTTCGAGCCTGAGAGTGTTAATATTGGTACTGTTAACCCCTTCGTGGTCCGGACAGATCGGGTATTCTGTTCCACTTAATGCAAGACTATTTTATCCATAAGTTATATTTACAGTTCTTTGTGAAAAAAAAAAAAAAAAGATTAAATATTTGTGGTTTTGCTGCCAGTAATGTACAATAAATAACACAGTATTTTTTTTTTCCCCCCCGCACAAAACACTATTGCAAAAGAAATTGGTTTTGTCCATATGTTGTTTCTTTTGTCTGCGCAACCCTATATTGCTACGACATACACTTATTTATTGTACATTCTTCGCAGTTGTCTCTGTCTACTTATATTATCTGAAAAATACATTAATCCAAAATATCAAATAAAAAGTTAGGTAAATTTCATGTCCTCTTTCACTGCATACAATTATAAACGGCGGTGTGCTTTCAAGAACACAAATAAGGACATTGGCTGCTCCTTCCTGCTACTCTTTTAGGTTTCTTGTCTTTGTGTGATGAGCTTATATTTTTTCCTTGCCTTCACACAGGATAAAGTCAGAAGGTATTAGTCCCTTATATTTTAATGACTCATTCTTGCTCCTTCAGAAAGTTACTCAGCTCCGGGAGGTCTGGGGATATCTCTTTTCGTGAAAGGATAAACGAGGACGATATTTTAAACTAACTCTCCAGCTAGGAATGTCTACTCAAAGCTGAATAAACTGTAAGATTAATCCATAAAATACGCTATTAAACTGAAAGGGTTATGGCTAGGCTGTAGGGAGACCATTTATGAAGGCCACACCCCTCAGCAATTTTTCTTGGGATAAGATGGTGCTGTCATGAGAGGATATTCTTTGCAAAACGAGGGGGGGGGGGGCAGAGGTTTCATCTTTCATGCAATTTCGATTTTTGTGTTTTGTATTAGTTCGCATTATTGAAATCATCTTCCATTTAGAACCGCAGCAGCACTTTAAATTTATATGAATTATTATACAGCCTATACTCCATAACCCAGTGATATTTTAAATCATGAAGGGGAAGTTCTAAGACGGAAACCATACTGTGTTCACCGTACAGGCGGCTGAAATCACTCGACATAATTAAGCCAAGATCCAGGCCACAGCTCGTAGAATGTGGACAGGAGATGCATATCGCGAACTGATGAAGCTGTCAGTACTGTTTCAATGCATAGGTCTAAAGCACAAAAAGGCAGGAGAATGAATATACTCGTAGTTATGACCGTGCAAGTTCAGTTAAGGAACTGTATTAACCGCGTGGGGGCGTTTTTCTTTCTTGTTTTTTTTTCTTTAGTACCAAACCTTTAACACTTAAAGGATCTTGCATTATAATTAGCGTAAGATGTTGCAATTATCATATAATGTAAATTAGACGTGACCAAAAGCCGTAAGCCTAAAAAAGATGTCACCTCCCACAACGTGCATAATACCTCCTTAAGAATTATGCCTTATGAGTTTCACTTTCTCCTGCGAGGTACTTATTCGTTCAGGCCTGACTGGACCCAGGTCACCGAATGTCAGCCTCACGTATAAATCTGCCTGGATGACGGGCAGCAATCATCAGTCTACACCCAGAACTCCCACAGACATGAACTCGCCTGTAAGTGTTCGAGAAGACTGGCTTGGCATAGGATTGTGTCCTTAGTATTTCACGAATTCAGTAATATGCAGATATCAGTATGTTACAGTCGTATGTTGCACCAGTAGTACTAAAGAATCTTACTGCATTTATCTTGCTGAATCTAAGAGCACCTTATCCACTACTCCATACCTCTTAACTTACCTAATAACTTCATCCTCCAGTGTCTATATCGATTATTCAAACAGACATGAGACACATATTAGAAGATCTGGGGAAGTTCCAAAGGGAGGAGTCAAATACAAAAGACAACTTGGGACACAGGAATCTTCAATATGATATTCTAATGATGCACAGCGAATCAGGCTATAGCAAACCTGATAATTAATTTTCTTGTGCCTCCCCACACATGCCAAACGTTTCATTATAAAGCGAGAAAAGTATATACGAGTACAAGGAAAACACTGCGGCAACCACTCTCACATACCATTATGCACAAAAATATCACACAACACAATTGTAGCTTCTCTGTCTACAACATTACACCTTTTTTAAACAATTTCCTACAAACAAATTCTACAAAAGTCAGTCTTCCCCAGACAAGTTCTATTTAAGTTTGTATCCCCTATAAATAAGTTAAGTCAGCAATCAGCATCCTGGAGTTGTGCCACAAAAAACTGTTCCTTCAGATGTTCCTGCTGAGCCTGCTGGTGGCCGCTGCTGTGGCCCTCCCAGGTGGCCACGGGGGAGGCTATGGTGGTTTTGGAGGCTATGGTGGCGGACACGGTTTCTTCGGAGGCTATGGTTTAGGAGGCGGAGTTACTTTCTTTGGTCATGGTGGAGGCGGCTATGGTGGTGGAGGCTACGGCGGTGGACACGGTTTCTTTGGTGGATATGGTGGAGGACACGGAGGTGGCGGCTATGGAGGACACAGCGTAAGTACGGGGATTTTTGTTTAAGATTTTTCTTCTACTTCGAAGTAACCATTTTCTTCCGTGTGGTTCGCAATATATTAATCAACTTTTATCCTCCGTGTTCCCAGGTACCAACACCGTATGGCTACAGCTACGGTGTCTCTGCAGGACACACTAACTTCGGCCACAGCGAACATGGTAATGGACATGGAGCTGCTAATGGCGGGTACTGGGTGAACCTTCCCGACGGCCGGACACAGCGGGTGTCGTATGTGGCACACGGTGGCGGATATTACCCTCATGTGTCATACGGTGGCGTGGCTCGTTACCCAGCAGGCAAGGGAGGCTATGGTGGCTATGGTGGTGGTTATGGTGGCGGCTACGGACACCATGGATAATTTTTGACTGTCACTTCTTGCCATCATGTATTTGTAGTGTATCTGACAAAACTAGTATTAAGGCCCGTGTCTCAAACACTCTCATTCATAAATTAAAGTAGATCAGCACATAGGATGAGTTTAGTGAAGTTAGTCACTGACTGAACAGTGATGACAATTTGCGCTTCCTCACCCTCAAAGTTAACTTGGGATATGATCTTTGTCATACAAAATTTCTGTGCTTGTTGCCAATTGATCGTAATTTTAAAAAATGGATTCTGTATGTGAGGTAGCGCATACACATTTGTAAATATAACACAACTGATCATATAAATAAAGATAATTTCGAACTACAAAGTCTATATTATATCCTTCCTCCACGGATAAACTTTTCCTTCCAATATTATTGCAGTTATTCATAACTTCCTTATTATTGGCTGTTTATTCAAATATTACATAACATCCATTCCTCCAAGTGTTCTTCAGCTGTAACTGATATACCTTCATTCTTATTGCACTGACTGGGTTCTTGAAATTCAAATTAATATGCTGTATAAATCTAGTAGTTGAAAACTAAGCTTGAAATCGATGTAGTACTAGATAAACTACATTTTTTTCCCAATAATAAGTAAATCAATACATTTTGATTTATTCCAAATTTCGTGACTGCTGAACGTACTGTAAATGGCTGTGACGTTACAGGCCTAGTCCAATACAGCTACTCTGGTTTCACCCCTGAAGTTCGGGGGTCTTACAAAAAAAAAATTCGTCTCGTATGTTTCCCCCCTGCCCGCCACCCCCCCCCCCCTAAAAAAAAGAAAAATAAATGCTGATTTCAACCAGTCACAGCTCCATAACTTCAGCTGTCTTGCTTGTCTTCAGTTTCTCTTTCAGCTAGGTATTTTAATGCATCAAGCTCTAAATTCCTAATACACAGCTCCATCCTTCATCACCTACCAGTGACCTCTGCCTCATTACTGTCATCGTGAGATAAAGATCGCTTTACCTGTCTTACTCTGTCAGTTCTCAGAGGGTGAGTGTGCTGACCCGACTCGTGCATTCTATGTCTGTACGGGGAATGACTGTACCATGGACCTTTTTCTCCTTGTGTGGAGTATAATCTCTTATGTGTCGGGGTCACCACTTGCAGTATCTCATTCATGGTTGATTCAAAGGCAGTTTTCATCTCATTAATTCCCTCTTCTCACTAATCCCTTTTAGTTAAGCTCATCTCCATCCCTCCACAGCCAAACCAGTTCTCCACCTATGTTACCATCTCCCCTTAGACTCCCTTTCCCCTCAGACTCCCCCTCCCCTCCTCCCCTCTCTGACCCCTCCCCTGGGTGGGTGAGGGATGTGGCATCGTCGTGGGAGACTGCCTTGAGATGTCGTTCAGGTTAGTGCAGGATTATACCTATTGTCTTTGAAAACACACACACACGACAAGTAGAGTGGAAAAGCACATACTTGCGAAGAAGCTACGTAACTGCGTCTTCTCAGCTATTGAATAACACGTTTTGTACATTTTTTGCTTTAGCTTTTGATACAACGAATCTTCCTTATTTTTCTTTGATCCAATTCATCCACGTGCCAGTACCTGAAAAAAAGAGAGATTAAAGAAGAAGAGAGGAAGCCGATGATGGTAATGATGATAATGACAATGATGTAGAAGAAGAACAGAAAAAAATGATGACGGTAATGATGATGATGACGATGATGTAGTAGTGGTAGAAGAAGAAGAAGAAATCAAGATCCGTTCACTTCCAGATGCATAGAGCATACTGAACTTAAAAGGCTGGATGTCATAGATAATAAGAAAGACTGTTTTTTCCACATGCCCGATCATTATCCTCTTGTACATTACGACGTAAACTGGGTCGATATCAAAACTAGATATGCAAGAGAATGCTTAGGTGTAATATGTTAATTAAATCGCTATTAAAGAGGTGCAACGATGCCTCCAAAGACACTTCCACTTCCACTTCCACTACAGATTTTTTCAACCAGTTTCTTAGGCGCATCGGTTCAGGCCCTCAAGGAGTTACTGATGTATTTTCCTGTCGTGCAAAGTACATCAAAGACTGTGGGTTTGTTTTATGCCAGTAAATTATGTGAACTACAGTATCCTAACCTCGAGACTCGGTACGCCAAGAAGCAGTGGACTGATTGTTACAGAATTTACAGAAGCGTTTTTTTTTTTTTTTTTATGACTTTTTTTTTTTCATCAAACCGAGTATTTTAATAAGTACTGGCTTTCATTTATATGGCTAAAAATAAACAGAATAAGTAAAAAAATAAAGGCAGAGTATTTCACGATTTCCAGACTAATTTTTTAAGAGTCCTAGAGAGGGACGCCTTGACACAGTGGCACCGAATCAAACAGGCGGTGGAGCTGCCCGGTTATCAAAACGTCCCCCAACTCCCTCCCTACCCGCCGGAAAGAGAATGGTGGACGGGAGAGGGGTTATCTAAATCCTGCGGTCCACTGGGTTCACGTGTCGGTAAATACACAACACGAAACCAGCAGAAGCAAACACAATGGGCCATCGCGTGTGGGCAGAGCATGTGACCGTGGCAATACAGTCAAGATGAACCCACCCACCACCGCCAGTGTTGCGCCACCGTGGTATTTATAAACAATTCTCAGCTTCCGTCTGTTTCCTCCTTCGCTTGTATATAACCCTGCCTTCATTTCTACAGGATTAAACATACAGTAAAATGAAAGTTTATAACAAAGGAAAAAAAATGCTAAAATAAAACGTCTGTATGCAATGGAGACTTATGAATCCTATAAATGTGTTAGGATCCTTTATAAATTCAAGTCCCTGGGCTCGCTCGTGTCAGATTGGTGTTCGATGCTCCGCCTGCGGGTATAAAGCCCCGCCGAGGACAGGAAGCGTCAGTCCACCCTCAGGAGCTTACACGAACATGTATTCAACAGTAAGTGTGCGATAAGAGGCAAAGATAAGGACAGGATATAAGCAGATAAAAGGGTGGTGGTCACAAAATCTCCCCTTCTCGAATCTTTTAGTGTTTTTCTGGCTAAATCCTAGTAAAAGTCAATGGCCATAAATCTATTTTTTACGTGGAAAAATTAAAGTTTATAACCAGTCAAATTTCCATAACTAAGAACTACGTTATTGACAAGTAGGCCATAAATACATGTAAATTATAGGGACCAAAAATTATAGGCTTCCCTCACACTCTTATCAGTCCCTTTGCACGCCTTTCGCCACCCAGACCATAATTTTACCCACCCAGACCATAATTTTACCCACTCAGACCTGCTTCTCCTGATTTTTTTTTCCCCTCCCCACCCCCATCACCAGCATCCTTCCCCTTTTCCCCAGTGTGCTACTAAAAAGGGCGGATCCGGCATTTGAGAGGGGGGGTCCAAAATTTTTCCCTTTATTTCACACCGACCATAACCACGAATTTGAAATAGCATTAAAAATAAGTGCGAATTATCACGCCATCAGCAAGGTCAGTTTAATAGGAGAGATGGCAATTTTAGTCCAACTAGAGTAAGAAGAGCGTTGTAAATCTAGTTGTGCATTACATTACATTATGCTCATGATTTTACAGACGTTAGTTTTAACATAAAGGGAAAGGAATATTATGCTAAACCATAATATTTTTCATTAATTTATATCTAACATGTAAACCTTGATATCACTCCGTCTGGCAACTGTTAGACCTACTTTTAAAAACATCTTTGACCTAAAATGTGTTTCTTAAAATACAGTCTCATTCTTGTGCCGGTTGGACTCTTCGACAAAGTCTGTTTCCTCCTTCGCCTTGTTTACCCGGCAGTGGCTTATTACATTAACTATTTCGTGTCTTTTGGTGTGGACTTACTTGAAATTCATAATCCGTCTTAATTACCTTAGTATGTGGACATCTTTGAAATTACCTGCCTTAATTGCCCTCGTGCAATAGATAGGCATTAATCCTCGGCCTTCTTCTTCTGCTGCTCCACCAGGCATTCCTCCTGTGCCTCCTGGTGTCTGCTGGTGTGGCCCTCCCAGGCGGCCACGGGGGAGGCTATGGTGGCCACAGTGTAAGTATAATTTCATTTTTTTTTTTATGTAAAGATAATGGCGACGTGACGTATTTTTCTCCCCATGGCCTGAACACAGTGAAGTCTGATCCTCCGCTTCTTGTCAGCAGGTCCCCACCCCGTACGGCTTCAGCTACGGTGTCTCCTCCGGATACACCAACTTCGGTCAAAGCGAATGGGGTAACGGACACGGAGGAGTTGGTGGCGGGTACTGGGTGAACCTTCCTGACGGTCGGATACAGAAGGTGTCGTACTGGGCGGGTCCTGGCGGATACTTCCCAGTTGTGTCATACTCCGGCGTGGCCCGCTACCCTGCTGGCAAGGGTGGCGGTGGCTATGGCGGCCATGGTGGCGGCTTTGGCTTTGGAGGGCATCATGGATAATGTCTCTGAATATTCCAAGTGGCTTTGGAGATTTCGCAACGTCTCCTCCTTGGCGATTTATTTTGCATATTACACTTCATTGTCCTCATGGTTGTCAGTCATGGAAACTGTGTCGATAATTAGAGCACTATGCTTAACAGTCAAGACAATGTTAAGGCATATTGTGCAAAATAAATCACTAATGAGGAGTTGCCACGAAGGCTTCTGTGCCACCTAGATAATCCACCTTCCTAGGAGACGACCCTGCTATCTCTGACTGCTATCCAGCTTTGGGATTTTTCTTATTTTACGTTGGTCTCACTATTGTCTCAGTGGTATATAATTTAATAATAATTTCAGCATCCAAGCTTCTTTTTCTTCCACACCCTCAGGCTTCTGTGAATCACTTTTAGCTGAATTAGAAAAAATATAAACAGAAATAAGAAAGTTTTTTTACATAAGAGAAATTTTGACAAGAAAATTTTTGACATAAGAACATTTTTGACATAAGAACATTTTTGACAAGAAATCTTTTGACATGAATTTTTGACATAAGAACATTTTTGACACGTAAATTTTTGACATCAAACAATTTTTTGACATAAGAGAATTTGTGACAGGAGTATTTTTTGACGAGAATTTTAGTATTTTGTAACAAGAATATTTTTTTTGGCAAGATAATTTTTGACAAGAAAATTTTTGCCAAGGAAAGTTTTGACATACGAGAATTTGTGACAGAGAATTTTTTGACAACATTTTTTACATCAGACAATTTTTGACAAGGCAGCTGCTCAGGTTGCATCCCGCCTCGTCATCCTGGTGTGTCTGTTCCGGAAGACAATAGGAGTGATAAGGCATTAATCATTATAATATACCGAGCCTCACACCAGACAATACCGCACAGTTACAGCATCCCTGACCGTCACGGGGGGGTGGGGTGGGGGAGGAGAGTTCAGGGGTGGGGAGGAGGGGAGAGGAAGGTTGTGGGGAGAGGAGGAAGGGAGAGGAGAGCGTTGGGGACGAAAGAAAACGATATAGGAGGGGAAAAAATTTGACATTTTTACTGCACCTGAAAATTTCTTAGTTAGGGTATGGGATTTAAAAATAATAATAATAATGATAACAACAACAACAATAATAATAATAATAATAAAATAAAAAAACGAATGAGCTGTTTCTTGTTAGACCTGCCGTGAAGCTAATGCATCATCTGATGCAACAGCTGACACTTCATATCAACTCAAACTTTCAAATTGAGCAACATTGTATTTCATTAGCAAGCTGCTAAAATACCTCCTCACAGCCGAAACTGAAAATCGCCTAATATTCAGCTGATGCTTCAACTGAAGTAGTAGCTGACGTTAAATCAACTCAGAATTTCATAAGAAAATTGCTCTGAACTCTCGAAGAGCAGATATTCAAACTTTCATTGAAGGAAAAAAGAAGACTCCCCAAGTGCACCACTGTCGGTTTCGAAAGAGATAAAAATATGCATTGTAAAACCATCAGTTATCGATAATGATAAATGACAAAATAAATTCCAATTTCGAGAAACCTAAGTTCTTATTAACCCCTTCAGCCCAAGGACGTATTTCTAATCGTATTAATCTAAACGCATTATGCCGTTAATAACATATGCATTATTCTACATTCTGCCGTTTGCTATAACATTACAAACGTAACTCACAATGCAGTCTATAAAAGATAAAAATATAGTTCTCTTCACACCACCACTTGTAACAACACATTTCAAAGTACCACAAGGATTTCAACTTTCGCACATCAGTATCATTTCATATTTTTGTCGCAAGAACACACCTTAAATATTAAAATCCCCCAAATTCATGGCTTTATAATGGCACCAAAATTTTGCTTTATACACAAAACTCTGAAATTTTCCTCGGTGGTTGGATGATGTGCACAATTCCGCTGTTCCAATTTGCTGTTTTCATGGTTTATTGCATTTTGGAGACTGACACGCCGATTGCATTGTGTGTGTGTGTGTGTGTGTGTGTGTGTGTGTGTGTGTGTGTGTGTGATAACTTCTGTCCAGACTCTTTTGATTATTTTAAACGGTATCCTTTTCATGTTGATTTTTTTTTTCTGCAATAGACGCCTGTATACCATTTGAAGAAAGAAAGCTTTTATCTCGAATTTTTGGAATGCACAAACCTCCTCGTTTTAAATCCCAACAGAAAAATAAAATGAGCATTCTATTTCCAAAACACTTATTTAGCCATTTCATGGTAGGAACAACTCTTAGTCTGTTCCAACTAACACCAGACGATTTTGTTCAGCTGAAAGTGAGTCATGGGATCTAGAACGTCGGCATTCTCCCCATGGCCTCTCATACTCTCATGATCGGAAAAACTCTAGTATTTATCCCATCTAACTTCAAATGATATGCAGCTTAGGGTGAGTCATAGGAGCATGAAATAAAAGAGTTTCCCCGTGTCTCAATATGCTCAAAGAAAACGCTTAGAATTTAGAGTTTGTTTTTGTTGTTGTTGTTGTGGTGGTGGTGGTGGTGATGTTGGTGACAGTGGCGGTGGTGTTGGTTGCTGTTGTTGTTGTTGTTGTTGTTGCTGTTGTATAAGGCAGTGTGTGATTAGTATTCTCTTCAGCTCATGAGGCAGTTTAACATGTCTTCCTTAGTCTCCTTAATTATACCGGTATATTTTGCAAACTATACCATCTATACCTCTTCAGTGTTATTTCTCTCTCTCTCTCTCTCTCTCTCTCCAGATAATTCTATTTACCTAAGGAGAGGTTATTCACACTGGGAGATTTGGATAACTTCACTATGACGTTGCTCTGCTAAGCTAATAATAACTACTAATAACTACAAAGAATATACTACTGAAAAGACGTGACTGAACTGGAGGGGTTAATAATTTCTCGTGTATTATTGGTATTATTGTTATTTACGGTTTTTATAAATAACTGAGAGAGAGAGAGAGAGAGAGAGAGAGAGAGAGAGAGAGAGAGAGAGAGAGAGAGAGAGAGAGAGAAAGTAAGGAAGATGTGCTGAATATCCTCCCTAATAACGAGAACAACGAAGTCAAGATCCTCGCTTTTGTGTTTTCTGCCTTGGGGTTTCAACTGGGTGGGAGTAGGTCGCTGAATGGTCTACTAATTATTGCCTCACAATAAACCCTCTCGTGTGAAGCCTTTTTTTCATCTCACGGTGACTGGAACATTGATGACAGTATAAAACCCCGCCGGAAACCAAGGAGCATCAGAACACTCGAAGGAACAACACAAACATGTATTCAACAGTAAGTGTGCAGTGTGAAAGCTAACTTATCACACAATATTGTCAGTTCTTAAGAGACAGCATCGAAGGGTCTCATATATCCCCTTCTCACGTCTTAAATCCATAGTGGTGAACGATAGCCATGAATCTGTCTTTAATTTTTAAGGTCTTTTTGGAGAGGAAGGGAGCTGATAATGGCAGGAACTCCTCTCCCAAAATGTTAAACTAGAGTAATTATCTGCCTCAATGCCCCTTAAGTCAATACGCATAAATCTGTTTTTTATTATGCAAAAATATCGTTCACCTGTCCAGCTAAATTCATAATCCGTGGCATTAACTGCACTCCCACAATATTCCACCAAAGCTGATTCAGTCTTTGTTTTTTAATCGTATGACCTATTTTTGAACGGGTGTCTCGCAGTTTCCTGACTCTCTTTCGTGTTTTTTCTCGTTTTTGCTTCCCTGCTTACCTTCAAGAATCGGTTCATCATATTCAGCATTTTGCCAAAAATTCCTTAAATATACATAGCCAGCCACAGTCCCACAGTTTCTCGCTGTGTTTTAGGCGGACAAGCGACATGCACTGTGGAACAAACAAAACTTCTTTACTTAAATTACGCACTGAAACTGAGAAGGACTGCAAAGGAGAATGAAACGAATCAAGAGACATAATATCAGACAGTAATGACATGCTGCAAATTTCATCAAGTATATATATTACTTATTATGTCAGGTAATTGAACACTACCAGCTCTCTGACTCACAAAAACTTTTGCCACCATAGCTCTAGCAGGTCCTACTTAATTGTACTGTCATTCCATCAGGTGTTGTTGGTGTGTCTGTTGGTGGGGGCTGGTGTGGCCGTGCCTGGTGGCCACGGGGGAGGCGGCTATGGTGGCGGCGGTGGCCATGGTGGTGGTGGAGGCCATGGTGGTGGACACGGCTTCTTTGCTGGATATGGCAGAGGAGGCGGGGGAGGCGCTGTAACCTTCTTTGGCCATGGCGGCGGCGGCTATGGCGGCGGCGGCCATGGTGGCGGAGGATATGGTGGCGGCGGAGGACATGGTGGCGGAGGATATGGTGGCGGTGGAGGACATGGTGGAGGATACGGTGGATACGCTGTATGTAATACCCACGTACTTCTTGAATAAGCTTTTACTTTAGTTTGCTTTGGAAACGTCACAGCACCTCTCTCTTGGCGATTTATTGAACATATTACACCATTCTATCCTCTCGTAAATTCCTGAGGCAAGTCTGTCGGTACTGGCAATATATGAAAAACTTAAAGGAGAATGTCAAGCTGTAATAGGCGTAATAAATCGCCAAGAAAAGGGTGTTACGGAGCTCACAATGTCACCTAGAATACGACTCAGAATCAGTGGTGGCTTTAGGGGTGGGAAAATCGGTCAGCTGCCCAGGACCCCAAATTTGTCTATCGTAACATTAATGTCAGATATTGTAAAAGATACTGGTTTTTATTCTAGCACTTTACATTGGGTAAAATAGTTTAGAACCTGGACCGTTCTGTAGGAAAGCGACTTGAACTTTAATGTAAGGATATAAAAATCACAAGTTATGCTGGAGGCCCCATGTGACTCTCCTGCCCAGGGCCCCCGTAGTGTAAGGCCATCGCAGCATAGAATAATAACCCAGTTCTTTATTCTCGGATTCATAGTCACTTGGATCATTGACACTGAAGTAATCTCCAGTTTCCACCTCTTCGTGTCCCCAGGTCCCTACCCCGTACAGCTACAGCTACGGTGTCGGCGCCGGACATAATAACTTTGGACACAACGAATGGGGTGATGGACACGGAAACGTTGGTGGCGGGTACTGGGTGAACCTTCCCGACGGTCGGGTGCAGAAGGTGTCATACACGGCGAATAAGGGCGGCTTCTTCCCAGTTGTGTCATACTCCGGCACCGCTCGATACCCGGCTGGCTATGGTGGCGGTCATGGTGGTGGCTATGGTGGCGGTTATGGTGGTGGCTATGGAGGCGGAAAGCACGGGTAAACGCTGCCCTAGCCTCTCACTCTACAGGGATGCGGCATTTGTCACGACTCGTCACAGCCCTCAGGATCTGGGATAGTTTTCTCAACTCGTATTGTCTACCTTGACATCAATTCATCGTCATATTATTTCGAGTAACTTCTTTTTTTGCTTGACTAACAACAATCGTTTTTCCTTCATCATCAGTAGAGATTTATGTCACTGCTTCGTTCTTTATTAATGCATTAGAACTTTTTTATTAGTTTATATCAATTGTATATGTATGTATTTATATGTAAGCATATACATATAAATATATACGTTTAAAATACATATTAGAGGTGTATGGTAAATTCCTGTTCTTCTCATCTGTGAATGATACATACACATATATATGATAAAGGTTAACATTTCATATCATTGCAATAAAGTCTCTCAAATGAAAATGTTAGTCTCCCTTCCCTATAACTTCACCGAGTTTTACCCAAACAGAATAAAAACTGTTTGAGCTAAAAATTGTTTGAGCTGTGCCGGAGTAAGACACAAAAACTGGCCTTGGCTTGTGACCTTTCCATTTGAAGGATTTTTCCATGTCACTTAACTCTTTCTTGTCCTTCAACCCTTCCACCAAGTTTGGGCAAAATTGGATAAAGAATCCTTGTGTTGTTGACCTTACTCTTCACTATTATCTGTTCCTCTGATTGTCATCACCCATTATGCGAAATTTGGTGCAGTTCCATCCTTTAGTGTTTCTTTTAATACTGCAAAGAGGCAGACAGACAATAAGGCAGACAACCCAAATCAAATACAGAAACTGCCTTGTGCCTTCACGCGCGGACATTAAGAAAAATAATTACTTCGCAGCTTCATTTTTTTAATTGAAAATAATGGTCATTACAAATATTTATAATGTACTTGCAAGATTCAGTACCATCAGTGACATAAGCATTCAGGCGACCCATGTGTACAGGGTAAACACACACACACACATACAGATTGCTTTGAAGACACACTACGGTCCCCACCTCAGTAGCATCGTTTGTTTGTGTTTGTTTGTGGAATATTCTCCCCACAGCATGGTGGGGAACGGGCAAACATGAGAGCCCGTCAGGGAAAATGCAAAAAAAGGCTCCAGTGAAGGAGCAAAGCACGGACGGCAGACTGGCAGACAGGGCAAGGGCGGCAGAGGAAGGGAACGAGGCGATGGTGGTGAGACAACAGCCCGATGATCGACGAGGCGAGGGGGAGAGAGCGGTAGACTGCACGGCGCCGATGGTAGGGGCGCCGGCATGCTCAGGTGAAAACCCCAAACGACTCGACGGTGGTTGGCGGCCGGCTGCTCGATGTTCGTAGAGGGCAGAGAGGGACGAGAGCTAGGTAGACAAAACGGCGCCGATGGTAAGGGCGCCGAAGCTCAGGATCGAAGCGTCCCGACTCTGCCCTCAACCCCCATGCACTCGCTCCAGCTCTCCACAGCAGCAGGTGGAAGCGTAGAGGGGAGGCCCAGTCCAGGTAGGCACAAGGGCACAACCCCGGTCAAGGTATAGGCGGAGGGAAGGTGGTCGGCCAGGTATAGGGCGGACGAGCCTCAACCTCCTGGTGGGCCGACCAGGGCACTGCCTTAGGTGGAGAGGACAGGCCCGTCCCTCAGCTGATACGGATGCTATGGAGAGCTGGTCCAGCCGGGAACAGCGGTGGAGGTGTTGCCTCGGCGAGAGGTGGGCTGCGAGAGTTCAGTAGCATCACAGAACGCGAAATACATTTCAAATGACCGCCGTCAGATGGGGTTAAACTAGCACGTTTCCGTTCATATCAACAATGGCATGGTCTGGCCTGGTTCGGTTTGGCTCGATGCTTCGTCTCGTGGTCTGGTGTTTCGTCCCGTCACCTGCTGTCACGCCGAGGACAAGCACCGCTGCACCGGGTATTAATCTCAGTTTTAGACAAGGGAAGGGAGGCTGGGGTCACAGAACCTCTCCTCGGCAGATTTTAAGCCCATAGTGGTCATCTGCCTCAAATAGCCCTGTGCAGCTGCTAGGCATAAATCTGTTGAACTATACTCTGTTCACTTCAGCTTGGCCTAAAACTGCCCTTTCTCCAAAATGAGCACAGAGCTATAATAGACTGACACTAGACTACGGTACTAGTCACAATGATGTGCTGTGGATCTAATGTAGAGCCGTAGCACTGTCTTCTGCCACTGAGCTTTGGGAAATAGGCAGCATTGGAAAATCTGTCAACTGAGACATTCTAGTTGCTGCCATGATCCAACATTTCTTTTTCACCAGTTATGAAATTGTTTTAAAGTTGGCAGATTTTTTTTTTTCTTTATATACCCCCAGCTATCATAATCCTGGAGTGTTGATTCAGATTATTAATACACTTTTTATGTCATAACAAACAATAGACAATTTCAGGGGACTCTTAAAGAATGAATCATCTTTAAAACAATAATGAAATTAAAACACTAACATTTAATGAAAACAACAATTAAACTAAGATAAAAACAGTGTAAACTTCAAAATGTGGGAAATTGATTCTATTTTGACTCGTTGGTCTTTTTGTCAAGTGTGTATGTGGTTTATTTTCTTAAGATTTCTCGAAGTACACCAACCACTTACTGACCCTGAAAGATATTTATTTAGATGACATTGCCGATATATTCCTCACTGGACATTAGAACCTTCTTGAAACTGGATGCCTGTATAGAAGAGGTCTACTTGAAATAAGATGCCTGTATACGAGAAGTCTACTTGAAATAGGATGCCTGTATACGAGAAGTCTACTTGAAATAGGATGCCTGTATACGAGGTCTACTTGAAATGAGATGCCTGTACACGAGGTCTACTTGAAATGGGATGCCTGTATACGAGAAGTCTACTTGAAATGGGATGCCTGTATACGAGAAGCCTACTTGAAATGGGATGCCAGTATACGAGAAGCCTACTTGAAATGGGATGCCTGTATACGAGAAGCCTACTTGAAATGGGATGCCAGTATGCGAGAAGCCTACTTGAAATGGGATGCCTGTATACGAGAAGCCTACTTGAAATGGGATGCCAGTATACGAGAAGTCTACTTGAAATTGGATGCCTGTATACGAGAAGTCTACTTGAAATTGGATGCCTGTATTCGAGAAGTCTATTTGAAATTGGATACCTGTATACGAAGGGTTTATTTTGGCAAAGCACATGACCACCTGTACCTGCTTGCTGGGTGGGGGAATCTTTTTTGTTTTTCTTCAGCTCGTTAAATTAGGTAGCATGGTCTTCCCTGTGACAATCAGCCACGAAAGGCTCTGTAGCTCCGTTGCTGTTTGATTTCCTTTGTAGTCCTTGACTGTCTTTCAAAGGGATGTCTCGTCAAATCAGCCCTCAGCCTTTTGGGACTATTCATACATCGCTGACGAACTCTTACTCACATTACTATAAAAGTGAGTCTGAAAGAACAATTTATATGTAAACTGATTTCCGTAATGAGTAAGTTGTGTATGGTTAGCTCCAGATATTCAAAAATTTTGGCATTAAAGATATCCAGTTGCAGTAACCGATGGACGCTAACTGCACTTAAAGATAACATTTACTTCATAATTTGCGCAAAGTAAACTGGCTGCAAGTTGTGGCGAAATGCATCAGAACAAGCATGATTTTTTTTTTTTTTAGAATAAACTACCACATAACCCGTTCATTTTTGTAAGAAAGTAACAGTACGAGAGGGAGTGTCAAAAGACAAGTTCCTGCTCTATAATTTTAACCCTCTAGCTCTGTGACTTTTTTTTTTTTTTGCTACCTCCAGGCGATTTTATTCAAAAGACTTTTCGAACTGAACGGGACAGATATAGTCTTCATTAACTTTACTAATAATGGTCCCTCCTGTTATAAGTCAGCTGGTGGTGTAAGGATAAATAAAACAAATCCTTTGCTGTCAGCCTGAATGAAAACTACTTATTACATGGAGATGGGCGCCTTCATGAGGTTCTTTCCTTCGTTCGTTCGTTCATTCGTTTATAAAGGATCCAGTATGTGTCCGCCTTGACCACCTAATGGCGACTTTCCACGCTGTTCGATCTCTAGCAGCCTCTCTAAGGCCCCAGTCACACTGCAGGTACGACTTACCGCAAACCACCCCCGACCTGCAAGTCGTGGGTGGTTTTGATGAGGTTTACGACCGGTCTTCATATGTCTCGGTCTAGCCGCAGGCCACCATGGAGACCAAAAACTCCCCGCGACCACCGATGTCATGGTATGGAAGCCGCCCGGTGGGCGGCTGGACTGCATCTGGCCGGTTTACGGACCGTGACTGGTCGGCGACACCTGATTTTTAGGCGGTGGTTACCATCCGGACGGAGGCTGGTCGCCGCCTGCTCTGTGCGGTGGCCGTCAGCACTCCGTCAAGGCGACGACTGGACTGCGGCGGCCGCTGTCTACAAGCCTCCTGTCCAGGGTGGTGGTTGAAGTCCGGCCACCGTCCAGCTGGCGATTGGTCGAGCGACAGGTGGTGGGCTGGACCGAGACCAGCCGCCGGCCAATCCGCGGCTGATGTCAGTCTAGTGGTCTCGGTCTAAACTGCGACAGGACGTGGACCGGCCACCGTTTGTCGGCGGCCTGCCGATGACCAGCCGGCCACCTGTCGGTGTCTTGACCTGTGTGTGCCTGGCCATGGTCGCCGTTCGGCTCCCCACTGGACGGATGCTGGACAGACACTGGACGACCACCGGTAGCCGATCGGTGGCACGACTGCTCGGAGACCTTTGTGGTCGGGGAATGGCTTAGAAATTTTCAGGTTTGCAACAAGCCGTACCTGCAGTGTGACTGGGGCATAATCAATCTCTTGTCCTTGAGGTCACAATGTCTCAAGTCTTACTCGATCTGCTTCTCATTACTCTACTTTCAGTATTCACACTTCTCGCCCTCCGGACTCGGTTGCCATCTTCCATCCTCTCTTCATAACCAAACCATCTCGATCTATCCCATCTTATCACGGCATTAGTACGTTCAAGTTCCATCATTCCTCTCAACCCTTCATTCACAATCACAAAACCCGGCCCCCGCCTGTCACTTAAGGATGCACTACAAGTCCATCTAATTATTCTCACCTCTGTACACTTGAGCCTACGAATATCCTCCATCACTGCCCAAGTCTCATTACCATAATGCACATGCTGTATACAAGGAGCCTTTAAGACGGAAGGATGAGCTTTCTCAATGTTACAAGGAGCATCAGCTCATTGAACTTCTATCCACTCCTAGCCCTTGCTACTGAACTGCTCCAGCTCCACCTTAAGCACGTATCATTCCTCCAAATAACAAAACACATTAAAGAGATTCTCCAGCAATTCACATCATTAAATCTCTCATGCACCCACTTATCACAAACACTGCACAAAATGGAGCCACTTGCCACACCTTTGTGGCAAACTGCGATTGGCCAAACTCTTGGTTTCACAATATCTCTCCATCCACACCTGTTTTCTAACCCCTTTACCCCATTGCTTCTCTCCACTTCCTAAATCTGTCTTTCGCTATCCTCTAATTCTCTGCGATCAACACTAAGTCATCAGCATATAACACCTCTTATGGGAGCCCAATTCTGAAGTAATGTGATCATGATAATAACAGACTAAACTGACAGCTTATGTGCACAAACAGTCACTCAAAACTCATCACTCAAACCTCCGTTCACATTCAGCCTGGGTGCGAACATGCTAGTACATTGCCAGAATCACTCTAACCAAGCACTACGCCTTCGCGTGGTGACATCGATATAACCGGGCGGCTCAACTTCTTAGATATACATACATTCCTCATCTACTTCCCTCTCTCGTAAGGAAGTGGAAGGATCGCAGCAGGAATGCAACTTAAAGCCTGCAGAATTCACGTTTCTTATGAGCTTCGGCCATAACAATATCAGTTTTTGTATACAACATTCTAATTGCCGCCAGAATTTTTACACTGTTGGTGTCCACGATGTAAAATTGACGCGGTCTTTCTTGTAATGTCAAGTCTTAGATAAATCCTCTTTCTTCATTGTGTAATTCTCGGGTAGCTATAACCCACTTGCAGCTTAATAAAATCGTCTGACATTAGCTGGAATAAAAAACTAGAATTGTCCCGACCATGAAAAAGTTAATAGAGAGTGTTGACAGACTAATATGACTGACTCTTAGCTTCACAAAAATGTTTAACTTGAGCTGGAATGGAATAATAGAATTGTCCCGATGATGAAGGGATTAATGCAAGATTATACAATTCAAATACAAGAAAATCAATGCAGTTACGTTTATTAATGGTATGAAAATTACAGATGGCATGCTTCAAAACTTCAAGAAATATGAGAACCCAGATCTACTACACAACTACATAAGTGACATTAACAACAGAAAAAGAATGTGATGCTCATCGACAGAGAAGCAGTTAAAGTACCTGTAGTTTGTACATCATGTAGGCTATAGTCAAACTAGTGTGAATTTTAACAACATACCTCGGAAAGGAGCATAATTTTATCGTAGTTCAATAATCATCTTTGACCAAGGTAAATAAGAAATGCTAAACCAAAAGTGAAAAGAAAATTATGCCGTAAATGTTGGATGTTCGGTCAATTCCAAGACTATGATGTGAACCGTGACTAGATTTAGAAAAGTGAAGAGAAATGTCGGTGTAGTAGTTTGAAGGCATTAACCAAACAGCAGCCGTCACATGCATCCAGTGGTCCGTTAAACCTCCTTATCCTTTGTATCCATGTCCTTCCCTAACAGCAGTATCGGCGACTAAAGGAGTGTCGTAGTGGTGGAGAATTACTTATCCCTTATATCCACCAAAGCCACCACCATGACCGCCACCAAAACCACCACCATATCCGCCACCATGGCCACCACCTCCAGCCGGGTAGCGGGCGGTGCCAGAGTATGACACAGATGGAAAGAACCCGCCAGGACCCGCCCAGTACGACACCTTCTGCACCCGACCATCAGGAAGGTTCACCCAGTACCCGCCACTGGCACTGCCGTGTCCGTTACCAGATTCACTGTGACCGAAGTTAGTATTTCCGGCGGAGACACCGTAGCTGTAGCTGTACGGGGTGGGGG
This sequence comes from Coenobita brevimanus, assembly GCF_032717465.1. NCBI lineage: Eukaryota > Metazoa > Arthropoda > Malacostraca > Decapoda > Coenobitidae > Coenobita > Coenobita brevimanus. The sequence goes on from NC_136976.1 coordinate 71,427,855, forward strand.
CCTGGCGACATCAAGAAGATTAAACTTTATTACTGGTAACTGATATCAGAAGTAATTATTTGTGGAGTAAGATTTAACATTTTACTACTAGATTACACCAGAGGAAAATAATATGGTCTTTAATCACCTTCGTAGCTCAGTTCAAATACACACCAATATCGTACTTACACAATTGTCATAGCCACCTCCCCCATGCCTCTAATGACATACTTCAAATAACATTCATTTTTAGTTGTCAGTGATGCCCTCTAACTGGGAGGGGTTTTCTCAGCTGAACAAAATCGTCTGGCATTATCTAAAAAAAACAAATAGTGCATCATTATCAAAGATTAGATTACTCGACACTGATTCTGGAGCCACTGATTGCTAGGACCTCGCTCGGCTGAATAATATCTTCAAGCCCAAAATAAATAAGTACCCAAGTGCACCAGCCGTTACCGAAGAGGATCGTGAAATGAATAACACTTACACTGTATCCCCCGTGGCCCCCAGGGACGGCTACACTCGTGGCCACCAGCAGGCACAGCAAAAACACCTGGAGAAGAAGAAATGTTGCACGTAAACATAACTACTTCTTTTCATCATCCTGACCTTTTGCTTTTTACCGTCTAAAGATTGCATGAGGTGTTATATGAATGCTGAGAGAGAGAGAGGGGGGGGGGGAGAATTATCAACAGCATGCCCAGTAAATCAAGCTAGGCACATTCAAACATCATATATCCCTCACATATTCAACCTTTTCTGGAGACGACTCGAAACTTCCACATAGTAAAACTCAGCGGACCTCCTTACACTATCAGGTGTCTCAGGTGAGTTACCTGCACAGGAAAACACTATTCATAATGGAATGTTTGTGTACTCTTGGAATATGCAATACAAATATAATAACTATACAAGCTTTCTGTTTACACTGTTAGCCTGTATACTCGGTGTTATTGAATGGAACGCTTATCATTACAAATTACAGGCTAAAATTTGTATTCCATATAAATGATGCTTTATATTCACATTACTCATGAAACGGACCTGATATAATTTGTAAGCCATTGCTAAGCACCCTTAGTTCAACTGAATCTTTTATCCTTTCAAGATAGACTTCATACGGTGGGATGTGTAGTATTTTTCAAGCAACAGCCTGGTTTAAGATTCTCAATATATATTCTGGTTGCGTTGCATGACAGGAGAACATACCAACACTTACTAAAGAGTCTAGGCTGAGAGTGAACTGATCAGACATCGGCTTGAGGTGAATCGGCTAATGTTGTAAAATAATTATGACGATGTTTCCTGAAAGTAAAGCCTATTAACACTTACTAACGAGTGCTTGATTGTGTGAGATTCTGAGAGTAAAGCTTCGAAATAAAATATATATCTTATTCAAAAGTTAATCGACTAATGAAACTACTTCTGGCTGCGTTTCCTGGTCAGCACTTATCAACGAATACATTATTGTGTGAGGTGAGAGTGGTGACAAAAAATAAAAATAAAAAAATCTTCGCATTCAAAAAGATGGTCAGCAAATACAGATAATTCTGACTGCCTCTTCGATCAACACTTACTAACGAATACATGATTGTGTGAGTTCCTGAGGGTTCACTGACTGCCGGTGGGCCCTGTGCTGGATTTATAGCTGCAGATCGATTCGTCCATCAATAGGATGTCCTCGGTCACTCAAGGTTCCAGCGTGAGGTGGCAGGTTTCTCTGTTGAGGATATGCGGCCCATTGTGTCGAAATAATTAGTAAGACTTCCCAGGCTCCTCTGCCAGCCATTGAATCAACAGAGTTCCGCTGATCATGGACTCCCCGCCAAGACGTCATAGTGAGTGACTTGAACACTTTCAATACGATTAAGCCTTTTTTCATTCACTATATTCACTTTACCACTAAATGACATTATTCACCAATTTTCTTCAGCAGTAATATAGAACTAAATAATGCTACATCAAACCCTACCCCTCCAGTTGGAAAAATCTATCTTATTATGTGCAATGTTTTCCCATGCAGTAACTCGCCTCAGACACTTGGTACTGTGTGTGGTCTGCAGTCTTACTAGGTACAGGTATACGGTTCGATCCTCCTCCAGAAAAGCTTGAGCGTCTAAGAAATGTATGGTGTCTGAATGTATATCAAGCTCATTTTACTGGGCATGCTCTTGATAATTCTCACCATCTCTCTCACGCGCGGGCAGTCTGTTCAGCGCGAGGGTGTAACCAAGACCCATACAGCTACAGATAAGCGCCATCATGAGAGGGTTAAGGTACACGCACCAATACTCTACCATCTTCACTTATTAGCTGTTTTCATAATTTGTTAATCCCTCCAATCTGATGACGTATTTTTAGATTCAGGAGCATCTCTTAGAGCTGCCCATTCAGCCAATGAAGCTTAAGGATTCCCATAAACTAGATGGATCGCTCTAAAGAAATCCCGTTTGTTGGCTCACCTTAACGAAGCTCCTTTTGTTGATTCACTCTGAAGAAAGCTCATTTGTTGATTCTTTCTAACGAAGCGCCATTTGTTGATTCACATTAGCTCCCTAAGGATTTTCATATCCAAGGGCTTCACGTGTTAAATCTTGTAAATTATAATTCTTTACAAAGCCTCCCTAAAGATTCACCTAGGCTTGACGCTTTGCTCTATCCAAGCCTCGCTTGGTTCCACATGTCAGGTATTCCGGCACTGGTTCATTTTCTTTTCCCTATCTCTAAACAAATTTATTCAGCTCTGAAGGTATTTTCGAAGTGAAGAGGTTAGATGTAGACCCGTATTATCTTCGCTAATGGAGGCTTCCTAGCGCTTATTCCTTAGCGATTTATTTTTGAGGACGGTTTATTAGTTTTGTACGTTATTGATGAAGATTATGCTCTTAGAATTATTTGAATAACACAGAAGAGGGTAGCAAGGTATAAATAAGCAAAATAAATCGGTTTGGAAGAGGTGTTAGGGAGCTTCCTTAAACCGAGGAGAATACGGGCCACACACTTTTATGTACATCTGGCTACACATGAACCAGGAACAGTGTCAGTTTGAAGTGTAGGTGCAGATACAATTTTAGACGTTCATACATCAGGTACTTGATCATTTGTCAGCTAATATTTGACACCTTCGTTCATTGATGCCAGTGCCACTAACAAGCGATTATGTCAGGGGTGTCAGGGGTACCAAATACTAGACCTCTGCTAAAGACTGATGCTGTCCCGGGTTCATGTGTTGCCAATTGTACCCCAGCACTATACGAGGTCGCTCCAAAGTAAACTAAAATCCCCTGAAGATCGCAATAATAAGTCAATAAATATGTCATGGGATTGAAAGGGATAAACAATAACTTCCGCCACAAAACAAGCAATCCCTTCACAAACAAAGGGAAGAGGAGTTACTTGCGGCTTGTTCATTTGACAATAGATTTCCGCACTATTTATTTTTGTTTTTGAGGGACAGTTGCGTCTTAACCTCTTCATTTTGGATTCATCCGTACTAATAAACTGTCTTAGGCTTCAGTTCCCTAAAAGACTGTTTGTGTATACACTGTCTTCATTCATACAGCTGCCAGACTCTTTAGAACCAAATTACAATGAATATTAAAATGAGGGATTAAAAAAAAAAAAAAACGAAACGGCTCCTCATAACTGTAAACTGTTGTGGAGACGTGTTTACCATTCGTCCTTGATTTACAGCAATGACTGAGTTACGTAATTCTATTCTGCTCCATCACTGGCCACCTCATCCCTTGAACAACGCCTTTAGCTACACTCATTTCCAATTTTTGACGAAAAGAATTTTGAACAATCAAGTATACCAGCAATCATTTATCAGTTGAATAATGTGTCACTTCTACTCTAAACTCGTTTTCAATTTTTGGTGAAAGGAATTGGGAACAGTTTAAGTAACTGTCAGCTACGAAAACCTACAAAATCACAGTTGTTGACACATCACAATGAGTGAAAATCTAGCGACTGGGTGTCACTGAGGAGCAAGTTGTCACGCACGGATGCTAGCTAGTCCCTGGTCAGAGTCTACAGTTACCATTATATCATTCATACAAAAATAGTTTTATAGTTCGAGAAAGTGAAAATAGAAAATATATATATATTATTTATTTATTTATATACTTTTATATATCTATTTTTTATTTATTTTTTATTGCTCCACCAAATGTTCATCTTTAGCCTGCTGGTGGTCGTGAGTGTGGCCGTCCCTGGTGGCCACGGTGGAGGCTCTGGTGGCTTTGGAGTCCATGGTGGAGGAGGAGGTGATGGTGGACACGGGTTCTTTGCGGGCTATGATGGAGGTGGAGTAGTAACCTTCTTGGGTGCTGGGGGCCACAGTGGAGGTGGTGATGGTGGACATGGCTCTGGAGGGAGGACATGCAGGAGGTGGTGGCTATGGCGGTTATAGTGTATGTATGGTGTATAATCGGAGACATGGTTTCCCCTAATATTCAACCACTTCAACCATAATAATCCGCCACTTCCACATGGTCTTTCACCACTAATACTTTAATTTTCCACCAGTTCTTCCTTAATACACCATCACTTCAAACTCGTATTATACGTTGGAGCCTACCGTATTCCTAAGGTGAGATAGGTTTGTTGTAAAATATACCACTACCCACAAATGACTTGTCACTTTACAATGCTCCCGAGAAGATACTAGCGGACATGCCCTACATTGGAGTACTGTACATAAAATGAAATATATATATATATATATATATATATATATATATATATATATATATATATATATATATATATATATATATATATATATATATATATACATATATGCATTACCTTCACTCATACATTTCCAGCAAACATAACAGCAGATTTAAAGTTCATGTTACAATAAAAAAAAGAAAAAGGGGGGGGGGTTCAGTGTACAACCATCGACTTTTTTTTTTTCTTCTCTGTAACTTTAAACTTCTTGATAGACGCAGACGATGGGAGAGATTCGCCTTACTGGGAGTTGGGTTTACCACGGAGAACCGGGGAAATAACTTTTGCTGAAAGCTGTCTTCGTTTTAAGATGCCATTTCCTACTTTTTTTTTTTTTAACTTTACATTAACTAACAGAACAACGATCAGTTCAGATCCCAAGAGCACCTTTAAAACCGATTTTCCATTCCTCAAATCTTTATATCAAATACACGAAAGTAGTTATTATTTTAGAACACATCTTCGACATACTGAGTACTGTGTTTTCAAAGTTAATGTACAGGTTATTCTCAGCTGTAATGAGGATATTATAATGCTTGTATGCGAGTCCAGTTCTGAAGTCATGTGGAAGCTTCAGTCATCATGATAAACGATAAGGGGCTTAAAACCGACAGTTGATGTACACAGACAGTGACTCAAAATTCATCACTCAAATCTCCATTCACTCTCAGCCATAGTACATTGCCACAACCATAGTACATTGCCACAACCACTCTAAACATCCATTACGCCTTCGTGTGGTGACATCGTTATAACTAGGCGGCTCAACTTCTTACATATACAAACTTTCCTCATCTACTGCCCTCTCCCTCATAAGGAGGAGGTTGGACCGTAGGAGGAAGGCAACTTAAGCCTGCAAAATTCACGTTTCATATGAGTTTCGGCAACAACAATATTAGTTTTTGTATACATTCTAGTCACTGCCAGAATTTTTACTTTCTTGGTGTCCACGACGTAAAATTGACGCGGTCTTTCTTGTAATGTCAAGTCTTAGATAAATCCTCTTTCTTCAGTGTGTAATTCTCAGGCTCATATAACCCACTTAAAGCTTAGTAAAATCGTCTGACGTTAGTTGGAATAGAATACTAGAATTGTCCCGACCATGAAAGAGTTAATGGAGATTGTTGACACTCAGACTATTAAGACTAACTCTTAGCTTCACAGAGATTTTTAACTTGAACTGGAAAGGCATAAGAGAGTTGTTCCGATGATGAACGGGTTAAGGCAAGATTATACAATTCAAATACATGAAAATCAATGCAGTCAGGTTTATTAATGGTATGAAAATTACAGATGGCATGCTTCAAAACTTCAAGAAATATAAGAACCCAGATCTACTACACAACTACATAAGTGACATAAACAACAGAAAAAGAATGTGATGCTCAATGACACAAGAAATGACAGTATCTACAGTTTGTACATCATGTAGGCTGTAATAAAAGTGTGAATTTTAACAACATATCTCGGAAAGGAGCATAATTTTATTGTAGTTCAATAATCATCTTTGACCAAGGTAAATAAGAAATGCTATACTAACAACGAAAAGAAAATTATGCCGTATATATTGGATGTTCGGCCAATCCCAAGACTATGATGTGAACCTTGACTAGATTTAGAAAAGTGAAGAGAAATGTCGGTGTAGTAGTTTGAAGGCATTAACCAAACAGCAGCCGTCACATGCATCCAGTGGTCCGTTAAACCGCCTCATCCTTTGTATCCATGTCCTTCCCCACCAGCAGTATCGGCGACTAAAGGAGTGTCGTAGTGGTGGAGAATTACTTATCCCTTATATCCACCAAAGCCACCACCATGACCGCCACCAAAACCACCACCATATCCGCCACCATGGCCACCACCATAGCCACCACCTCCAGCCGGGTAGCGGGCGGTGCCAGAGTATGACACAGATGGAAAGAACCCGCCAGGACCCGCCCAGTACGACACCTTCTGCACCCGACCGTCAGGAAGGTTCACCCAGTACCCGCCACTGGCACTGCCGTGTCCGTTACCAGATTCACTGTGACCGAAGTTAGTATTTCCGGCGGAGACACCGTAGCTGTAGCTGTACGGGGTGGGGGCCTGGCGACATCAAGAAAATTAAACTTTATTACTGGTAATTGATATCAGAAGTAGATTTGTGGCGTAAGATTTACTTATTAGTACTAGTTTACTCCAGAGGAAAATAACATAGTCTTGAACCAGCTTCGTAGCTCGCTTCAAAATACACACCATACTCGTATTTAACACCACAAATACCATAACCATCTCCCCGATGCCTCTAATGACATTCTTCAAATAACAGTAATTTTTAGTTGTCAGTGATGATTTCTGACTGTTTTTTTTTTTCTCAGCTGAACAAAATCGTCTGGCATTATCTAAAAAAAAAAAAAGAAAAAATATATCATTTTCAAAGATCAGATTACTCGAGATTAATTCTGGAACCACTGATTGCCAGGACCTCGTTCGGCTGAATAAGATCTTCAAGTGTAAGCCTAAAATATCTAAGTATTCAAGTGCACCTGCCGTCAGCGAAGAGGATCCTGATATGAATAACACTTACACTGTATCCCCCGTGGCCCCCAGGGACGGCTACACTCGTGGCCACCAGCAAGCACAGCAAAAACACCTGGAGAAGAAGAAATGTTGCACGTAAACATAGCTTTTTCTTTTCATCATCCTGACCTTTTTCCTTTTACGGCCTAAAGATTGGTTGATGTGAGAAAGAGAGAGAGAGAGGGGGGGAGGAGGAGAATTATCAACAGCATGCCGAGAGAGAGAGAGAGAGAGAGAATGTGGGTCGGAGAATTATAAACAGCATGCCCAGTAAATTACGTTAGGCACATTCAGACATCATATATCCATCACGTATTCAGTCTTTTCTGGAGAAAACTCGAAACATATACATAATATAACTCTGCGGACCTTATTACACAGTCAGGTGCCTGAAGCGAGTTACCTGCACTGGAAAACGCTACACAGAGTGTATGTGTGCTGTACTCTTGGAATATACGAATATTATAACTATGCAAACGTTCTATTTACACTGTTAGCCTGTATACTCGCGGTTACTGAATGGAATACTGTAGTTATTATTACAAGTTACAGGCAAAAATTTGTGTTCCATATAAATGATGCTTTATACAGTATTCACTGTTCTCATGATTGGGACCTGATTTAATTTGTAAGCCACTCTTGAGTACTCTTGGTTTGATTGAATCTTTTATCCTTTAACTGGCGATAAACCTCATACTGTGGGATGTTTAGTATTCTTCAAGCAACAGCCTGGTTTATTATTCTCAATATATGTTCTGGTTGCGTTGCCCGACAATAGAACATACCACCACTTACTAACGAGTCTGGGCTGAGAGTGAACTGACCAGACATCGGCTTGAAGAGGTGAATCGACTAATGTTGTAAAATAATTATGACGATGTTTCCTGAGAGTAAAGCCTATTAACACTTACGAACGAGTGCATGATTGTTTGAGCTTCTGAGAGTGAAGTGTCCAGATAAAATATATATCTTATTGAAAAAGTTACTCGTCTAATAAAAATACTTCTGACTGCGTTTCTTGGTCAGCACTTCCTAACGAATACATTATTGTGTGAGCTGAGAGTGGTGACTTAATGGGAAAAACAAAAAATCCGCATTCAAAAAAGATAGCCAGCAAGTTGAACTAATTCGGACTGCCTCTCTCGATCAACACTTACTAACGAATACATGATTGTGTGAGTTCCTGAGGGTTCACTGACTGCCGGTGGGCTCTGTGCTGAATTTATAGCTGCAGATCGATTCTTCCGTCAATAGGATGTCCTCGGTCACTCAAGGTTCCAGCGTGAAGTGGCAAGTTTCTCTGTGGAGGATGAGCGGCCCATTGTGTCGAAATATTTAGTACGACTTCCCAGGCGCCTCTGCCAGCCACTGAATCAACAGAATTCGCTGATCATGGACTCCCCGCTAGGACGTCATAGTGAGAGACTTGAACACATTCAGTACAGTTAAACCTTTTCCCATTTACTATATTCACTTTACCACCAAATGACCATATTCACTTAATATATTCAGTAATAGTATAGAATTAAATAGTGCAACATCAAACCCCTCCAAATAGAAAAGTCTCTCTCATTATGTGCAATGTTTTCCCATGCAGTAACTCAATGAATATGACATGGGATTGAAAGTGTAAACAAGAACTTCTCCCTCAAACAAAGGGAAGAGGAGATACTTCCGGCTTATTCACATGACAATAGATTTCCAGATTGTTTATTTGTTTTTGTTTTTCTGGGACAGTTGAGTCTTAACCTCTTCATTGTGGTTTGATTGTACTGATAAATTGTCCTAGCTTTAAGTTCCCTGAAAGACTGTTTGTGTATACATTATCTTCACTCACACAGATGCCATACTCTCTACAACCAAATTACAGTGAATATTAAAGTGAGGGAATAGAAAAAACGAAACGGCTTCTCATAACTGTAAACTGTTGTGGAGACGTGTTTACCATTCATCCTTGATTTACAGCAATGACAAAGTTATGTAACTATTCTGCTCCATCACTTGAACAACGCTTTTTGCTACACTCATTTCCAATTTTTGATGAAAAGAATTTTGAACAATCAGATTTACTAGCAATCATTTATCAATTGCATAATGTGTCACTTTTAATCTAAACTCACTTTCAGTTTTTGGTGAAAAGAGTTGGGAACAGTTAAAGTAACTGTCTGCCACGTAAACCAAAAACACCACAGTTGTTGACACATCACAGTGAGTGAAAATCTAGCTACTGGGTATTACTGAGGGGCAAGCTGTCGCGCACTGATGATAGCCAATACCTGGTCACAGCCTACATTTACCTTTATATCAATCACACAGAAGTACTTCGAGAATGCGAAAATAAAAAATATATATATATTATTTCTTTATATACTTTTATTTGTTTATTTTTATTTATTTATCATTACTCCACCAGGTGTTCCTCTTTAGCCTGCTGGTGGCCATGAGTGTGGCCGTCCCTGGTGGCCACGGTGGAGGCTTAGGTGGCTTTGGAGGCCATGGTCGAGGAGAAGGAGGAGGTGGTGATGGACACGGGTTCTTTGCAGGCTATGGTGGCGGTGGTGGAGGTGAAGCAGTAACCTTACTTTGGTGCTGCAGGCCACGGTGGTAGCGGTGGTGGTGGTGATCGACACAGCGGTGGATGGGGGACATGGAGGAGGTGGTGGCTATGGCGGGTATAGTGTGTGTATGGTGTATAATCTGAGACATGGTATCGCCTAATATTCATCCACTTCTGCCATAATATTCCACCATTGCTACATAGTCTTCCACCACTAATACGTTAATTTTCCAACAGTTCTTCCTTAATACACCATCATTTCTAATTCTTATTGCACGTTGGTGTCTACCGTATTCCTAAGGTGAGATAGGTTTGTTGTAATATATATCGCTACCCATAAATGATTTTTTTTTTTATAATGCTCCCGAGAAGAAACTAACGGACATGCCCTAAATTGGAGTACTATAGATATATTATATGTTCCTGAGAGATCACTTTTTCATATCCCCAGGTCCCAACACCGTACAGCAACAGCTATGGTGCCGGCATCCGTGTCACCAACTTCGGTCACAGTGAATCTGGTAACGGCAACGGAGGAGCCAGTGGCGGGTACGGCGTGAACCTTCCCGACGGTCGGATGCAGAGTCGTACTAAGCGGGTCCTGGGGTGATCTTTCCACTTATGTCATACTCCTGCATCGCCCGCTATCCGGCTGGAGGTGATGGCTATGGTGGCGGTGGACGTGCCGCCGGCTTTGGACTTATGATAACTCCTAAGATGAATACAATCGTTTTGAGCTAACATGAATGAGGAAAAAATAAGTAGTGAAGAGGTTAACACTGTCAGGTTCTTCTACCCACCCAGCGAATAAAATCTTCTAAAATAAAATTAGCTGAATGTAATACTAGAGTTGTCCTGATCATGAGAAAATTTGTGTTTCTTTTTAACGCAAAGAAAAAAAAAAAAAAAGGACTTGAACTTCCCAAAAAGTTTTTCCAAGGAAAAAAAAAAAAACAGAAAAGAAAAATTCAGAATCGGTTCATTTTGAGCTGTTTGATAACACTGCATTAAAAGAATGGGAGTAATAGTCAGAGGGATATACAAGCTGAGGAAGATAGTTCTAGAGTTAACTTGTTGCCTATGTGAAGGATCGAGAGTATCAGTTAACTTTTGCATTAGGAAGATGGGCAGAAACGTGGTGAAAATGATTAACCAAACGAATGCTATGCGCCCTCTGCAATAAAGGAGGGATGCATGCAGACATTTGAAAGGGACAATGACCATCAAACTGTGATGCCATAGGGATAAAAATATGACACTGCAGCGAAAAGGGAGAGGGTTTCAAGGGAGTCGGTAAACGGAGATGAGCTAATGAGACAATATACCTTTGACTCCATATTTAGGAGTACTGTTTGTGGGGAGCCGCCCCCCAACACACACACACACACACACACACACGCATATATGAGAGTTGTATTAACACTCTCAGGCCCTCGTAATCATTGTCATCTGAATACATTAATCTGAGTTACCCTGATCAAAATCCGTGAGCTGTCCTGATCGTGAGAAGTAATACATTTTCATGATAACCTGTTGTGTACACGTACCGTAGTTGTTTTATATGCTTTATCAACTGCATATCCTGCCATCCATTAACCGATATGCAAAAAAAAAAAAAAATCCATCCTGCTAGTTCTAGGGTTCAAGACCAGGTTACCTCGGTCAATACATTTAACAGTACATTTTAGGGTAGATGATCTGCCTACTTCGCTTGGTGGCATTACATCATCGGGAAACCTCCAGCCGCCTCTTTGGGATGCAACTTCCACAAGTCCGTCACTGTGTCTGAAGCGTGCTAACAATTGGAGTATAATCATTATATATATTACACATACAACTTCTCTGTGATTGAAATGGTGAAAAATTAGTTCGGTTGATATTTTTACTATGATGGAGATATTTATTTTTACTAATACGAAACAAATTTATTCAACAAAGAAAAGGCCTGTCTGACCATTAGCCTACCGAACAGGCACTATGGTTTCATTTCGTGTTGTCGTATGTGGGCAGCAGCTTTCGGAAGGAGCTGCCGTGGCTCGACAGGTAGCGTTGGGTAATGGTAGTATGCTTTTTCATCTGTTCGGCATGTGCTCTTACTCTGGCGGTTGTGTCTATGGCACATACAGACACTTAGCACACATAAACAATCATGATGACACTTCGACTTTCACATGCATCAATTTCGTAATGGTAGTTATAGCCTATTATCTTAAACAGTGTGATATCAGCACAGGAGCAAGTGAAGATTCATCCTGATGGTATATATCACATTGCATAACAATGGACCTCTCACTTCTCGCGGTACAAACTTGCTCCATCACCTTGGGACGCTGAGTTTCGAGGCCAGGTTGTTAGTCAGGGCTGTGCCAGTGGATATAAAACCTCTCTGGAGACAGCAGCAGCCAGTTCACCAACAGCACTTTACATCAACATGTCGATATCATCAGTGAGTTTTTCTCATTAATTGATCAAAACATAATCATTGTGTCATATTTGTATCCAAAATTTCAGTAACTGCTAACACTTAAATACAGTGTTATGAATACTGAGAAGGATTCAATCAAACTTGAAAATCAGTTGACGTGGTCAACTAATGTTCGTTGACTTAGCAAATCATTCTAACCTCGATACCTACGGGGGGGAAAATCGTATTCTGATACATTGAGGCATACCTATCATGCACGCAGGTCATCCATTGGCGCATTCTACTCTTAATATTTATCTATCACACGTCCATTATCTTCAGATATATACTCGTGTATGGTATATTTTTACTATATTATTGATAAATATGACCTTAGCTTCTGTAACGTTATTCATTTATTCAAAAATATGATTACGTACTATTACCGTGACCATACAGTGCATTACACACCGATGATTAGTCACCTTTATTATAGTGGTTATAATAAATGTTAATTCTCCACCAGGTGTTCCTCTTTAGCCTGCTGGTGGCCATGAGTGTGGCCGCCCCTGGTGGGCACGGTGGAGGCTTTGGTGGCTTTGGAGGCCATGGTGGAGGAGGAGGTGGTGGTGGTGGACACGGGTTCTTTGCAGGCTATGGTGGCGGTGGTGGAGGTGGAGCAGTAACCTTCTTCGGTGCTGGAGGCCACGGTGGTGGTGGTGGTGGTGGTGGTGGATACGGTGGAGGACATGGGTTCTTTGGAGGTTATGGTGGAGGACACGGCGGCGGTGGACACAGTGTAAGTATTGCACGTACCATGTATTTTTTTTACATTATTTCTCTTTATATTAATATCGTTATTATTATTATTATTATTATTATTATTATTATTATAAATCTTTTACTTGAATAATATTGTGATTTCTCTCTTCATCTAAGTTAATGATTCGCCATTCCTCAGGTTCCCACCCCATACTCCTTCAGCTACGGTGTCGGCGCTGGAGTTACCAACTTCGGTCACAGTGAATCTGGTAACGGATACGGAGGAGCCGGTGGCGGATACTGGGTGAACCTTCCAGACGGTCGGGTACAGAAAGTGTCGTACTCGGCGGGTCCTGGCGGGTTCTTTCCATCTGTGTCATACTCTGGCACCGCGCGCTACCCGGCTGGTGGCCATGGTGGTGGCTATGGTGGTGGCTTTGGTGGCGGTCATGGATATAAGGGATAATCAGGAATCTTACCCAATAAAACAACTTGTTTACGACGAATATTACATTCAAGCTCGACTTCGAACATCTGCCAAGTGATCACGGTTTCCCTCCCTGTTAAAGAAAAAAATCTTTTTCCGACACAGGATATGGCATTTCATTATTTTTTTTACCCTAGAGTGTATATGTTTAATTAGTAAGCATCAGTAAAATCATACTGCTGCCACTGTATCGGTCTCAGTAATATGAAAAAAAAAAAAGTTCCTTGCATGAAGAGAGGGGACTCGTGTAGCTGATTAGGGCTCGCGACAGTTCTTGACGGTGCTGTTAATTTGATGTATCAGTTAGCTCATAGTAAACACTAATTGATTTAAGTATTTGTCTGAATACCCTATATGAAAGTACACGAAACAAAAGTGATGTACCCTAACTATGATTCGCATTGTATTTACTGAGTGAAAGTAGCTCTCACTCTTTCACAGGACTCACCTGAACTCTGCGTGCATACCCTAGTAAGCAGACACGCAGCACCCACCTGTCCACGCACTTTCACCTCTTCTACTCTGCAACATTTTAACAAAGACATGATCGGTATAATCATTCCGTATACACAACAGATCAACACTAAAATAGGTTTCTTCAGTTCGCGTCTTCCTATGCCTGAAGAATTGAAATGATACAGAATCAGGCAATCTTTAGAATGACTTTATGCATCACACGTATGGTGACAAGACAACATCCGAACTGGAATAATCTGATTTAGGCTATGTTGATGTTATGCACCAGACACTTTAACTAATTATATACATGCGACTACTAGCAACTTCATGAAGAAGGTGGCCTCGCAGACCCAAAGTCAATTATAGAGCAGTATACCGAGGATATAGAACACTGGAGAGCCAGACGTCACCTCCTATCTACCCTCAGACCCACAATAAGTCGGGGAGCTATAGGGAAAGACAGGACCCCTTGGTAACTAGAAGCAAAAAAAAAAAAAAAAAAAAGTGAATACAGAAACAAGAAAAGGGGTCCTGATCTGTGTAAAATGCAACTAAAAAAAGAAAAGTAAAAGCTGGTAGGTGACGATGGCTACTCTAAGCGGACCAAGTAGTATTCATTAACGTCTATAAGCATGCAAAGTTTTATTCCATTCCATCCACCCACTGTGGAGCAAGAGGACTTGAAATTTGCGGAATGGACCACCAGAGGTACAAATTATAGGTGGCACTGCCAGCGACAGGAAGTGAGTTTCGACACTAAAAGTTATTTCTATCTGGAAGTACTCCACTGCAACATTCCACCCAAGATTCATGGCCCTAGCTTAATAATCTTCAGAGCCTTAGCATTTCACGCATGCAAGGTTGTAATTTTAACGCTTTTCATAATTTCTGTAATTAATGACCTTTGACTCATGACCTGGCGGATATAGATCATGCATGTCCGAAGCACACTTGTAGTACTCATTAACGTCTGTAAGCATGCAAAGTTTCATTCGATTCCATCCACCCACTGTGGAGCTAGGGAAATTGAAATTTGCGAAATGGCCCATCAGAGGTACAACTTCTCGGTGGCTCTGCCAGCGACTGGAAGAGAGTTTCGACATTAAATGTTATTTTTGTATGGAGGTACTCCAGTGCAACATTCCACCCAAAGATCATGGCCCTAGCTTAATAATCTGGAGCCTTAGCATTTCGCACGAGCATAGTCGTGATTTTAGCTATTTTCATCGGTTTCGCGTTTGATGACCTTTTTCCACTGATCTGACCAATGTAGCACATAGGTATACACTATAAAGTTGTAGTACTAATCAATATCTATAAGCATGCAAAATCTCATTCAATTCCACTGAGCCGCTGAGGAACTAGGGGGGCATTTTTGAAAACTGGTACTGGTTGGTAGGGATGCTGAGGCCAATCTTCGCAGGGTTGCAAGGAGAGAGGAAAATGGATGACACACTTCCGATAGGGAAGGACCTCAAGATAACGCCTAAAGAAGTCAGAACTTTATGTGCCCATTAGTTATGCTTCTACACCTCAAAACGTAAAATTACGAAAGAAAGCGGGTTTTCGGCCGTTGCAAGGCAACGAGTAGTGGCCTAGCAACCAAAACCTTGCGGACACAGCTAGGTCATAGGCTGGTCATTGTGTCCAAGTTTGGTCGGAATCGGTTAATTCTGAAGGGTAGAAGTGCCTGCCACAATTAAAAAAGAAACCAAGCAAGAAGACGCGGCTAATAATAAGGGCAACGTGAGCTGGCCAATAGGCAGGAAGGACAAAAAAAAAAATCTTGATCGGTGTCACTTCATTACAAACACTGCACTGCCGGTATAGATCTGTTCAGTTGTAAGCAATGTGACCTTAAT
The DNA here is from genome assembly GCF_032717465.1 of Coenobita brevimanus. Lineage (NCBI taxonomy): Eukaryota > Metazoa > Arthropoda > Malacostraca > Decapoda > Coenobitidae > Coenobita > Coenobita brevimanus. Next base: position 71,443,661 of record NC_136976.1, read on the forward strand.
TATACAATGGCCTGAGATCCAAGTCTTACACTAACAGTGGTTGGAATTATGTAGGTTTATCATCAAGATTTGCACTACTTTGTCAATGGGTCACGTATTTGTGACTTTAGCCTCTCCCTTTACTCCCGTCAAACTTAATCATCATCATCATCAATGATGATAATAACGATGACGATGATGATGATGATGATGATGATGATGATGTTAATAATAATAATAATAATAATAATAAAATAAAAATAATAATAATCCTGATTCCCACAATACAAGAGACAGGAGTTTTCCCAACACAGGAACATAAACCATCGTGTTCTCTGCATATATCATGATAATATACTTACCACTGCATAACAATGGGGTTTTCTCGAAATAACCTTGCCGGTTCACAGTGTGCCCTTGATAGGTTGGAAATTATGAAGCTGTCTGCCGCTATAAAGCCCCCCACGACCCTGCATCAGCCAGTACGACTTCTGGAGCTCACTTTAATATGAACTCGTTTGTAAGTGTTCATACGTCGCTCAAGATTACCTGTTTAATAAGGTCAAATACTGAAGAAATGTACATATGATACTTGTGCATCGTGTTTACTTCTTTCGACTTCACTGCCAAGAATCTACACTCGAACACAAGGATTACCCGGTTCATTTTAAAAACCTGGTCTATTGTCACTTTCAGCACGACACTTCCTGAACACGAAAAAAATGTCTGACGATGACAAGAACAAAACTTTAAGCCTCGTCACAGTGAAGAAAGTATTAAAGTTATTCCAGTCGTTCAGTTTTTTTTTTTTTTTATTAATTTAGATTTCCTGAGATTACCAGATTTAACTAATTATCTTCTTATAGATCGGGTAAAGCATATGAGAAAAATTATATACTATTTATAAAGTATGAGTAGTGCTCACAACATACCTTAATTGTATTTCGTATCATACATCAAGAGCTTGATATGAGACTAGTGTATTAATTCTCAAAGATAAAGTTCAGCCACGTATCTCAAAAGCATCATATCTATCATTACGTTCTTAATGCTTTTATTCTTAATATCATGCAAGGCTTAGAAAATGGGATAAACAAACCAAATTACATTCACTGCTGCTTGACAGAATGCAAATAAGACACTCTTTTTCCCACCTCGAAAATTCTGTATTATGAGGTAACGTTTTGAGTGTTGATATTGTTAATCATTCCTTCTCCGAAAAATTTTAGTAGGCATGTGTTCGAAATGCCAGTGAAAGAACTAGCTAAGGATGTACAAACAGCCATTCCCTCGCCAGATGTTCTTGCTGGGTTTGCTGGTGGCCGCTAGTGTGTCCCTCCCTGGTGCCCATGGTGGAGGTGGTGGTGGAGGACACGAATTCTTTGGAGGTTATGAAGGAGGACACGGCGGAGGCGGATACAGCGTAAGCATTATCTGTTATGTATTTTTTTTTTATCTCCGGAGCATATGGCAAGGGTCTGGCATCCCTGTTCTTTTTTCCGGTGATGTGACAGTCGTCGGAATGATATGAATCGTGTGAGTGTGGATGTTCATGCCTGTGAGGTGGAGTCAGGCTTCCGGGAATATGAATGGTGAGTGATCGACTGTGGCCTGTTTACTCAGACAGATTTTAGCTTGTTCTCTTGGTCAGTTTTTTCTTGTTTTTTAAATCCGATCTATCCCCATCCTTAGGTGAGAAAGGAGGTATGGGTGTTACTGACTGATAAAACATAGGATTGCTAGTTAGGTTGACTGGATGATTTAATGTGTCGAATTTTCTGCTCTCAGGTCCCCACCCCGTACTCCTTCAGCTACGGTGTCGGCGCCGGACCTACTAACTTCGGTCACAGTGAATCTGGTGACGGACACGGAGGCGTTAATGGCGGGTACTGGGTGAATCTTCCCGACGGTCGGATACAGAAGGTGTCGTACGTGGCGCACGATGGCGGGTTCTTCCCAATTGTGTCATACTCTGGCGTGGCTCAGTACCCAGCTGGCGGCCATGGTGGTCATGGTGGCGGCTATGGTGGTGGCTTCAGTGGTGGCCATGGATACAAAGGATAAATAATTCTCCACCATCTCGACATTGATACAGTCAGCCACCCTCGCTACTACTCAGAACGGCTTCACAGATGAATATCACAGAATATAAATAATATATCTATGCGATATTAACAAGCCCTATCACTAGTGTACAGTATTATTAATAAATATATCTATTTAATGAGCGTTTTTTATCACTGTTCTAAATTTGCAATAAGGAATATATGGTAACTGTGTGAACACTACATTACATCTTGTAAAATACATCTCTGCAAATGGTGAGTTTTACGACTGTGCATATCTTCTCTTCTCCTCCTATTCATCTTCATCATCATCATCCTCAAAAAGAGTTCTTGTCAACACGAGAAATAATCATTTCACAAATCAAACTGAATTGTATGTAAGACAAAAATACTGCACTGTCTGAAAATCTTTTGTTTGTTACTGAGGAAACGAAGCAAGAATTTCGACAAGCAATGTGACCCTGTGTGCTCAAGCCATAGCATCAAGATTTTTTTTTTTTCTTGTCGGTACAGGAGCAGGCTACATGTAAGTGGATTAATTCATACGCCAGTAAGTGAAGTTCGTGATCCCAGTATCCACACCAAACACAACATCGCCTTGACTTTAAAGCTAGGTAGATCTACCGTATAACTTACTGACCCCCAAGAATAACTTTGTCGTTAATTAAAAAAAAAAAAATGCCTTATATAATACGAGAAGATTACAGTTTTACATGTAGAGGAAGATCCTGTATGGCAAGAATGCTTAAGCAGATGACATTAAAGACGTTTCCAAACAGGTATAACTGTTACAGGATATCATGCTCATTACCAGATTGAAACTCCATATTATTGTTCAGTGCTTTGTATAAACAAGTACCAATTTTTATGCACAAGGAATAATATTGTTGAATAAAAATTGATAAATCATATGCCTTTATTATGACACTTAGCATTACAGTGAATAAAATAACGTTAACCGATGTAAGACAAACAAAGTTAGTCATATACCGGTATATATGAGACACAGTAACTTACATACAGGGGAAAAAAAATAACTAGGAAAGATTCTCACACTACCGTAAACATATACTACTTTCTTTTAATCTAGAAACCTTGGAACTAAATTCTCATAGTATGGATAATATTATGCAATACCCTTGCAGGCTGTGCGTGTAAAATACATCTATTAAACTACACCTAGAAAACTGCCGCTGTAATTACACATGAGAGAGTGTATCTGGGACAGTGACGAACTAAAAAATCATTATCCCGTATATCCAAAGCCACCATCGTTGCGGCCAACACCGTATCTAAAGCCACCATTGTTGCGGCCAGCACCGTATTTAAAGCCACCATCGTTGCGGCCAGCACCGTATTTAAAGTCACCATTGTTGCTGCCAGCACCGTATCTAGAGCCACCATCGTTGCGGCCAGCACCGTATTTAAAGCCACCATCGTTGCGGCCAGCACCGTATTTAAAGCCACCATCGTTGCGGCCAGCACCGTATTTAAAGCCACCATTGTTGCGGCCAGCACCGTATCTAGAACCACCATCGTTGCGGCCAGCACCGTATCTAAAGCCACCATTGTTGCGGCCAGCACCGTATTTAAAGCTACCACCGTAGCTGCCAGCCGGGTACCGAGCCACGCCAGAGTATGACACAACTGGGATGAACCCGCCATGGTGCGCCACGTACGACACTCTCTGAACCCGACCGTCGGGAAGGTTTACCCAGTACCCGCCACGGGCTGCTCCGAATCCGTCACCTGATTCACTGTGACCGAAGTTGGTGGCCCCGGCGGAGACACCGTAGCTGAAGGAGTACGGGGTGGGGACCTAAAATAAAGTAGGATATTAAATTGTGAATGTTAATTATAGCTACCAATTAAATATTGGTCGCAATAAAATAAATCAGAAATTCATGGAATATGCTTACACTGTATCCTCCATATCTGCCACCACCAAAGCCTCCGCGTCCTCCAAACACACCAAAACCTCCCCCCTGGCCACCAGGGAGGGACACACTCGCTGCCACCAGCAGACTCAGCAAGAACATCTGGCGGTGTAATGAATTTTAGTACACTTTGAGGACCAATGACCGTATTAAACCACCTGGAACTGCAGAAGCTCAAGGAGGGCGACACTTTTTTTTTTAATTTGTTGCAGCATAACTGAAGTACAATTACTTGGTGAAAGCTTACTCTTTTATAAGATCTGGGTGAAAGAATTATATGAACATATGAATATATCGACACATAATTACACCTGACGCTCATCATTACACCCAGACGATCATTATGGCTTAATATACTGGCCCGATCGTGAAAAATATGATCACGCTTTGTAATGAAACATTCTTTTGTTATTAAATGGCCTGATGTGAATCCTTAATTTTTCTTGCACAGGATAGTCCATTAGGCAGAACTTAGCATTTGAGCACTTAAGTTTAACCAAGTATAAGCAACGTATCAATTCTAACACTTTGCTGTGGCCGAACACTTAACATGCAGTCTTTTCTAGCGATAAAACTTACAAAGGAGTTCATTTTGGGGTCAGCTTCTGAAGACGAACTGACTACTGGTGAGCTTCTTCAGGCTTTAAACCTCCAGAAAGCTATAAAAATTTTAATATTGCCCAGCCAAGGGCTCTGTGAACTGGTAATAAAGGTTTGACTGCATCTATTGTTGTGTAAGGCGAAGTAGAGTATGTCATCCCATCACACGCTATAGTCTATTTCATCCCATACCAGATGATTCTATACAGCTGACCGCCATTCCTAGAGACCTGAGAGTGTTAAGATGATACTTCCCATTGCCAAATAGTTCACTGGATCACAAAGAGGGTCTCAATATTAGAACTGAAGAGGACGAAGGTGCATTAGGCAGACCCACAATTCCTGATGCTCATGTCTGGAACTGCTGGGATGATTAGATTTGTATTGCCAGTATGCAACGATATAGAATTCATTCAACAGAGGAACGAAGAAGCCATGTGTACCTAACTCATCACAGATATTTAAGGCTAGAATGATCCGTCACCTTCTCTGAGTGGCATTTTATGAACACGCCAACCATATCTTGGATGTAAACCCTTATGGCTACGTAAGACTGGAGCGCCTTGCCCAGCTAGAAGACCATGTGTCCATGTGGGTATACAGTTATTGCCCAACGTACCAAATGCTTTCCTGAGTTACACGGATGTATTTAGCCTGTCATTCAGTGTAAAGTCACCTGAAGGTAGCAGTACACGTCTGAACACAAAGCACTTTTATTAATGAGAGGAAAAGTGACGCAAGGAACTTGCACGTGTATTCTCAAGCTACTTTCCGAATACTTAGAGGAAGAAGACCTGAAGGGAAGACGACACAATGGGCAGAAGACATGATACCGTACTAATCACTGAAAAACAACAGACTAATCTTCAGTGGAACGAGCCCAGTTTACGACGTAAGCTAGACTATATCCTTTTTACTCTAACCTGGCCTAAAATTACCACCTCTCTGTCTTGAACGCTAAGTTGTAGCAATAGATTTACCTGGTATATGATGCTAGTCACTAATGGACGTAAAGCTGCAGCAGTGTCTATTCCTGCCACTGAGCTATGAAGAATAAACTGCACAAAGACAAAATCTCCGGGCCAAATTGGTGTAAAAGGAGTATAGTATGTGTCACTTTGGTAATTATGAGGAAGTCTTTTTTTATTTGTGCTTTTTTTTTCTTCTAGATTTCATAGTCCTTTCCCTGAGGTCCAGCAGCCCTCCTACGTGCCACACACCGTCACTATCTACAGGTATGAAGCTCCACAACGCCCAGCAGCCTTCAGTCGTCTTCAGGAGCTCACTGGAACATTAACCCCTCCGTACGTGACCGAGGCCCGTATTCTCCCTAACACCTCTTCCTAGGCGACTTATTTTGCTTATGGCATCTGGCCGTCCTCTTCTGTGTCACTTCACTCATTCTGATATCACCATACTCTGCATAAATATCTCAAAATAAATCACTAAGGAGGAGGTGTTAGGGAGCATCTTTAACCGATGAGAATACTGCCTAAGACAACGATTTTCACAGGATACTGATGACTAGTAACACTTTTATGGTCGAAACAACTCTAGATTTTTATTATTCAACTCCGGACGATTTTAGTCAGCTGACAGTGAGTCATAGAGGCTCAGATTGTTAATACCGGACCCATAAATCCTCTCATAGTCGTGGCAACTCTAGTATTCTCTTCCATTTAACGTCAGACGATTTTATTCAGCTAAGAGTGGGTCATAGGAGCCTGAGTTCTAATATCATCACCGTTAGCTGTAGTGGTGGGAATAACTATTGTATTATTTTCTGGCTAAGATTAATTTTTCACTGTCATCAGAGCTCGAGAGTGTTAAGTTCTTCACCAGGGTATATTATTATTACATAATGCCACTCTGGGATGAGTGAGGCTGGTCACCCTCATCTTAAATTTCGGGACCAACAACTTGCTTAGCCCCGGGCTCCTACGCTCCTCATGGGGAAAGACTGGCTTAGATGAAGAATGAATGAATATTGTTATTATTATTATTATTATTATTATTATTATTTTTATTATATTAACCCTCTCGCGCAAGGAACGCATTAGTGTGTCTGTGTCAAAGTGTCTTCATGCGAAAATTCACTTAACTCACAAATGCCTCAAAAAAAAAAATAATAATAATAATAATGTCTCAAAACAAAAATCCTATCTAAGTGCGTCAAAATTTAATACGTCATAGCCAGACCTAAGTTTTCCAAAACAAATAAATCGACATCATTTTAGCAGGTCACAGCAAACTGACCGCCAGCTTTTTGTCATGGAATAAAAACTTCATAATTTACGCCATGAATGAGAGGGTTAATTAATACAAAGCCTCCTGTGCCGTCAAGAATACTGTAGTGCCGGGAATTATCCATACTGAAGAACTATACCGTCGTTGAAAAGCTTTACAAATAAGTTAGTTACAAAATGGTTAATTCCCAGGCCAGTTTCATTTTTACTTGATGTGATCTGACTGACCAAGGTGACTCTGGTTTTAGTCATATTATACTGCCTCTTCATCAATATACTTTTTCGAATAAAGGTATGGATGATCCTGTTTTTGTAAGTAGCCTAAGTTCTTAATAAAGCCAATACTGTAAACAAAGAGAAACTCGTGTTAAAAGTAAGTTCATGAATAACCTTTGCAGACTATCATATTGTGTACGTTTTGCATTAACTTCTTTTTCTATCCTTTAATTGTCTAAGTTTTTTTGCGTGGACTGACATCCATAAATACTGAAATTCATGTAGTGGGGCTTTTCACCCTCTCAAAAAGGGGATTTATTATTATACTCTTGCCATTACCAGACGGGTTGATTAGGAGGATGAGGGATTTTTCTAAACAGGAGGGATTACATCTAGCCTTCATTAATCTCTCCTTAGATGGGTCGTCATTTACTAGAAAGGAAAAAAAAGTCACCTTATTTAAGTGGGTATCTTCACGGCCATGATATTTCCACTTATTTTTTCGTAATACCAACTAACGATTTTATTTTCTTTATTGTTTTATTTACTGTTTTTTTGGAGAGCCCCAAAAATGATGGGTTAGTAAAACCAGCAAACTATTTTATTTTTTATTCTATTGCTTTATTTATTTATTTTTTACTTAGGAGATCCCCCAGACAGTGATTGGTTTAATAAAGTCTCTACCTAGTTCTTTCAATCAGATGTTTCTCCTGTGGCAAATGAAGTCTAAATACACAGGTGTCAGAATGTGCTTATGATACCTGCAAAATACCTGGCTTGGCATCTCACCTGACTTACCCTAACTTCGCATGCACAGCTCTCCCTTAGTCACATATATCGCAGTTTATATTTTTAGCGGAACACCGAACTGATGGATGGAAGTTATAAGGCCGAAGACATGAAGACAGTCTCAAAGTTATTTTTTACAATCTTGTTTTAACATCTGTCTAGCATTAATCACAGGCTGAATTGCAAAGTAAAAACAATTATACTCTTTGGTAAATCCAATAATGATATATAATAAAATGTGAGGGTGAAAATAAGTATATATGATGGAGTGATGCACAATTATCAACTTTATTCGCTTATAGATAACTTCAGGCACCGTACCTTACTTCATGTTTAAAGCATTGATAAAAACTCACTTGATAGAAACGTCATTATATATATTTACAGTGAAACTCAGGGACGAAGTGTAATCAAATATTGACAAATTGTGCTGGTAAGGAACTATTAAAACAGAGATACAAAAACAGAGAGAGAGAGAAAAAAAAAAATCGGGGTTTTGTCAGGCACGGCGAATTATTCTCACAGATGCAGCTCCATTCTGACTTCTAAAAATACGCTGCAGAGGTGAATGAAACAATAAACCAGGCTCTCTCGGCAAATAATACGACTAAATTATTCTGTAGGCGATTCAAAAGAGGAACCACACCACCGAGGAATTAACAGGATATTTATGTGAGGAAAATATAACCCTTTCAATTTAATGACGTGATATTCTATTTTTACTACTTCCAGATGATAATATTAAAATTTTCATATATACTTTTCGAAATGGAGGGGTTTTATATATAGCCCGTCATTACACTATTGCTGATTTTTCTTTCCTTTTTTCTTTCTTTTCTTTCTTTCTTTTTTTTTTTTTTTTGTACATCTAAACGAATTTATTCAGTTTAGGGGAGACTTTCGGACTAGAGAAGGTTCGATAAATCTTTCTTGAATTCACTCAGGACTAGAGATATTGCCTAAGGTATGCACTGTATACTGATCTGACAAAAGATGGTGATGATGGTGATGACGATGATGATGATGATGATGAAGAAAGTCATGGGACTGAAAGGGTTAAGCATAGGGCCCTTAGTTACATGTGTGGATAAATGATAAAACTAATATAGATAGACAGATAGAAGATAGATAGACAGATAGATAGATAGATATAGATATAGATATAGATATGATTACATACGCATTTATGAATTGAACACAGAGTTAGCACACAAGTTATTCGTTCATGATAACTAGATTAAGTGAAATATTAAGAACACAGATGATATTCTTTGCTGCAAAATAATTCAGTGATATGCACGTTGTTTCCCATGTGGGAGACTACTTGAGCGGTAATATATATGAGCTTTATCTTTACCTCCATTAATTCTTGACTTGGCTTACGGTTAGTTTCTGCTACCTTGATATGATTTTATATAGAGTAGTCCAGTTTAAGTGAGACCTTTTTTTTAATTAGAGGGCTTTGAAAATTACCTCATTAATCTCTCCACCGCCTTAGAATCTTCCCTACTTGTAGGAAATCGTCAGTAAAGAGAAAAAGCATATTACCGAAATCAAGTTTAAAATAGCGAGTATGAATCATGAAGCCAGTCTGAATGTAACGATTAATACTGGACCTTGCACGGGCATGTAAGAGGAGAGATTCACTAATATAAAAAAAAAAAAAAGTTACATAGCACTTAAATTAATCATCAGAAAATGGATTAGATAGGCTGTATTTTCATATTACATAGATTACATTTTTTATAGATTATGTAACACTAGATGCACAGTTAGGAACAAAATCACAACTACTGTTACACCCCTTCTACTTCACACTTAGGGCACGTCCGTTGCGCTCTCCCCCGACCCACCATATCAAAGAGAATTACCTTAGGGAAACGTCGAAGCCTCTGTTAGCTTAGGAATATTAGTCAAGTAAGGAAAATTTTAAAAAGGAGGTTTAAATGTTAGGCTAACTTTTATCCCCGCTTGTACAGAGAGCCAGGCAATCCAGGGACCAAGAAAGGAAGGAGCATCGTCCCTTCACCGATGCCGCTTTTCTTCTTTAGCTTAAAATTAACAACCTGTACCGAATTCCAGTTCTATCTCAAAACTGACTTTGCATTCCACAGTATAAGTGTTCCGAGTGAAGTTTGTCTTAGTAGAGTCCATGTTACAGTATTCATTTTAATTACTTTTGGCATCGTCTATGGGCAGGCTGAAGTCTTCTATATCGTCCATCTTTCCCGCATCTGTATGGAGTCTATGTGTCGGGCTAATAATCTTCGCCATGCAGCTCGGTCGTGTTAGTTTTGGCCATTTTTTATTATATTTTTCTATTTATGTATTTATTTATTTATTTATTATTTTTTGTTGTCGGATGCCCCTTCTGACGCCAACCCTCGTTATTTATCAGGCTTGGGACCGGATCAATAGGCATTTTCAAGGGCTATATTAATGTAAAACTCAGAAAAGTTTTGGGTATTCGACGGGGACACTCTCTACGTTACGCACGATCCCAGTCACGTGCGTTCATCTACTGCTATTTTCCTACGGTCTCAATATTTTCCTCCAGTACCAGCACTTTTTATAGTAAGTATAATCGGACTGAATAATTTCCTTGAATAGTCTGGATAAAGCTAATTTGTTTGTCAGTTTTATATGTGAGGCAAAATTGTATTATCCTGGCTATTACGAAGAGGAGGACTACTGACAAATCTTACTGACGTCTTCCAGGAGCGTATGATAATCGTTAAGCATGCAAAGAAATTCCGTCATGGGTTTAGATTTGAAGACGCAAAATTCGGTGTTCCTGGGGATATGGGAAACATATTATAGAGGCCGAGGGTTTTTAGATGCGAAGGTATCTCTCGAAGCGGCTTCGTCCTTCAGTCACTCCTTAATGATTTTTTTTTTTGTAACCCTCTAGAGGGGTTCATAAGAGAAAACATTGTCATAACTTTGGTTAAATTGCATTACGAAGCGGGAATAGTCTTCTTTATAATTTCAGAGATGATGTTCTCCTCCGTCGCTCATAACTGAATGGCTTTCCGATGGAACGGATAACAATAAGGAATCTTTCCTACACGTGAGAAGTGACACCAGCGAGAGGTAGATAGATAGATAGACAAATAGACAGACGGACAGATAGATAAATAAATCATATGACTCAGTTACTGTGTCTATTGCAGTCCCTCCTGATACAGTAGCTGAGAGGTTCATTCATCTTTAACGGGAGAGGAGGAACAAAAAGTGGAAAAGCTATAAATATTTTTTTTTCATAACTGAGATATGAAATTTAATGGTACGAATACTACTTCCTTGAACATGGCACCGTAAACAGCCTGGGTAAGGATGTGACTGTCGCCCATGTACAATTTGTGCTGTACTTGTGTGATGTACTTCGTTAACCGTCTTCAGGATTCCAATTTGTTGTTTCCTGATAATAAACACAATTTTAAAGCAAAAGATCGCCGACAGTTCCTTCCCAACACTATGTCCTGCCTCCCACATTCCTCATTTCTCCTCTAACGTCAGAAAGCGTCCCTCCTCATAATCTTTGTGTGTTTCATATTGCCATCACTTAATTTCGTGTAACATACTCCATAACAGGGAAGTGTAGTCAAGCTTTCGATCGTGATTGTACAATGCATCCACACTTCATCTCCTCCGGGGTGGCAACATTACATCCATTCATCCATTCCTGTCTGGTTCTGGCCAACGCTCTGGTGCATATACTTCGATGCGAATACTTCCCGTGGGAGTGACAGGCTGATGCTCATGCTCCATTGTCGGCAGAATTTTTATCACATTCATTGATTAATTTTCTTGTGTTCGTTCTTCTTGATATGTTACCCTTGGACTGCACTTCAAAAATATAGCAAGAGAGGTGGAGGTGGTGCTCTTACTTGTTTCCAAAACTAAAGGTAAAACGTTTCCATTACCCAATCAGTCCATACTTTTGACACACAACCCACCTACTGTATATTAGGAGATACTTATATACTTAAAATTAACATCATCAAGAATATTTCCTAATTCATAGTTTCCAGCATTCTCTCCAGCATTCTCATCAATGTCATCCTACTCCTTAGCGTCATGCTCGTGGACTGTAGTTGCAGCTATGGTACTGTCGTGATAATGTTGGTTTCTGAGGTGTGAATAGAGTATAGAACATGAAATATGAGCAGTGCGTCACTCACACAAACATCCCCAGGTGAAGATCAATTCATAATTAACAGTATAACTTGCAGTTGTACAGGGACTAAAATGGAAGGGTAGGTGCAGGAACCAAGAAACATATTTGTCTCATCCAGTGACCAATCGTAATCAGTGGGTTTGGCATTGTTCCACCAATCCTGATGTACAGTAGGTGGCTGTGGCTCCAGTACCAGTGCGAATTTCTACCTCCACCTCACACCCCTCCCCCACCTTTGCTTTTATATTTCGAGTCAGACAGCTTATAGAATGGTTTTGTTACTTGACCATAGCAAGCTACCGTGAAAAATGTAATCTCTATTATTTGGTTTATATTTTCAGTTCTTTTTTTAATCTACACGAGCCTTTGAATTTTGTAAATGTGTCATTGTCATTAAAAACACTGCAGCCTACAACAGCATCATTAGAGCAGTATGTGTATTAGGCTCATATTCAGTCGGCGAGTGGCATTCCAAACAGATGCAACAAAATTAATATCAAAGCCACTGATTACAAATACTCATTGGTTGAGACGATACTTGATGACTGCCAATTTAAAATATGGTGGAAGAAATTTTATGAAGAATATTTTCTCCGGAATGAAAACAATAAAACATGTTCCTCCAATCTCTTTTCTTTACCTTATTGACCAAGAGCACCTATAATTTGATGCATATTACTTACTTAAGAGATCCCCTGGCCTACTCTTTTCTTCTATATCTTACCTCATGACTACAGTATGGCGTGGGAGGAGGACTTTCGCTATCGTCAGAGGCCGTCGCAGGGAAGGTGATGGTTTGTCAGAAGGCGCTCGTAGGTCATGGTTGTGGGTTCAGGTTCATGGTTGGGTGCGGCTGTCATGTAGTGTGTGTGTGTGTGTGTGTGTGTGTAATTCACCGGGTCGGTCAGGATCACTTGATGGTCGTGATTGTCAGCTTTTACCCTCCCGGAAGGGAGCTGAGAGCTCATATAGTCCGATCTAAAGGCAAGGCTGTGACCTTCACACATTCACACACCCGTCCCCTTGCTCAAGGGGGACAGTAACCACTCACTTCGTCAGTGAAACTTTTCGCAACCTGAGCGAGGCGCGAACTCCCGTCCACCAGTTGGCAAGCGAGAACGTTACCACTGCACCAGCGAGCGGTGTGTGTGTGTCGGGGGGGAGCGCATCTGACTGCCTGATCGACTGTGCGTGTGGAAAGTCCTCTGCTTAACAATAAAAGTAGCATTTTCAGAAACAATAGAAAATATATGTCACATGAACACAGAAGAATCGACGCCTTACTGGAAAAAATCTGTCGAAATCATTTCTAGAACACACACACACACACACACACACACACACACACACACACACACACACACACACACACACACACACACACACACACACACACACACACACTGTCGTACGTGCTGAGGGAATCCATATAGACTCTTATGGTAATCTATCTCAGCTGACACAAGACGATTTTATTTAGGTGAGAAGGAGCCATAGGAACCTGAGAGTATTACTACAGTTACTATAATTATCATGAACTCTCTCACATGGTTAAGACAACTCTACAATTCTATTTACGCTAACGTCAGAGCATTTTATTTACCGATGACAAAGTAGCAAGACCTTCAGACTGATAATAAGTCACTATTGCCCTCTCATGGTTCTGACAACTCTGGTAATATAAAAACAAATGTCAGACGGTTTTATACAATGACTCTGGGAATGTTAATATACAGTCCTAATCACTTTCGGTCGAAAATGAACAAAAACAAAACGTCACATACAAAAGCAACAAGATAAGGAAAAGAATGATTTTAGAGAGTATGCAAAGCGAACAGGTTACTTATTAATTATGTATTTTAAAAGCCTACTCCCGTGCACTCTGTAATACTCAGGCCCATATTACCCTCTTGTACGTGTAGAGGCCCAAAGTTCGCCAGTCCAGCGAATGTCAGTCAACCTCCATCCATGGCATTACCTAATCTAAAAACCTCCTTTCGTCTCTTGGGATGGGACCTATACAAGGCTTTCATTCCGACTGGGACGTTCTAACCACTAGACCAGGGGTTCTCAAATGGGGTTCAAAAATCCCCAGGGGTAGGCAAGACGGTTTCCAGGGGTAATTTGATGGTTGGTGAAAATCAACAAAGAATGTATTATTTTTATAGCCGTAATTCGTGAAATGATACTGAGAATTTAGAAAACAGATTCCCTGAAACATGCGTATCATTCAGCCTCAAATAAAATGTTGGTTGTCATGATTACAATTTTGTCTTAACAATGACAGTGTTACAGCAGTGTGTTAATCCTTATTTGTTTGGCAAGGAATGACATTTCAGTATTTTTATGACAGGTAGAGTATTACCATTGTAAAAAGAATTAGCGTTAATGGAGTACCAATCGATAATCTGCGCTTCAGTAATGGGGGTACGGGTTGATTAACTGAACAATCAGGGGGTGCGTAATATAAATAAAAAAATAACCCCTGCACTATAGACCACCAAACGCCTTCGTCCATTCGCCATCTGAAAATCGCAGTTAAGCTTGGTGGTGGGGGCGTGGCTCGTGATGGCTGGCTAAACATAATGCTTTACAATAGTTTCCTTCACCGAGACAATCCAGCAAGTCACGGTACTGTCGTTGGATGACTGCAGAACGATTAGCAAACAGAGTTCCTTCCCCACCTATAAAACTTGGGTTGGACGAGGCAGGAATCAGTCCACCCTCAGGAGCTCTCAAAGACAGTCACTTCACCCTCAGGAGCTCACAAAAGTAACCAATTCATCCCTAGGAGCTTACAGGATCATGTACTCCTCTGTGAGTCAGCCTTCGATGAGATATTTTTCAGTTCGTTTGTACCCAGAACTTGATTATGGACTTTAATTTTAAGTCGCTGTCTGGGGAAAATTTTAATGCATACTTCGTCAATCACATCAGTAACTCATGGCGCTAACGGGCAGGTCAATTATAGTCAAAATTTCAGAGTTTTCGATAGTTCAGATTTACCCGAATCAAAGTCAGTCAAAACTAAAGGCCAAGGAGAAAATCTAATACCATCAGAAAAATTGCCTCAACTTGCTGTCCATATCGATCTGGCCTGATTAATTTGATCAGTGTTACCGTAGGATCAACACCTGACTCTCGGACGGGAAGACAGGCACCCGATGTTTGGCAATATCTGAAGCAATTAATAATGGGAAAACACATCTGGGATTTCTGTACTGTTGCTTACCACACACTGTAGAATGGGATGCAGGCTAGTCACATGTAACGAGAATTTAAGGTGAAATTTACGTCCTTGCTCCTGAAGGCGATTACTTTTAATTTAAGTTCCGCCTCCAGTCACGCTTGAGTTGTTATTTACGATGCCTCTCCGGTTAGGGGTTATAATTTACGACACTGGCCTGTAGGAATTATTGTTTAGACCGCTTCTCATGTGGGGTCGGAGTTGTAATTTGCGACGTCGTAAGAGTTAATCATAAGTTACGCAGCTGTAGGTGACAGTTGTAATTTACGCGGTTGCTCCATCAGGTGTTGTTGGTGTGCCTGCTGGTGGGGGCTGGCGTGGCCGTGCCTGGTGGCCACGGGGGAGGCGGCTATGGTGGCGGTGGTGGCCATGGCGGAGGCGGCTATGGTGGTGGAGGACATGGCGGTGGACATGGCTTCTTCGCCGGATATGGTTCGGGAGGCGGGGGAGCTGTGACCTTCTTTGGTCATGGAGGAGGCGGCTATGGTGGTGGTGGCCATGGTGGCGGCGGGTATGGCGGCGGCGGTTATGGTGGCGGTGGTCATGGCGGTGGTGGTGGACATGGTGGTGGTGGCTACGGTGGTGGATACAGCGTGAGTATATAGTCTCTCTCCCTCTCTCTCTCTCCCTCTGAAGTTACAATATTATTTTACATTCCATATTTGCTTAGCCTGATCTTATCCTCTCTCCGTCTGTAATCCCTAGCTGTAGCAAGTCATAAACACTAGAATGTGGTGTCCTAGCAGTGTTTTTTTTTTTTTTGTCACTAATCTGTAACAAGAGGTTAACATTAAAACATGATGTTAGTCATGAAGGGGTGCTATATTTGTCAAAAGGATGTAGAGCCATAGTACTGTCTTATTGTGCCATTGGGTTACGGTAAATAAGCCACAGCAGGACGCAGATCTCCCTGAACACCTGCCCATCACCAACTAATCACCCCCTGTCCCTCCTCACACCCTCAGGCCCCCACCCCCTACTCCTACAACTACGGCGTCTCGGCCAAATACACCAACTTCGGCCACAGCGAGTCTGGCGACGGGTACGGCAGCGCTCAGGGCGGGTACTGGGTGAACCTTCCCGACGGTCGGACACAGCGGGTGTCGTACTGGGCCACTAAAGCCGGATTCTTCCCGGTTGTGTCATACTCCGGTGTCGCCCGGTACCCGGCTGGCAAGGGAGGCTATGGTGGTGGCCATGGTGGAGGCTATGGTGGTGGTGGGCATGGTGGAGGTGGAGGTTACGGACACCATGGTTAATCATGAACAGTACCTACCATGATAATAGCGACAGTATTCTAGTTGATATGGGTGACTTAAAAACCTCTTTACCAATTTATTTCGTTTATTACACCTTAATGTTCTCATGCAATACAGATACAGAGACATATTTTATAAGCAGTGTAGTTTATATGCTTTGAAGAGTCATATTTTGTGCCAGTGATATACAAGATAATAATAAGGTGTAATGTGGGAAAAATAAATCGCTTAGGAGGAGGCGTTTTTAAGTTTCTCATGTCAACGGGGATATGACTACAGGCTGCGCTTACGACCAGTCCAAGTTAGGATGTTGATTCACAGACACTCTTACTATCGATTCTTTGCCGTAGCGTTACTAAGATTTTTTTTTTTTTCCTGAGTGAAGAGCAAGACATGAGAAAATTCTGAGTAAGTTTCTGACTTTCTCTTAATTTTAAAGTGTCGGAGGTTGTTTAAATGGAAAAATTATACTCACACTTAAATAACAATATTTCCTTCTTCCTTCGTCCATTTTACACCCTCCCTCCGTCTTAGCTACGAGAGGAAAATGTTCGTAGGACAGTTAGTAATAAAGTTCGTAATTCTCAACCTCGCACTCATACCCCTAGATATCTATATAGAGTTTTTTATCGTACAGTTTTATATTTTTTCAAGCGTTCTTTGATGAGTTGCTTCCCTGTATCTTTTGTATGATATTTCGAGATAAATAGTTTGCCTGTTCGATGTATGTGTTAGGAGTTTGTATAATTCTTCAGCGGCTGTTAACTGCAAGATGATAATATACATAAATGTGTAAAGAAATATGTGACTTTCATTTTCTTTATTTTGATTATTATGGAAATGGATTTTGAGAGAGAGAGAGAGAGAGAGAGAGAGAGAGAGAGAGAGAGAGAGAGAGAGAGAGAGAGAGAGAGTTACATTTATTGGCAGGGATTCCAACCTGTTGCTCACTGACACCACTATGCTCCTTGACAGTCTGGCAGTTCTCTTTTCCTACGCTTACAGTCTTGTTCGCGAGCACCTGCAGATAGACATAATCAAAGGCCTGTGTTTCAACAAAAATTTCCTGAGAAGCTATGTGAATATAGTTACTCATGGTTTGAAAATCGTATATTCCTTTGATGTAAAGTTACTGACCACAACAAACAAGTTTAATTTGGAATTCCTAGGGAGAAATATGTGAGACTGTCTCGCTGGAAGTGGCTGGGGAACATATACAGAAAAGAAGGCAGTTTGATACAGGATGTGCCAGAGTGGACTGCTAGAGGAAGAAGAGGTAGAGGTAGGCTGAGGGAAACCTGGTTGAGGACAATGAAAAGAGAAGCAGGAGAGGAGTGTTGGTGGGACCTGAAGGAGATGGCAAGAGACAAATATTGGTCGAGAGAGTTCATCGAGGCCTTATGCATCCCGTGGGGTGCCACAGGAAATTATTGATTGATTGATTGAGCTAGGGAGAAATAAGTTAATACCTGATTTGCCTGATACAAAGTCCGCCTTTCAATGTAGGCGTAAGTTTTTGCTGTACTCTGAACACCTGGCTGACGGTTTCGTTCATCGCTTCTCTTATCTGCAAGAATCTATTTAATATATATGTCCTAGCTATGTAAGAACCAGCATTTTGAATCTAAGCAAAGATTTTCAGATAAGGGTCCAAAAATCTGAAAGTTGATGGTGACAGATTTTACTTTGGTTTTTATGCCTAGTTATTTTGTTCTAAAGAAAATGTAAAATATTTTCAGTCAACGTTACTTAATTTTAGCTACTGAAATGGAAATGTGGTAAATTCAGTCTGTAATGTAATGTCCTGTCATTCGTGGTGAAGTATTAAAAGTGTTGAGTTTATTTAGAGCCGTGAGTCAGAATTTTCTTAAACAAACAACTAGAAGAAAAGGGAGAGAGAGAGCTGTGCACGGGATTATTGGGAAGAATCCTTAATTTTTTTTTTTTTTTTTTTTTTTTTTTAGCACAGAGGATGTGAGTTCGGAAAATCTGCTGAGTGCAGTTCAGAGTTAGGGTTCTGACTAAAATCTTAAGCTAGAAATAAAACACACACACACACACACACACACACACAAACACACACACACATACGCTGTTTGAATGTGTAAAAACTTCAGATTTATTTGGTACGCATTTTTTTTCCCTAATTAAGCATTTTTTAACCTGTCAATGTCCACTATTTCACCGCAGATGAATTGTACTAAGCAATGTGTTATTTTATGAAGATTTTGTACTGCGTGAAATCTGTATTGAGAATGTTAGACACCTCAAATTTTAGGGGTATGAAAAAAAAAAATGACTCTCCTACTTCTCTGGATTGATCGCTTCATATATTTGCAAATATTTAGTGGTACTACCTCAGTAATCTAGAGAATAGCTTGGTAGTCACTGTATTTAGAAGGCTAGGAATGGTTTATGGGTGTATTTTCGTTGGCATGGACTTCACACTTCTTCCTTAGCGATTTATTTTTTATCCCTTGCACCTTATCGTCTTGTATGTTAGTAATACAAGTTATACATGTTAGCAATACAGGTACGTTTTAAGTAGCATGGGCACCAATATCAAGGTGAAAGGTGCAGGGTAAATATGGCACCATCCAACCTAATAATCGATTAACCTGTTCAGTCCAGTGTCGTTGTTTGTGTGTGTGTGTGTGTGTGTGTGTGTGTGTGTGTGTGTGTGTGTGTGTGTGTGTGTGTGTGTGTGTGACGGGATTATAAACACTACACTGACCCATTCGCAGCCCGTTTTTTCTCCGTGAGCTGAAGAAAACCTGCTGAAGATAGAAAAAACAACATTAAAAAAAAGATAATCGAGCTGAAGGGAGTTACCGGATTGATTTAGGTTCCTTAATTTCTTCAAACCGGAAACATATCTTTTACCTTATTCTTGCAGCATTTAGAAGTTTGAATTTCAGGGTAAAGAGAGGTGTCTGGCAGTGAAAGGGTTAATGTGGTCTAACTCTTCTAATTAAAAAACTAAGGAAGAAATTTTTGCGTCTTTCTAACATCGATATGGTTTGCCTAAGTAACATTTAAGAGGATAATAAGGTGTGAGGAATGGGAAATAAATCGCTATGTAACAAGTGTTAGGGAGACTCCCATGGTACCTCGAATATTGGCCATAGGTGTGATTTTGTGATTCTCTCTCTCTCTCTCTCTCTCTCTCTCTCTCTCTCTCTCTCTCTCTCTCTCTCTCTCTCTCTCTCTCTCTCTCTCTCAAGGAAAATGCATTACCATAAATCTTTACAGAGAAAATAAAAGCCGCATATTTCTTTCAGTATATATTCAAGTATATTACCCTCACGCAATTAACAAGCATTGAGGTATTATACAAACTCCAAACGTATACACCAAAGAGGCAAACTGTATACATCGAAATATCATACAAATTATACTGGTAACCAACTCACCATAGAAAACCCGAAAAAAAAAACTGCATGAGAGATTTAAAAAAAAAATAAAATAACTAAAGATGTTAGATATGAAAGGCCTGACAAGACTAGGAGAGAAAAAAAAAACACTACGAGAATTTCCTCCCTGTAAATAAGAATCATTTCAAGGACAGGGAGAAGAAAATGTAGAATCTATCCATATCTTGTTCTTACTGTAAAATGGAATCTTGCTAATCTGCAGGAAGGACTACATAAGGGAAGGAAAGTGCTGAGTATTTCCATGCCTTCTTATCGTCGTCTGAGGAAGGTCACATCTCTTCCTTAGTTATATATCTTTTCTACTACGTCTTACTATATTCTTATGTTATCTGTGATTTTTAATGCCTATATAGAGTGTAGAGATATCATACAAGAGAATATTAACGTGCCATATGGAGAAAAATAATGGAAAGAGGTGCTAGGAGCCTTCTGAACCGCCGACAGACAGCTGGAGTCATCATCATGGTTAACCATGGTGTCCGTAACCTCCACCTCCACCATGGCCGCCACCACCATAGCCTCCACCATGGCCACCGCCATAGCCTCCACCATGGCCGCCACCATAGCCTCCCTTGCCAGCCGGGTACCGGGCGACACCGGAGTATGACACAACCGGGAAGAATCCGGCTTTAGTGGCCCAGTACGACACCCGCTGTGTCCGACCGTCGGGAAGGTTCACCCAGTACCCGCCCTGAGCGCTGCCGTACCCGTCGCCAGACTCGCTGTGGCCGAAGTTGGTGTATTTGGCCGAGACGCCGTAGTTGTAGGAGTAGGGGGTGGGGGCCTGAGGGTGTGAGGAGGGACAGGGGGTGATTAGTTGGTGATGGACAGGTGTTCAGGGAGATCTGCGTCCTGCTGTAGCTTATTTACCGTAACCCAGTGGCACAATAAGACAATACTATGGCTCTACATCCTTTTGACAAATGTATCGTCTGTAAGTGACATGGCGAGTTTAACATAATTATTTAACTGCAGAGAGAGAGACAGACAGACAGACAGACAGACAGACAGACAGAAAGAATAAATAAAATTACTCACGCTGTATCCACCATATCCTCCACCATGTCCTCCTCCATGTCCTCCACCACCATAGCCGCCGCCACCGTGTCCTCCACCATAGCCGCCGCCACCGTGTCCACCAGGCACGGCCACACCAGCCCCCACCAGCAAGCACAGCAACAACACCTGATGGAGAATGGAAAAAGAAATTACCAATAACTCCAACAACGGCGTATACAGTAAGTCCATCCCTTCAGAAGTTGTGGTGTAAATTATAATTCCCTATGGGCAGTTTCGTGATTTATGGTCCCTTACGAAGACAACATCGAAAATTACAACTTAACCATTAAAGGAGCTGAAAAGTAGATTAAAATTAAAGCCAAAGGGCCCAGCAACGAAAATAGTAACTTATAAGATGTGATCTGTTTGTATCCCGCATTGCAGAATGTATTTAGCAAGTATACAGAAGCAATATATGTTTTCAGTCATCATCAATTGCTTCAGATATTGTCAGACACTGGGCCCTGTTTTAGCTTTGGCGATATAAATGTTAAGCCAACGACGGCAACTCTCACAATACTGATGCATATGGATTTCATATTGATGGCATGTCAAGGCAATTTTTCTGGAAGTATATTTTCTCCTTGGCGTTTAATTGTTCAAATTCGTGTTGGGGCACATTGTACTATTTCTAGAACCAGGTTATTTGAACTTATGTAGACTTCCTTGTTAGTACCGTGAGTTACAACTGTGATTGACAAAGGAAGCACCCAAATCCCTCCCCCCCTGCCCTCCACGACTACAGATTAACAATGCACGTCCCCATATCATCTCTCATTGCGAACAGACAGAAGTAAAAAGACGGGATATCTCAGCTGCATGCCCAGTGTACTTCCGATTACAGGGTGGATGTGAGCTTAAATATGAACCAAGAGAACACTGGAGGGGCGTGCCGAAACAAGTCTTTGGTTATGACTCAAGAGAGATTAGGTGACGAAACTTCTTATTAGAACTGGACTGAATGATAGTAATCGCTTTTGGAAATGCTTTGCCTTAGCCTTTTGCATCTAGTGACGCATTATTTATTTTATTCCTGCCATCCCCAGCCGCCTTTTGTTCAGCTTAAAGGGAGACATTCTGAAACAGAGGAATTAGACATTTCTTCTGTACCACCTTCACTGATAGAGGTTCTTCCCAACTTGAATTAAATCGCTCAATAGTAACTTAGTTAAAGTGAAAAACACTTTGTTGGAGGCTGACTCACAGACGAGTACATATTTTCAGCAGCTCCTGGGGGTGGAGTGACTGCTTGTGTGAGCTCCTGAGAATGGACTGACTACTGCCTCTTCCCACCCAAGTTTTATAGCTGCGAAAGGATTCTGTTTACTGTCTTTCGTCATTAATTACCGTGACTTGCTGGATTGTCTCAGCGAAGGAAACTAAGTCTATTGTAAAGCATTATGTTTAGCCAGCCATCACACGCCACGCCCCCACAACCAAGCTTACGTTCAGTTCTCAGACGGTGAGTGAACAGAACACTTTAAATAAACAACTGAAATACGTAAGATAGCTGCTTTAGTCTGATAATGCATATATAATTGCCCTCACGTGATATCCGCACCCGGCCATGACTCTGGACTCACAGCCATGACCTACGAACGCCTCCTGACGATGCATCACATTGCCTGCGGTGGCCTCTGCACTCATGGCCACAGATTCACTAACACAACCAGTTTTCTCTCGCAAATCAGATTAACGTTTGCAAGAAGGGCAAGGAGAATATGGATTATAGTCTTTTCCCGTGTCTTCCTTGCTTCCCACACAAAATAAATTCTAGTTACGAAGGGAAAATTGCCGTAGTCAGGGAATCTTTCAAGCAACGGGGAATATTATAAACCTAATAGTATGTAGGAGCATGTTTTAATATTTTATGTTATTATATTCATTCTTCTGAATTTCCTACCACCACAATATCAGTCTGCAATCATGAAAGGTCGTCTTAGCGAATAAATGTTATTTGGTGGATCTGGTTTAAGCACAGGCTTGGAGATGGGGCGTGTGCAGGGAGGATGCGCCTTTCCCCTCCCCCTCAGCCATTTTTGCCGGAACAATGATTGCTTATTTTTTTATTATGTTATCAGTAGTTCTGGTTACAATTTAATGATTTATTTATGAGGAATAAATGCTTTATATTCCACTTGCCTTTAGCATTGTACCCTTACGATTAAAGGCAATGAAAACAAAGGAACACTTATTAAATTTGATCATTAAATAGATTACATACTGTTTGATATAACCCTCCCCCTTTATTTCCCAAAAGTACTGGATCCGACCTTGCGATGGTAGGAAAAGGAAGTTTGTATGATGATAACGGTGATGAGGATGATGAGGATAAAGATGATGATGAGAAGAAAGAGGAGAAGGAGGAGGAGGAAGAATAACAAAAGGAGAAGGAGAAGAAGAAGAAGAAGAGGAGGAGGAGGAGGAGGAAGAAGAAGAAGACGAAGAAGAGGAGAAGGATATGAGAAGTATGGACCAACTGGGGAATGGAATTAAGACACACTAAATACTTCTAGCCACATACAGTATAAGAGCCCCAGTTCCGCCTTGTTAGTCTATGGAGTACGACCCAGATAATTACCAGGGACATGTGCTAAATAAAGTCGTGTAGTGGAAGGCTAAGTAAGATTGAAAAATACGTCATCGTGGTGAAAGGACAAACAGTAGAATGCCTGTTTTTTTGCGGTGTTCTAAGATTGTTTTGTTTTTGTTGGTACTTTTGTTGACTATTATCATTATTATTATTATTATTATTATTATTATTATTATTAATATTATTATTATTACTTCTACTACTACTACCACTGTACTACTACTACTACTGCTACTACTACTACTACTACTACTACTACAACTACTACTAATTTTTTTTTTTTTTTTTTTTTTGTGTCCGACTCTGAACATAGGCTTCACAGCCTGCTATCAAGGCCCAGCAGTCCTCCTACATACCATACACCTCTACATGTCACCACTACGGCGCTAACACCCACCGTCCATATTGAATACATGCTAGGGCTGTCTCATACAGGACTGGTGTATTGGTATTAGCGGGGGAATTTTTATGACATGTCGGCGGGTCTTCTGGTAGATCAGTAAAGCCTGATTTAATGAAATTCAAATCCTTATACTACTACTACTGCTGCTGCTGTTGCTATATTGACTAAATCCGAAAAAAAAATCATGTCTTAATGGCCTTCAACCAGACTACTTTTTTTGTTCAAACTTGCCATAGCCAGAGAGAGAGAGAGAGAGAGAGAGAGTTAAAATTACGGACTGGGGGACCGGAGATGGTCTTAGTGACTTTCCCCTCTCCGGTCCCCCACCCTCCCTGGCAGCGATTTTGAGCCCAAGATTGTTGACTATAACTTCTTGCCTCCTCCAGACGATTTTATTCAGCTAAGGACACAGCATTTCTACCTGGAGGGGTTATTTACAGCCTCCACCAACACCTTCACTACTAGAGCTCTCCCCTAAGCTGAATAAAATCGCATGTAGAAAATCGCTTCGAGACAGGGAGAAAATAACAAAAATTAGATCCTCACTGTGAAGTGGTCAAGGGTCGATCAATAAAATTATATATCGACTGACACTTCTGACACCACATTTTTTTTTTTTTTTGCATTTCCTTCGTTCCATTGCTCATCTAAAAAAAAAAAAATAGCTGTTTCAAAATACCCGATTATTTGTAGACCGAGATGTTTGAACTAATGTAATCATTGTAAAGTGATGGCCATTTTTTACATTAAGTTTGTTCAGCTCTGAGACATTTTTTTACATTAAGGAAAGGTGTCTTGTGTTGAAAGGGTTTATTGTGGTTGCATCTAACCCCTCCATTTCGAAATATCTATCCTGATATAAATAAAAATCGTAAAGAAAACTCAAAATATGATAAAATAAATAAATCCTGTTTTAAATGGGTTAATGAGGATGCCATATACCAGTAGAGTGCGTTTTGTGAGCGCTTGACGAGCGAGCGAGCGCCATGTTATCACAATTTCCCTCTGATATACAAAGACTATTTTTCGTCTGCTTTGCAATTGTCTACTTTTCGAAAATAGGCTGCAACTGTGCGAGGCAATTAAGAAGAGACAGTCAGTCATGCCATGGTCAGCGTCACCTCAACACGTCAACGGCCTGCAATTATTGCAACCAGTCCCAGTGACATTGACTTTTTTTTTCTGAAAATTCCGAAGTGTGTCATTCCCTTCACAGTGTTACACAACAACACTTAAAGAGGTGTCATTGTCAAAGCGCAAACCTGTCACTCACAAGCATTGCTCACCCACTAAGCTTTATATAAATATGTACTCGAATAGATAGAGGATTTACTGATTGATTAATTGATAGACAGATAGATACGGTAGATAGATAGTAGATAGCAGATAAAAGGTAAACAGATACAGTTGATAGTAGATCGATAGACAGATTAAGACATATATATATATATAGATAGATAGATAGATAGATATAGATATACTGTATATATTTATATACATATGTATGTATGTTTATATATATATATATATATATATATATATAGAGAGAGAGAGAGAGAGAGAGAGAGAGATATATGCATATATATATATATATATATATATATATATATATATATACAGTATATATAGTGTGTTGGAAATTTACTTCGAACTTGTCATGTTTGACTTTTTTTCAAACTGTATTAATCAGTCAAGGTCAAACACATACTGGACCTCCGAAACTTGATCATCGCAGTTCTGCCCTATGGTCGTTGGACTTGAATCAGGAATATACTGATGAAGCAGCCAGCAGAGGACAAGGCATCACTGGCACGAAAATGAAAGTCCAGTCTGACATAAGGTGCGCTGACCCACTTGCTGGTGAGGCGGAAGTGCTGGGATGACCATGTGTGTGTGTGGGGGGGGGGAGTCGGGTGGGAGGATGGGGTGTGCGGGGGAAGGGAGGGGGTATGGGGACGGATTAAAGAGTGTGTGAGGAAGGGAAAGATGTAGAAAGAGGGAATGTGTTGAGGGTAAGAGTGTTTGTAGGGAGGGATGGGGTGTGGAGGGAAGGAAGTGTATGTGGAGGAAGGGATGAGTGTGGAGGCAGGGTGTGGAGGGAGGGACAGGGTGTGGGAAGAAAGGTAGGGGAAGGAGAGGAGGGGTGTGGGCCGGGAGGGGATGGGGGGATGGATGCGAGAGGTGAGCAGACAATAAAGTCGCGATGTGCTGTGTCATGTCCACCTCACTGTCACCTCCCTACCACCTCACTGTCCCCTCACTCTCACCTCACTGTCACCTCACTCTCACCTCACTCTCACCTCACTGGCCGCGGGGGTACATAATCTTCCTGCTCGCGATAACAATGGTGCCGTTACGTAAGTGGAATCTCTCTGGTGCATTCAGTCAAGCAGCGAGAGTGGACATTCGAAGTGGATTATTTTTTACCGAATACTTTTCATTGCTTGCATTTGGCACGCTTCTCGTACTGTTTTTCTATTATTATTATTATTATTATTATTATTATTATTATCATTATTTTGGTTTTGTTCTTGTCTCATTTTTTTTTTTCGTTGACACTCTTGGCACTCTTATCTTTTATTTTTATTATTTATGTTTTTATTTCAGTAATTTTCATATTCTGTATTTCATTTCATTGCTGTGTCTACCCTCTGTTTTTGTCTTATTATTTGTGTGTGTGTGTGTGTGTGTGTGTGTGTGTGTGTGTGTGTGTGTGTGTGCGCGCGCGCTTGTTTTAACCTTCTCTCTCTATTCATAAGGACATCTAAATATAAGGTTACCCCTCTCTCTCTCTCTCTCTCTCTCTCTCTCTCTCACACACACACACACACACACACACACACACACACACACACACACACCATTCCACAAATAATTCCTTTCCCAAATACATTCACACAGTTTTTCAATTTATTTCGACTGATGCGATGTCTGGAAAGAAGTGACCGCAATATGAAACAATGATATGAAAGTGAAAATCAATATACCGCCATTTTGGGGCAAAGTTTGTTATAATTAAACAGTGTATATTTGGAGTGGCAGTTTATTATTGAGGCCAAATAATAATGATGATGATAAAAGTAATAATGATAATAAAGGTGATAATGATAATAATAATATGATATGATGATAATAATAATAATAATAATAATAATAATAATAGTTATCATCATCATCATCATTATCATCATCATAAAAAAAATGATAATAATAATAATAATAATAATAATAATAATAATGCAATAACTTAGTCCCAGGGGCTTTTCACCACCGATCATGGCGTGAAAGTACCCCAGACTTTTATACCTTTGTCTACGAAGCCGTTTATTTGGGGTTCTTCAGGGTGGCTATGCAGTGGGAGGTTCTGTTGGTGTATTGTACTTTATGTGCTTCTGTTTGTGCGCTCTGTTTAGCCTTGATTGATTGATTGATTAATTGATTGATTGATTGACTAACATACATACATACATACATACATACTATATGCATACATACAGACAGCACAACCAGGCAGAATAAGCTCAGTCAGTCAATACCCCTTCCAAGCAGTATAGGAGGATTCGTAACACCTCTTCCTAAGCGATTTATTTGGCATAATTCACCTCTAACCATCCCACTGTATGCTGTTTATACTATTTCAAGATCGGAATAGTTTACATCAATAACGTACGTGGAGAGACTGAGCTGTAATGTATAGAATAAGTCACCAAGGAAGAGGTGTTACGAAATTACCGGTCTCAGACTGCGATCCTACCTCTGAGTACCTCCTGTCATCATCCAAGCCACGGGAGGAACATAGCGTGGGTGAAGAGCTTGATAATACACCCACAAAAAGCGACGGGCAGTGGAGTGTGCTGGCCTGGAGAACTCGATTTCGGGTGTGTAAAATCCGTAGACTTTAATGAGCTTGCCAACACCGATCCAAGGCGTGAAAATTCCGTAGACTTATTTCACTCAGTCTACATTTTTCCCAATTTATTCTTGCTGCCTTCAGACGATTTGATTTCCAGCTCAGGAGAGACTTTAAACTGGAAGGGTTAAATATAATCCTCATTAATCATTTCCTTTACGCAAATCTTTTCCTAAATTGAATAAAATCGTCTAGAGATCGCAAGAATCAAATAGAACGCGGAGAGGAGTGGAGATGTTAATAAGCTTCCAACAGTGATCCAGGGCGTGTAAATCCCCTAGACTTTCAATGAACTTTCCACCACCGATCATGGCGTGAAAATACCGTAGACTTTTATTGGACTTTCTTTTCTGGTTGTTGTGTTGTTGTTATTGTTGTTGTTGTTGTTGTCTAAATGGGGTACGCAATGTTGTTCAATGTAGTACGAGGAGAGATTTATTTTCTATGATTATTTTTATTTGCAACACGAAAGCCATAAATGAATCCTAAATTGTTAAAATGAGATTATATGAGAAAACGTAAGAAGGACGACTGAGGAGGTGGGAGGGAAGGAGGGAGAGAAGGAAGATGGGAGGGAAGGAGGGAGAAGAATGAGAATGAAAGGGAAGGAGGGAGAGAGGAGGAGGATGGGAGAGAGAGAGGGAGGAAAAAGAGGATGAGAGAGGAGGGAGAGAGAGAGAGAGAGAGAGAGAGAGAGAGAGAGAGAGAGGATGGGAGGGAGAAAGAGAGATAGAGAATGAGGATGAGAGAGGAGTGAAAAAAAGAGGAAGGGGGAGGGAAGGAGGGCTACACCTAATCTCCCCAGCTCAGAAAATCTCCCTAAGGCTTAAAAAAAATAAAAATAAAAAGATAAATAACACAACGAGAAAAAATTAAATGACTTCCTCAAAACAAGGGGCCAGTTTTTCTTTATACCTGTTGCTACGAGACGATTTTATTCAGCTGAGGAGCAAATCGTCCGAGTGAAGGGGTTGAGGAAGGCTTGATCTCTAACCCCTTTAGTTTGAAAAGCCTCTCCCGTTCCAGAGAAAGAAGGCGGAACGGAAGGCGAGGCACAGAAAGGCACAGATTAATTTTCCCGGGAGACGAAAGAGAACGTAATGCATAGTCGCAAGGGTGGTGTTGGTGAGGGGGACGCCTTCAAGTGGTGGCACCGACAGGACTGGGTGGTGGAGCTGCCCGGCTATACAAACACCCCTCAACCTCCTTCCCTATCCCCCCCGAAAGGAAGATGGTGGACTGCAGGAGGAGGAAGTCTGTTTTAATCTGCAGTCCACCGGGTTCACGTTCAAATGAAGCTGTACCGAGACACTGAAACGTTAAATCCGATTACTTAGTTTTATAATATATTGTTGATGTTAGAGGATGATTTTATTGAACTTTAGCACAGACCTCTAGCATTGAAAGGGCTAATGAAGGCTACTGTATGATTTTAACTCCTTC
Source organism: Coenobita brevimanus (assembly GCF_032717465.1). NCBI lineage: Eukaryota > Metazoa > Arthropoda > Malacostraca > Decapoda > Coenobitidae > Coenobita > Coenobita brevimanus. The sequence goes on from NC_136976.1 coordinate 71,473,022, forward strand.
ATAACGAATAATCTCTCAAGCTGAATACACTTGTCTGGAGAATAGTAGTAGTAGCAGCAGCAGCAGCAGCAGCAGTAGTAATAGTAGTAGTAGTAGTAATTGCTGTAGGGAGAAGAAGAAGAGGAAGAAACAGAGACAACTTCCAACTGATGAGTGAGATGAGAGTGGAGGCTGGGGAGAGGAGAGCAGTGACAAGAAGGCAACATAAAATCGTATGCACACTAGAAAATCACCCTTCTCCCTTACCCCAAATCACCCTCCCCTTCCCCCTCCCCAAATCACCTTCCCCTCTCCCACTCTCACCCCAAATCACCCTCCCCCCCTTACCCCAGATCGCCCTCCCTCCCCCACCCTGAGTTTCCCAGCCATGGCGGGTCTGAGATACGACAACATGACTGCCAGATTGCTAACGTGGATGGGGTGTGTCTCAACAGCCGCCTGAATTATGGCAACACACCACTCATAGCCACGAATGCATACTCATCCACTTTTTCCTTTTTTCTTTTTTCTTCTTTGGGGAGGTGTTGGCGTGTATGTCGGTTATGACGTAGTTGTGGCGGTGATAGTTTTATTTTTGTGTATGTATGTAAGTGTGTGTGTGTGTGTGTGTGTGTGTGTGTGTGTGTGTGTGTGTGTGTGTGTGTGTGTGTGTGTGTGTGTGTGTGTGTGTGTGTGTGTGTGTGTGTGTGTGTGTGTGTGTGTGTGTGTGTGTGTGTGTGTGTGTGTGTCAGTCATTCTCCATCACAAAGAAAATGCAAGTGTCAGATCGAATTCTTTTCTCCAGAAGAGGAGGTCGCTGACCAATCTTGCTGCTGCTGAAGTACGCGGGAATACTACATTGCGTGAGTGTTGAAACTTTCTTCTGAGTGTAACTTACATTTGACTGCAGTCTGTAGACTTCAAGAGATTACGTTGCTATAACAGTACTATCACCTCATATGTGTTATTTGTACCAGAAATGACAATGAAAGAAAGCTGTGTAAAGTTCATACACACACACACACACACACACACACACACACACACACACAAATATAGATAGATAGATAGCGATATATATGTAGATATATATAAAACCTCTGGGAATTTGAAAGCATGAAACCGATTTTTTTTTTTTTCAAATACGAGTCACTGTTCCTGGAGTAATATATCAAACAAGGACTGCAGCTCAACCTTCCGTCTTAACTCTTACGGGACGAAAGACTATTAGCGCTGAAACTCTTCTTGTAGCCAGACTCCTGGATGGTTAATTGGACTTACACTGTCAATCAGTGTCACAATAAAAGTTGTACGAACGATGTTTTTGTATTGATTTTTTTCACCTGTAGTATGTTGAACTACTCTTTCAAGATGTCAAACAGAAGACCTGTTCATTAATAGTTTTCTTTGTTGATGAAATAATTCTGACACAGTAATTAAAGTATAAAATTGATTGTACAACAAATCAAAAAGCCAAATGTCCTAATACTAAAGTTTATTGTAAAGCTTTATGGTTACACATGTAAGGACAGCATATAAAATCACTGACTATGGTATCAGTTCAATTCTATTTGCATTTATAAATCTTCACCTACAGGTAATATCGACATCACCTGAGATGAATGGCTCAGCAGTACTTCAGGAAATGGCGTAAGATCCATTACCTGGGACTGCAGATCATGAATCATAATCATCATCATCATCATCCGGACCTCCTTTTCCACCCTAGGGCAGGGTGAGGAATATAATATCCATATAATATCCATAATGAAAGAAATGAAAGAAATTCAATCACGTTTTGCAGTAGACAATAGGAATTCACCAAGGAAGAGAAGAAATAAAAATTGGGGCGAACAACAGAAATCAGGTGGCCGGATTCAGGGGCTTTATAAAATTGCCTGGAGACAGCAATAAGAGAAGACATCACCAGATTCATAAAACTGCCTGGATATCGCAAGAACTGGAAAGATATCACTAGATCCCCGAGTTTAATGGTAGCCGCCACCTCCACCACCACCGCCACCGTAACCACCGCCTCCGCCACCACCATCACCACCGCCACCACCACCACCGTATCCACCACCGCCGCTGCCGCCGCCGCCACCGCCGCCACCGTAGCCACCACCACCGTGGCTTACACTGACGCCAGGGTGCTGTGCGGTGCCTGAGTAGGACACAGTGGCGTGGTAGCCGCTGCCGTCCGCCCAGTACGTCACCTTCTGCGTGCGACCGTCAGGCAGGTTCACCCAGTAGCTACCCTTGGTGCCGCCGTTGCCGTCGCCGGTCTCGTCCTGTCCGAAGCTGGTGTAGCCGGCAGCAACACCGTAGTCGAAGTTGTACGGGGTGGGGACCTGTGGACGAGAAGAATCCAGGATCGGGTTAGTATGTCTTCTGTACCATTTTCTTTTTTCCTTTTCTTTCTTTCTTTCCTTTTTTTTTTTTTTTTTTTGCATGTGGCATATTATTATTCACCTGTGCGTTATTTATGCACTCTATGCAGATATTTTAAACAATCAAAACAAAACAAAAATATCAAATAAGAGCATTAATATCTGTCTATGTATCTATACTAAGCAGATGCTTTCAACCCAGAAGAGGCGACCACAGGCAAATCACCTCCATGTCACTGTCCTCTGCCATCTGTCTGCCCTCTCCCCAGTTCGCACCACCCTCACTCATATCAACGTGACACACAAAAATAAATCGGTCAGACAGAGATGCAAGAAAGACTCCTATGCCAACCAGAATATGTTCCTTGGGTTAACCTTTGCTTTCTTGTATAGTGACGTTTTATTAATTCATTTATTTATTTTTTAACCCTAGCAGTTCGAAATGTCTCTTTTCAGCTTCTTACTTTCCTCTACTGACCAGTATTTCTTAGATGAAGGAGGCTTGGTATGTTTTTCTGTCCATAAATAATTCTCTTCGAAATGCAACGTAAAGGGAAAAGTGCCGGACATGCCCTAAGTGTGAAGCAGACGCAGGAGGTGAACATATGTCCTTAATGTAACCATGAAGAACACTTACATTGTACCCGTAGCCGCCGCCACCACCGCCGCCGCCGCCGCCATAGCCTCCACCACCACCACCTCCCCCGCCTCCGCCACCTCCACCATGTCCTCCACCGCCACCTCCACTGACAATGATGGCTCCTCCTCCTCCACCGCCGCCGCCGTGGCCACCAGGTAAGGCCACACCAGCGGCCACCAGTAAGCTCAGCACCAACACCTGGGGGAGGAGCTGAGAATTTAACACCCTCTGACTGTGACTTACTCTCAGCTAAATACAACCGTTTGGCGATCACTGGAATGGAACGCTAGAGTAGTCCCGATTATGAGAGGGTTGATATGAGGTCAGAGGGTTTTTTTAGTCTGTTAGATGTGAGATAATGAAAGCCATAGGAGTACTAATGCTCCAGCTAATCCTCCAGGCTTTGTTATCTATTAAGGGAGCCATGGGTTTACTAATGCTCTAGGCTTTAGTATCTGCGCCCTTTTCACCTAAACATGACCTAAAATTCCCATCACTTCATCTTGAAAAAAAAAAGAAAAAAAAAGAAAGAGTTGTTGACTTGTAACAGCAGATTAACACTAGAATATGATGCTAGTGTAGTTTACAGAGGAGTGCATGTTTGTGTAAGCTCCTGAGAAGTGAGTGAAATTGTCTGAAGCCACCAAGCTAGAACAAGAATAAAATAAAAACGTAGGGAGACAAACTTTAAATGCCGTGTTAACTAAAAGAGGAGTGCGTGCTTGTGTGAACTCCTAATGGGTGAGGGGAAAATCGTCTGGAGGGAGCAAGCTGAAAAAAAGTTGAATTAAATCGTCCAGTGATAAAAATTGCACAAAAATTAAGTGCTTGAAATGAAAGACTTTAAAATATCACATAACTTACAGGGAGTGCTTGTCTGTGTAAGAAAATTGCCTGGAAATAGAAAGCAGGATAAAATCGTTTGAGGTAGAAAGCTTATTAAAATCATCTGAAACAGCAAGAATAATGTATAAAAAAAGAAGTGTCTCCTTGAAATGAAAAGCTTAAAAATTCAGTAGACTTACAGAGATGTGCATGTCTGTGTGGGCTCCTGAGGGCGGACTGACGAAGAGAAGTGACCAGCGAGAATTTTATACCGACAGACGAGCCCTTAGTGTGGCAAGGTTCCGCGGTGACCTGGCAAACTTGGTCACTGGGGAGAAATATAACGCTGATTGTGACATGCACGGCCGTCACTGCGATGATATACGGTAAATATGTGCATAATCGTAAATCACAGGTTGGCGGTGATGTGGTCTTTTGGTCATAACTTGGCATAGCATTGTTGCCATCTGTCCGTCTTGAATCCTGAGTAGTAGCAGGAGGTTAACGCTAGATTATGGTGCTGGTTAAAAAAAAAAAAGAAAAAAAAGTGCTATGTAAAGGATGTGAAGATGTAGTATTGCTTAATTTTGCCATTGAGCTATAGCAAAAGCTCAAAACTAGAATATTCTGCTAGTCACAAAGAGGTGCTGTGGAAAAGATGTAGAGATGTAGTATTGCTTAAGTTTGCCATTGAACCATGACAAGGGATCAGCACTAGAATATTTTGCAAGTCACAAAGAAGTGTTGTAGAAACGATGTAGAAATGTAGTGTTGCTTAATTTTGCCACTAAGTTGTAATGAAAGATCAGCCCTAGAATATCCTGCTAGTCACGAAGAAGTGCTGTGGCAAGGATGTAGAGCCAAAGCATTGCCTTATGCTGCCACTGAGCTACGAAAAATAAGCTGCAAAAGGACGAAAATTCTCCACAAAGTTAAGGAGAAAAATTATAGTCGTGCTTCCTCTAACCAGCGTTCCTGCATGTGGATTGGCGTGAACGACATGATCATCTCTGATTCACCCTCTCATTGTCGGAGCAATTCTAGTGCTTGATCCAGCTAATGTCAGATGGTTTTATTGAGCTGAGAGTGAGTTACTGGAGCTTAAGAGAGATTAATACGCTGCCGCTATTAACTCTTTTGGTCGAAATAACTCAAGCAAAATATCCCAATCCGACTAAAACCAGACGATGTACTTAAGCAGAGAGTTCTAAATGCCTGAGAGTGTTGAATAGCATGAGTGTTTTTTACTTTTTTATGGAGCTTAACACATATCTTCCATTTCAGCCCATCCAGCCTACAGAAAACTTGTGCATCAGTTTTAGGCAAGATAGGTGTATTGTATGCTGTCATCTTCATACCAAATGTCCTATGTTATGTACTGTGCATTTCGGATCTGTTGTATTTTTGTTTATTTCCTAAATACACTCTACAGCTCCTTAAGTTTTTGCCTGTTTTATTGTTATTAATCTCAGTCAGAAAACTTAAAACTTTTCTACCCACTTTGTATTCATAAGAGTGAATAGCAGAATCAGTACTGACCATACCTGCTGTCTTTTTCATTCTTTTTTTTTTTTATATATAACTTTTGCCTTATAAACCTTACTCTTATTTTGTCAAACCTTCCAAGCAGTGTAGTAAAGAATTTGGATTACTAAGAATACGTCTGTGCTTTGCGCTTTCACTGCAATACGTTAAGGCGCAATCTTTTTGAACTTATAGTGTTTCATAATCCTCAAATTATGTCAGTACGATGATGTGTTAATTTTACCTGGGATACTAGTATGTAATTCTGTTCATCTTAGCAGACACCTTACATACTGACATCTTGCACAGTGAAGTATCGTACCATCGGAAAGAATAATTTTACCTGTTAATTGCGGTCCATTTTCTTCAATTGATTATAATTACCTGGTGTTAGGTGGAAAAAAAATTGCACAGTTCTAGATTCTCGTCCAAAATGTTAGTCGATTTTTTTTTTTTTTTTTTTTTTTTTGGTCCATTCGGCTGCCGTTGAATTCTTTGATAGGAATAGAATCTTTTTATTTTTTTTTTTAAACTCTCGCAGGTTTGACTTCTCTGTGCTACTCCAATTCTCTTTCCCTATGTTTCTTTTGTTTAATTCTGGGACTAAAGAGTTCTAAGATTCATCCTGTCGCGGAGGAACTTCAGAAGACACAGGTGATCCAAGTGATGACCATTTCCCATATCAAAAAGACGATGGACTACAGACGACCCAGAAGTGCAGGCAGTAAAGAGATATTCTGGACTCATGGACAAGAGGGGTCAGTAGAATATGTTGATGCGGAAGCTGGTATGCAAAAAATTCCAACCACATACACCTAAGCACACACACACACACACACACACACACACACACACACACACAGCACTCGATGGCACCATTCATTTTCCATATACTGTATACCTGTCATACATTTTATTTTATCACAGCATTATGAAACAGCTGACTATATACAGCTTACAAAATATAAAGTTAACAGAAGTTGCATACCTTAATTCCCCTTTGAAAACACAACAGCTGGCTTGTGTATTATACCTAAACCCATTGTGTGTGTGTGTGTGTGTGTGTGTGTGTGTTGAGATGGTCGGTGTAAGAAATAAGAACTAGTGTAATATATTCAGTTTTGAGTTCCCCCATGTGTTATCTCTGGGTGTATACTTTGCTACCTTGCACAATATACTACCTGGTTGCATGCGTATATTGCACAAACGCAAATAGCAAATAAGATACACATTTGCCTCGTTCCCACACTGATAACACTTAAGTACCTACCAATATCCAACATGTTATAAAAGTGGGAGGAAGGGTTAATGGGTAATAATGGTTAAGATTCCCTGGCTGGAGAATACAATAAATAGGACCTAAATTTTCAAACTGCCATTGGTCTTCCTTTTTTTTTCCAGTATGTAGAGTACGGTGCATTTCGCATACTGTACAGATGCTGAGGACATGAAGTAGATATCAGCCTTCCATTGTTCGTTATTATGTGTTTTGGTTTGTCTATTTTGTTTTTTTGAAGAACTGATATCCTTTTGGACCATTTCTGCGTCTTACAATGATGCTGCTCTCCCCTTCACGGTGGCAAACAACGAAAATATGTACCGGGAGTTATTGTGTTAAAACTAGATTCACTTTCGTTCATGTCACCAGGTCTTTGCTTGAAAGCAGAGCAGTTACCTTCCGTTTTTCCTCTCTTCATGTTTGTCTGCTCTCTCATTTCCTTGTTCAGAACACATTCGAAGTATTTCCAGAATTACTGTGCTCAGCAACTTGTAATGAAAAGAGAATAGAATTACTTTCAGGCTCTAGTAATCCTAACTGATGGACAGTATATAACTCAACATCCACGAGAGAACAAGAGCAGATGGTAAAGGCACAGAGCGTACAAGAACAGATGGTAAAAATATACAGTACAAAATCAATTGGTCGACGATTACCCTTATTTTCTCTGTCTTCTGATCCCAAATTAGAAGAAAATTGCCGAAAGACCATTATGTAGTCAGCAGGCAGTTGGTAAGGACAGTTCTTCATTACTGCAAGCCTGACATATGCTTTATTGTATACCTCTGCTTCTTGTGCTTCATTCGGTTTAACGGAGAAAACGGTTTAACGGCAAAACAAAGACAAAAAGCACTTCCCATATACGGGTGGAGAAATAAGCTCACGTTCTTTTGCGTCTGAAGGTTGTATTTAGTCATGTTTATAAGGAAATACAGATTTAGGAAAGATAAAATTTTCAATACACCTATGAGAGAAACAAGGGAGCTGAAAGGTTAGATTAAGTGCAGGCCTAGCTGAAGCCTCCACGAAGAAGTCATTGATGTCTTTCGAAGATAATTAAGACAATAATCGATCAGTTTGTGTACTGTCGTTACATGGCAATTAAAACTATGTACATCATCAGTGGTAGCCGCCGCCACCTCCACTGCCACCGCCACCGCCGCCGCCACCACCACCGTAGCCGCCACCGCCGCCGAAGCTGACACCACCGCCGCCACCGCCACCATATCCGCCGCCGCCACCACCACCCCCACCACCACCACCACCGCCGCCGCCATATCCGCCGCCACCGTGGCTTACACTGACGCCAGGGTGCTGTGCGGTGCCTGAGTAGGACACAGTGGCGTGGTAGCCGCTGCCGTCCGCCCAGTACGTCACCTTCTGCGTGCGACCGTCAGGCAGGTTCACCCAGTAGCTGCCCTTGGTGCCGCCGTTGCCGTCGCCGGTCTCGTCCTGTCCGAAGCTGGTGTGGCCGGCAGCAACACCGTAGTCGAAGTTGTACGGGGTGGGCACCTGTGGACGGGAAGAATCCAGGAACAGATTAACCAAGACTGAATGCACATGTGGCCCATTGCACTGAACGCGCTGTTTGTTAGTTCTCCCACTACCGCATTCTTTCCTTTCCGTGGCTTTCTATACCCAGCCTCACCCCACCATTATGATGGTGATAATGATGGTGATGATACTGATATACTAAAAGAAACAGCTAGGGACTGCTTATTCAGAAAATGAAAAAAAAAAAAAAAGTTTATTATACGCATGAACAGTACTTACATTGTACCCGTAGCCACCACCTCCACCGCCGCTTCCACCACCGCCGCCTCCACCATAACCACCACCGCCACCTCCACTCACGATCACAGCTCCTCCTCCTGCTCCCCCGCCATAGCCTCCACCCCCACCGCCGCCTCCGCCGCTTCCGCCGCCTCCACCATATCCTCCACCGCCGCCTCCACTGATGATGAGAGCTCCTCCTCCTCCTCCACCATAGCCGCCACCGCCACCACCACCACCACCACCCCCGCCGCCTCCACCATATCCTCCACCGCCGTCTCCACCGACTATGACCGCTCCTCCTCCACCGCCGCCAGGGAGGGCCACACCAGAGGCCACCAGCAAGCTCAGCACCAACACCTGATGGAAGAGTCAATGGTTGTATTCTGCAGACTTATCAGCAAAGAGGGAAACAAAGACCTCTTTTTTTCGGTAATTTCAGAAGAACTTGAGAAGGGTAGAACAAGCCTGCTTTTCCGTACTGTAGTTTAGATGCTGTATAATCAAATGTAAGAAGCATAGGCATTCCATTACTGATCGTGCAAATTTGAGCGCAAGCCTTTTCCCTCGTGATTTACGTTTTAAGAACACGGCATCCAGTGTTACCGTTTCTCGACACTCACACAGTATACGGCATTCAGTATTACTTCATACTCCTCTAGGGCAAAGAGGCAGTCGGTGGGAGTGAACGAGCAGGAGCAAGGACGGGCTGGCACGAGTTAAAACCGCAGTTATTTTGTGTTTCCTTCAGTTGTCTTTCAGTGCAGTGTGGTAAATGCTGTCACTGTGCTTGGTATGGAATTAGTGATGCAGTTATGAGCTTCACATTATCCAGTTAGCGTCACTATTTAAGGGAATGAAAAATGAATGAAACCTGTTCTCGCGTGAATCAATGCGGGTCTGTAAGTCTTGCCTCTTCCTGCCCATCCCCACCCGCCCGCTGCCAGAATGTCCGCTCCCTTCTTCATACGTTTTACTTCGCTCTATACTACACATTTCACAGCTAAACTAGAGTAAAAAGTTCCCCGAAGATACCGACAAAAGAAAATTATTCATAACTGTATTTAACTACTATGAAGATTTGTTTACTGTAGAAACTAGTTAAGATCCTGTGTAATTACAACCACTGATCTCACGTGGAGAGGCATTTGTAGCCAGTACGATTTTGTACAAGAAAAGTATTAGCAGTGAGCACGACTACTTTTCTATAGACTTCGCTTAAATATGATGTATATATATAGTTGTTCTTTGTATTTACCCACGCTGTTAGTAATCTCAGTAAAAAATCTTTAGCAAGTATAGTTAAATTCATTCATTAAATATTGTAATTCTCAAACTTTCTTCATGAACCACAATTGGACTAAATTAATCAAAGAATTATGAAGGTATCGGCATTTGTAAGACGATGTATTCACATTGTTTTCTAAGAAGGTCTGCGTGATTCTAAGACTTACAGACGATTGCATGTCTTGTGAGCCCCTGGGAGTGAAGTGACTGCTGCCTGATCTCCCACAGGGCTTTATATATGCAGAGAACCCCTCAGTCTGTAACCTGGTTCTAGATAATCAAAGTATCACCATGACCCGGCAAAGTATCTCACCAGTAGAAGAGAAATTCCTCGAGATATTGCTCTAGATATAGTTACGTGAGATGTGCACCATGTTACGTTATGCAGATCGTAAATATTATTGCATTAACAAAAGCATGTGCACTTGTTACTTGTCACTGCATTGATGATGAATTCGTTAACATGCTGAGGGAACTTATTCGCGTTTCACGAAATGGAAAACGTTCTTTGGTGTGACTGAGGCTGGTTTTGAAGTACAGGCCTCGGTGGATAAAATGGGTAATGTAGGATGCCCTTCTTATTTTATAGGCATCCTGTTGCTCAGTACTGCTTACATAGATAAACCCTGACATACATACATACATAAATACATACATACATAACACTGCAAGACTACAATTTAAGCATGCATTGCTCTCACTACAGACACCTCTTTCTGATTCGAACTTGGCCAGAATGAGGAAGGATTAATTATGTTATTCACTCTCCCTATCCCCGGGAAGAAGGATGGTGGACTGCAGGAGGAGAGCGCTTTCAGTCCGCAGTCTACCGGGTTCACGTTCAGAAGAGTCAGAAACCACAACAGCGACTCTCCCCCAGTGGAAGAGTCCGGCCCTGAACCTTTTATAGGCTTATTTTATTTTACCGATGGCGAAGAGAGGTAAAAACAAATTAAATAAAAGAAAGTCTTCCATACACCAGATTACAGGTGTCCTCCATTCATTAGAATATTTGTAACAGTTGGACTTGATATTCTTCCCTTCATCGTAAAGGCAGGTAAATGGGAACAACGCGAGCTTATCTTGTTGTTCTTGGAGACAACTTTGAGATAAACCTTCACTGCCGCACATAAATCCTGCAGCACCAATTTTCACAGGGTATACTCTCATGACTCCTCCCCCTCCCCAGCCACTCTTCCACCTCATTCCACAGATGTCTTTGTTTCCCAGGCTTATTCCCCCTCCCCCTCCTGCACACACATACACACACACACACACACGCAAACCCATATCTCTGTTCACCACTCCCATTTTCTTTACACTCCCTTCCTCCCGCCCACTCTGGCTATTTCTTGACGCGACGCAGGTAACATGATCTACGAAGTCACTTGTTTTAATTCATCCAACATCAGACTTATACTCAGAAAATATATCAAGTGGTGAAAGGGATAATAAAAGGCTATTTCAAACACTCCAAATTTTTACAGTCTCTCCTAAAATAAAGAAAACGTCTAAAGCAAAAAAAACGAGAAAGTGAAATCTGGCTCCGCGGGCTAACCATTTCACTCTGATGGCCTATGTACCTTATTCTTGCTACCTCCAGACGATTTTATTCAGCTCTGGGAGATCTGCAGATATTTAGAGGTTAATGGTGCCTAGATCTAACCCCTCCAATTCGACAGGTTTCTTAAAATCGTCGATAAGTAGCAAAAGTAAATCGGAAAAAGACGTCATCGCACTGAAGGGACTAAGGATGGAAGGTCGAGGCTATGAATACACAGGAGAGAGAGAGAGAGAGAGAGAGAGAGAGAGAGAGAGAAATTCTTGGCCTGATCAGCCTCTTGGATAAAGTTTGTTTCCTCATTAAATGTCCTTGCTAATCCATCGGTACAATTACGGGCCATTTGAACATCGAATACTGTGGTCGAATCGAATTTAACGTCGAATATTGTGGTCTTATTCTAGGAGAACTTTTGGACTGAGAAGAAACTGGATGCCTCAGAGACCCGTGCCGTCGATAGGCTTCCCAAACTTTCTTCTGTACCGCGACTGGGAATAAATTTAACCTGTTCTTGCTACCTACAGTTTTTATTTATTTATTTATTTATTTTTTTAAGGTCTGGTAGTGAAAGGCCAGTGAAACGTATACCAAACCCCTCCAGTTCTAAACATGCTTCGTAAACTAAGTAAACTCGACAAACTAGGAGTACCAAATACGCAGTAGGTTTGAAGGGGATGACGTCACAGCTCACGGTACCGCACATCTCGAGAAACGTACTGTCGCGATCATAAATTCGTCGATACGTTTGCAGCAGAGTGTGGCGATGGCAGTTGTTACATGATACTCTCCTTTGTGTGTGTGTGTGTGTGTGTGTGTGTGTGAGAGAGAGAGAGAGAGAGAGAGAGAGAGAGAGAGAGAGAGAGAGAGAGAGAGAGATTGTAATATGATCGACGTTTGTTCTTATATCTGCCGGTGCCAAAAAAAAAAAAAAAAAAATGTATGTAAATTGGCGTCATCGTGCTGCAGGGGTTACAAGAAGTATATACATCAGTGTAGGGATGTGAGGTGGATGGAGGGAGAGGAAGAGGGAGACTGAGGATGAGATGGAGGGAGGGAGGGAGGGGAGGAGGGAGACCTGGATGAGATGGAGAGATAACGTGGAGAGGTATATCAATTTGGTAGTCGTGAGGGTTGGTGAGAAGGCACCCTAATGGGGAAGGACAGGTTGAAATGAAGGCTCTTTGTTTGTGGCTACCCCTTCCGTGATTAAGGCGTCTGGCTATAGATATACAGATTTTACACATCAATTTTATCATTCTTTTCCATGAGAATTTAATATAACCAGAAATAAGCAACTGATCTTTTTCCAGACCTGCACAGTTATTAATCTCTTTCGTGTGCATTTTGAGTATTTTTATTCATGTGTATATCATATTAATGGGTATATTATTTACTGTTTGCATTTGGGTATATTGTTCAACCAAGCCCCAAATGATTCGGTTAAACTGCGAAAATCTCATCTGTCAAAATCTTCAGAAAAGCTTTAACCAGATTCATAGATTTATCATGTACACTCGAAGGCAAAACTCGATCTCCCCCACTCCAGCAGACAAAGCCATAAGGTAGTGAACGGTCCAGTAACCCTAGGGCAAGAGAAATAACAAAGGAGGGTGAGAAGGAGGGTGAGTATAAAGACAGATGATCAGGAGGTCAGTGAAAGTCAATAGACGATTCTGGCCTTTTTATTTTGCTTTATTTATGTTTTATTTATTTCATCTTTCTTTGTATTTATTTGTTTATTTATTCATTTATTTATTTATTCATTCATTCATTTTTTTGCTACGGTGGTACCGAATATTGCTCCCCTCTGAACACACACATGATTACCTACCGTTTAGCGTACAGTTCTTCCTGCCTAAGACCTCCAGTGCTTCAAGTTCATAGGGTTTAGGTATACCGAAAAAAGCATATATATTGTTTTTGTGTGCTTTGGGGAGAAGTTTTTTTTTTTTTATCATCCTGGCCTCATCCTTGCTCACCCCCCTCCCACCAAAAAAAAAAAAAAAGTTGTTCTCAGGAAGTGCAATACACAAATATTACTCTAGATTTTTATTTTCAGTGTTATCGTTCATTCCTTACGCGCTAGTGTCTGTTTTGGCGTATCGTGCTCTCTTCTAATCACGCACTCAAGCATCACAGGATAATCCATATGACAAACTTTCCCGCCCTCACTGATAGAAAGTAGGGTGTGGTAGAATAAATAAACCCATGTACAGTATCAGTGGTAGCCGCCGCCACCACCACTACCACCACCGCCACCGCCGCCAAAACTGCCGCCACCACCGTAGCTGATACCACCAAAGCCACCGCCGCCATCACCGCCGCCATACCCACCGTCACCACCACCGTCGCCGCCACCACCACCACTATCCCCACCACCGCCGCCGCCATATCCACCGCCACCATGAATGACGCTGACGCCAGGGTGCTGTGCAGTGCCTGAGTAGGACACAGTGGCGTGGTAGCCGCTGCCGTCCGCCCAGTACGTCACCTGCTGCGTGCGACCGTCAGGCAGGTTCACCCAGTAGCTGCCCTTGGTGCCGCCGTTGCCGTCGCCGGTCTCGTCCTGTCCGAAGCTGGTGTGGCCGGCAGCAACACCGTAGTCGTAGTTGTACGGGGTGGGGACCTGAAAAAATGAAGAATCCAAAATCAAATTAATCCATTAGTGCCCAAGGTTTCTGTGTATGGGATTTTGTTGGAAGGGTAATCAGCGTACCGCCCTCCACCTATCAGCTCATCGTCGCAAAGCTCATAGGTCCCTACTTTGAAAATTCTTACTTCCGTCTTTTTTAGGGACCCAGGCCACCAGTGGATTTCATCAAGATTTATGTCCCCCAAAATAATAACTAGAAATTAATAAGAAAATGAAAAATAAAATAGTGTACACATGAATACTACTTACACTGTACCCGTAGCCTCCACCTCCACCGCCGCCTCCACCACTGCCTCCACCGCCACCTTTAATCACGATCACGGCTCCTCCTTCTGATCCCCCATCGAAGCCTCCACCGCCACCGCCACCGCCACCGCCACTTCCTCCGCCTCCACCATATCCGCCACCTCCTCCGCCTCCACCATGTCCTCCACCGTCACCTCCACTCACGATTACAGCTGCTACTCCTGTTCCTCCTCCTGTCCCATAGCCACCGCCGCCACCACCACCTGCATCACCTCCTCCTCCTCCACCATAGCCTCCACCGCCTCCTCCACCTCCTCCTCCGCCGCCGCCGTGGCCACCAGGGAGAGCCACACCAAAGGCCACCAGCAGGCTCAACACCAACACCTGAAGGAGGACCAAAATATTATACCACCTCTACATTTCCACACAAGGTAAAAGACAGGACCAGTGCCTATCAACTGCACGAAGACCACTAAAGCAGACAATCTCAACCAAGTCCCAACCATCCCCTAGAATGACACAGCAGTAGAGGAGCCACGCGTTACACCATCTCTACATTCCCACACAACACGTCACCGGCCCTGGCTTGCAGAGTTGTTTTACCTGGGATGGGGTCGTATCACAAGAATACAGGTACTAAAACTGCCATAATGACCTCGTATCATATTCCCATCGGCTTAGGTGGTTTCTAGCCCCTCTTTCTTGGCGATATATATTTTACTTATTACAAAAGATAATCATTTCTATATATTTTTATGCCTGTTATGTGATCTAATATGCATAAATAAAGTAAAAGGAAATATTGATGTATCACAAACTGAAAAAATAAGCAAAAAAAGGGTCCTATAAAATTTCATAAGCCCTTGAAAATACGGTCTACATGCGATGGAAATGTCCGAGACTCAAATATAAACGAACCGATATCAATACTAGGTTGGATCGTTCGTTCGTTCGAAAATTTCCTGCACATATAGTGCAGGCAGGGCCATACATTAGCCCGGTCAGTGGGGTATGGGCTGGTTAAAATATAGTAAGTGGGGAGGACAGGACCTGAGGATTGCCCAGCACACACGTCCTGTCTCCTGGCGGGCTTTGTGGTGTGTGTGTGTAGGTTGGATCTTAATCAATAAATCGATGATCCCACACAGACATTGTTTCACTCAGTGTGTTGTGATTAGCTACAGAACGCCATAAAAAGTAGTAGGCATCGCAGCGGCCAGCTTGTATACACGCTTCCTTACATGAGCGGCATGGTCTACTGTGGGTTCAGATCGTACTAAAAAGATCTTGTAGGGCAAGGGATCCATCAGGCCATCACGGCTGTTTATACTTTCTTCTCTTTAACTTAACCTAAATTTGTCATCGTCTTATCTTGAATGCTGAACTGAAACAGGAGATTGCCACCAGAATACGGTAGTAGTCACGTAGAAGTGGACTGCAGAGGGAGTAAGGCCGTAGTACTGTATTTTTCTGCGACTGAACAACGGAGCACAAGCTACAAAAGGATGAAAATCTCCGCCAAGTAATGATAAGTGAGTTGTAGTAGAGGACGTGCATCCTCACGAACTGGAGTATATGCAACACAACTTCGGAGTGAAACGAAACATTTCTGGATGTCCTTACACGATATTTTTTTGAGAACTTACTGAGGAATGCATATCTTGTGAGCCCCTGAGAGGGTGAACTGATCTGCTGCCTGATTTCCTGCAAGACTTTATATATATTCACGCGGCCCCTCCGTCGGTCACTTGGCCTAAGGTAATCCAAGTCTCACCATGACCTGGCAAGGAATTTGGGAGAGAGAACTGAAATTCCCTGTGATTTATTTGTGATCTTGCAGCCGCGAGATGCGCGCAGTCTTACAGCAAATTCGGCAGTATTCTCGCCGGCTTTGGCTTAAAATATTCCGCGCCAACTAACTTGTTCATAGTTTCACATCTTCTCCTAACAGTTGCCTCTAATTGTCTAGGGTAATTTTCTTCTTGCTAATATTTGGTGACCTTTGTCTGCCACTGTGCTCATATTTATTTACACATTTCACATTGACATTCTGTGTCTCGGATGTTGGCTGAAAGGGTGCGGCTTTCGAGACAAGTTGCCTGACATGGTATCTACGAGTGTGTATCTATCTATCTATCTATCTATCTATCTACCTATCTATCTATATAGTGCACAAGTGATTCTTATCTTGCAGAAGTCAGTTTATAGGTAAGTATTACCTCCATAATAACTTTACTGATTTATGTCTAGGCTAGCACATGCAGAATCATTATATCACATATATATTTAACAATGCTTGCATCATTCTTGTAATGACCCACGAATACGTTAATGGGAGGTAAATAGGAACTGTACCTCGTCCCATATATTCTCTTCTCTGTCCCCAGAATAAACAATAATATTTCATCTCTTATTCTTACTCTTCTGCAAAGTAATCCTTATGCTTCTCTCCTGTGTAGTACAAGAGTTCGAGTATAGCGAAACATTGCTGCTGTGAAATTATGGACAGTTTTTCTTTATTCGTATTTTCCTTCTCATCGACCGTTCAGAAGCACATAAGGAATGGTGAGGAATTAAAAAAAAAAAAAAAAGCATGAGAGGAACTAACCCTTTCTCATTTCCTCCATGATTCTAGTCTGCAATACCTCAGCGCTCCACACATTTTGTTATTACTAAAGCTTCCATATATCATGTTTATTTAACAAGTAGAATGTTTTAAGGGCAATGAAAAGCATTTACGCAAATTTGACGGAGTTCTGTTATGCTGCCAGTTTATTTGTAAAAATGATTATAATTTTTCGCCATCATTATACTAAGTATATAAGGAAAAAGAATTTAGCTTCCATTTAGAAGGCCATAAATATAATTAACAAATCTGAGGAAATTTACGGTAAGTAAGAAGCACTTATTTGAAGAAGAAATATTGTATTTCATTTCTGACTTTCTAAAGAAGAGAAACAGTGCAATGATATTTTTAGAAAATGGCCATGGCTTGGGATTATACTTTTTTCTGGTAACTTACTGGAGTAAAAAAAAATATAAATAAATGAATGTTAGTAAGTAAAAAGATTAGGACAGCCGTTGGAATGAGTATCAGTGGTATCCGTAACTCTAGGTGGGGTACTTGGCCTTGCCCTCGTAGGTGACCGTCGGGTGGTAGCCGTTTTTGTCAGCCCAGTACTTCACCCGCTGCACCCGACCGTCGGGAAGGTTCACCCAGTACCCGCCTTTAACATTGCCGTATCCGTCACCAGATTCACCGTGACCGAAGTTGGTGTATCCGGCGGAGACACTGTAATCGAACTTGCACGGGGTGGGGACCTGAGGACACCAAGGGTTCAAGCTTGAGACTACACAATACTCGTGCTAGAGAGTCAGCTTTAGCTTTATGCTGTAATTAATACAAGGGAATCAGTTTTAGGACTATGCTGTATTACAATGAGGCAGGTTGGCACTACTTACACTGTAGTCGTAGTCGCCACCATATCCTTGGTCACCATGGCCTCCTAAACCACCATAGCCACCAGGAAGGGCCACACTAACGACCACCAGCAGGCACAGCAGGAACACCTGGTGGACCCGGGAAACTTAAATCAACTATCACTATCAAAAGACTACACATCCTTGTCGGTTGTGGCGATGGAAAATAGTGCTTGATTTTTTTTTTTTTTTTTCTGTGTGTGTGATAGCACTACGGAGTACGCAACAAAAGACTGGGAGAGGAGGAAAGTGAAGTAAATACTGGCAAGGATTTTTGGCTGGTGGTAGTACTGTATATAGTGGCTTGAGAGAAATTCATCACAGTAAACTAATGAACACTAGTACTGGAAAATGTTGGCTTTCCATCGGCACTGAATCGTTTTTTTTTTTTTTTCTTTTGATAAAATAGAAGTCAACACTTTACATTTTTTTTTGGATACATTAACCTCACTAACAGGAAAAGGGTATTTATGTATTCTTTAAAATTTTTCATGCATATTATTAGTGTTGTTATAAGAGATGCTGAAAAAACATTGACAGGAAAGGAATATTTATGTATTCATTATTACAGTTGCCATAGCAGATACAGAAGAAAAAATCTTAGGTATATTTCTTAAGGTAGCCTACAGAAAAGTGCATAGTTGTGTCAGTTCCTTAGGTTGATCTGGCTCCTGCCGACCTCTGTGAAGCTTTATACCCACCCCATGACCCTGTTCCAGTCACCTGACCTTAAATCACCGTGGTATGACCGTGAATGGGCGAATCTGCTTTTTGTACGGAAAGAAATGAAATCCATTGTGACGTGGGTGAAGGTCTTAACCGATGAGTAACTTCTGTGCCATTTTAAAACTATGACGTGTGAATTACCGCATCATTCGCCCACCTTACCTTTTTGGAAATTTTCGTCCTTTTCCATCTTATTTCCCGTAGCTCAGCGGCAGAATCAGACAATATTTTGGCTTTGTGTCCTTGCAGCAGTACTTCTTCGTGACTAGCGCAACCATACTCAAGCGTCAATCTCATATTACAACTCAACATTCAAGATGGAGAATTAGTAATTGTAGACCAAGATAAAGTGAACAAAATAAACATCAATGGCTACAAATGGAAGCAAATAACATAGTAATTACCTGAGTGAACTATTTACTGCAACGACTTACGAGGCGCATTTGTATCTTAGTTTTTGTACCTTCAGACAATTTTATTCACCTTAAGAAATGCCTCTCTTGAAGTGAAGGTGTTAAAAAGGCTATTTTTAGACCGGTGGAGTCCATTCTCAGGTAAGTCCACAGTGCACAGGTTTACACATTCACCTCGGAACTAGAAAAACCTGAGTTCAGTTTTAGTGCCAACCAGACTCTTCTGCGCAGTTTGTTCCTCCCTTATCCCTCTTCACCTGTACTGTAATGGAAGACTTGAGAGGACATGAAAGGATATTATTTGAGTGCTTTAATGTCTCTAGCTCAGAAGGCACAATACTAAGCTTTCTTCCCTTCACGTCACTAGGCACTATAATATGTTTGCTTTAAGAATGCCAGACACAACCACATAAGTGAAATATTATCTCATTTTGTGATGCTAAGGATATGAGTGTGGAATAAGAAAAAGGGAGAAAATTACGTCCCCTCCTGATGAGTACTGTTTAGCATGTCGTTTTAATCGTGGTACATATTTATTCACAAATTAATGCACTCAACCGAAATCTCTCCCTAAACTCGTTGATGCCTTCGTTGCGTTGGTCCTGTGATAACGCTCAGGAGTATTTGAGACAGAACCTATTTCGCACATAAATGGTGTGTGTGTGTGTGTGTGTGTGTGTGTGTGTGTGAGAGAGAGAGAGAGAGAAAGAGAGAGAGAGAGAGAGAGTGGCTTGTACCATGAAGTGAAGTAATCCTCTCTCTCTCTCTCTCTCTCTCTCTCTCTCTCTCTCTCAGCTTATACTATACCAAGCGTCCAAGAACTAAACAGAATAATCCATTAATGATAAGAACAGCTCTATTATTCTGTTCCTGCTAACCACAGACGATTATATTCAGCTGAGAATGGGTCATAGGAACCTTACCGCACTCTCATGGGTTAAGGCAGCTCCCTAACACCGTTTCCTAGGCGATTAATTTTGCTCATTGTTCCTTACTTTCTTCTGTGTCATTTAAAGCCTTCCAGTACCACCATTCTTGGCATAAATAACACACATTGATATTAACCAGCCGTATCCAAGAATAAATCAGTAAGGAAGAGGTGCTAGGGAGCTTCTTTAACCTAGGAGTACGCGGACTAGTGTTAATACTGATGCTACAACTAAACATCTCACGGTCGGGATAACTTTTGTATTTTATCCAAGCGACAGAAGGTTTAATTCAGCTGAGTATGACTTATAGGAATCTGAGAATATTAACTCCTTTCCTACCCCCGATAGGAGGATTATGGGCTGACAGGCAAGGGTAACATCTGCTTTCAGTTCACCGGGCTCACATATCAGACGAACCTGACGTTACGCCTACTTATAATACCAGAAACAGGAATATTAATAGCCTTCGTAAATCAGTTAGTGTATTCCTCTGCATTTTCCAGCAATTAGTCTTGTGTTTTAACTGAAAGTCTGTTAAACAATAGCCTCATCAGCATCTTTCTTGTGATATTCTCTCTAATGGCAGATTAATTTATTATAGCTTTGTTTAGACGTCCCAGAGATGTAAGCGTTTAAATAATTTGTTACTAAGTCTGCTATATACATAATCTTCATATTCCATTTCAGGCTTTCTTTCAGACCCTTTCTGTTCAGCTGAAAAATAAGAGTAGTTCCTCTCTAGATTCACTGCAGAGAAGTATGTTGCAAGTTCGAAAACTGTGCAGTAGCTGTTTGTGCTGAGTTTGTGGCCAACACTTTTCATATACTGAATATAGCCGCGGAATGAATAGCCATGGATGGGTTCTACGTAGTCAGAAACGTAAAAGAAACAAAACATCGATGCTCTTTCCCTTGTTTTTCCTCCAGCCCATTGTCATCTAATGTTGTAAGGAAACTTGTAGGGGAAACGACGCTAAGGGCAGGTAGACCTACACGTGTGGAAAATGTTTGGGAAGGAACTTCTTACACTGGTCTGGAGGGAGTAGAGGCGACAGGAGTAAGAGGACAACGGGCAGGTGAAAATAAGCAAGATGTGATCACGCCATAACTGTTGTATGAATACTGTGGTTTCTTGATGGTTACCAGTGTGTAGGCTAATCGTTCTTCAGTGATATTTAATCCTTAATTTCCTATATATTCTCTGCCCTTTCATTTGATATTGTACGGTTTCATTCAGCTAAATCCAGCTCCTATTAGTTGGAAAATAAAAAAAATGCATTGAAAATTATACGCCTGGAAAACACTTGTAAGGAATGGTTTGGGAATAACTCTCATAAAACTGGTTCACACCATATCGCTTGTTTTCACCAGAAAATAATAGGATTTATGTTTTGATGAGATCCAGGAATTCTTTCATTAAACATGTATGAGAGTCTTCCTTCTGACAACCACCGATATCCATTTTCAGATTTTAAAGATACGCAGAACATTCTTAGTCGTGAAAGTGCTACCTTAGGATTAAAGAAAAATGTGTCAAATCATTTACCGCATATTTTTAATTGGAGATGTTGGCAATACCAAAATATAATTAACACGTCAGTACAGAGAAAATATATATATGCACAATCAGATATTTACATTCGTAACACTGTTGTAGATCCATGTGGAATCCTGTTGAACAACCTGGCCAGCGAGTGAGAACCTCGTCAGTGGTATCCGTAATTCTTACTGGGGTACTTGGCCTTGCCCTCGTATGTAACTATTGGGTGGTAGCCGCTTTTGTCAGCCCAATACGTCACTCGCTGCACCCGACCGTCGGGAAGGTTCACCCAGTACCCGCCTTTAACATTGCCGTATCCGTCACCAGATTCACCGTGACCGAAGTTGGTGTATCCGGCGGAGACACTGTAGTCGAAGTTGTACGGGGTGGGGACCTGAGGACACCAAGAGTTCAGGCTTGAAATTCCTCGATACAAGAGAATTGTGTTTATTATATTGCTGTAAAATTATAAATGAAGCAGGTTGTTATTACATACATTGTAATCATTACTTACACTGTAGTCATATCCGCCACCATAGCCTCCGCCATGGCCTGCAAAACCACCATGGCCTCCCAAACCTCCTCCATAGCCACCAGGAAGGGCCACACCAACGGCCACCAGCAGGCACAGCAGGAACACCTGGCGAGGTAGCTACTTGAGAATATGTGCTTTTGTCTGGAGCAGCTCTTCATATACAGAGATGCTTTAAGAGAGTGTCGAACGCAAAAAATATGGGCAGTGTTACTGTATCTCGATAAATGGTAATTCTGGATCTGATTAGCTATTGGTTCGTGGTGAATGTTTATTTACTAAAGAAGTACAACGCATTACTGTACTGCAAAAATATGTGCAATGTTTTAAATTTTCACACCCCTATGAACTTACACTGATAACGCATTTGGTGTCTCTAGAACAATAATCACACTGCCCACTTACTTCCAACATCAGTAAAATTGGAAACATTAGTCTTTGGTGGACCTACCGATGAGTACATGATTGTATGAGCTCGGCGATTGAACTGACGACATGCTCTCTCAACTGAGGTTTTATACCCTCCTCATGACCTTTATTTGTGCTAGCTGACCTTAGCTAACCAAGGTCCGACAGTGACTCGGCAAATTTGCTTTGTTAGAGGAAGCGTAAAAAGCTCATGACCTTAACCTCAGGCCAGATTCTAGTACCACTTCGAAACACTCACTGATATTGCTTCTGATTCTATGACTGCATATGGAGGGAAATCAAATGACGAGTCCTCTATGCATATCTAAATACCAGATTCAAAAGAGTTTACATAACAAATTTTTCGTGGATGAGATCTGCTAAACGTTTGACGGTTGATTAACCCTTTCATTATGAGAGGTTCCCGCGAAGCTTAATAAAAATCACAAGAGAAGAAGTCATCGATGTTAAGGGGCATGGGAGATTTTCTTTTTAATTATGCACTACGAAAAGCCTCCCTTGAGCTGAATGAAATCGTCTGGCAATACATAGAACATAAAAGACGAACAACGGAGTGTAGATGATGAACAACATAATTAGACACTGACGACCTCGAAGTGCTGCAAAAAGTGGCAACAAACTGCACACAAATAGCTAAATGACTTTTTTCATCATCCTTCCGTGGCAAGAGTTTTGGTCTGCGAGGGTAAGAGTATTATTCTGGACATTTCATGGTCATTAAAGTGCGCTCCTTTAATTTAAGTATACCGATCTCATGTTTTTCGGTAGAGTCAGTGTCACAAGAATGCTGAGAGTGGAAGATGGTTACACAATCAGTGTTACCCTTTATATATCTACCACTGTTAGTAAATTAAATGAGAGAGAGAGAGAGAGAGAGAGAGAGAGAGAGAAAGCTTAGTACTGTATACCTCTCAAGTCTTCAGTTTCACTAATAAATTGTTTGTGTTTATATCCATTGGTTTCGCTACGGCATTATCACAAGGCACAACCTGTCTGCATATAGTTCCATAATGAGTATAGTAGTTTGTCGCTCTTGTCACCTCTAGAACTTATATGAAGCGATCTGTTCTTGAAGCCACAATACTGTATCTGTATATAGTGATGGATAAGGTCAGAGCTACAGGGTCTAATCTCTAGAACTTAAAATGCCTTAGTTATCTGACTATACATTTTTTTTGTGCACGTGTTTACAAGGTTTTTGTTACGAGTTATAGCATTAGCTGGGACCTAAAGCCTTGTGGTACTCGTATGCATTTCATTACTGTTTATTAGCACATAATCCATCTCTAGGTACACCCCATAGAAGTCATCTCCCCATTCACCTATTGTCTCCATGGATTTAATGTATTTTGCCCCTTGGACCCATTTTCCTCCATGGACCTAGTTCCCCCATGGAATTTTTTAATCCCATGAATCTAATTTTTCATTATGAACCTATATCCCTCCATGGACGTATTTTCCTCCTTGGATTTGTTTTACCCATGGACCCCTTTTACCCATGGATCTATTTTACTCATGAGCCTATATCTCCTGGAACTTATTTTCTCTTCATGGACCTTTTTTCTCCAATGGACCTGTTTCTTCCATGGACACTTTTTACCAATAGCCCTATGTTTCCACTTGGGCACACTTCTCCCAAGCACGTATCCGTTGTGAACTTATTTTTCCACATGGATCGATTCCAGCCACAGACTTATTTTCCCACGTGCATCTCTTCCCCAGTAGACTTCTCTACCCTCCATCCACCCACCCACTCAGCAGCTCACATACCTACCTACTCAACCAGTGTGGTAAACCGATCTTCTGTCTTGTCCTCCAAAAAGGCGCACGTCCACCCGCCCACCCACAAAGCCCAATCACCAAACCCATCCACCAAAAAAAGGTCCAACCCCACCCCACCCATTCATCCACCCACCTCAACCCCTTGCCACCCCCACCCCTTCCGCACACCCCAACCACTTCCTTCACCCCAAGCACCCACCCCACCTACTCACCCCACCCACTCCACTCATCTCGCGTGTCTGGAATAATTTGGTATCAGCTCAAAATATATTTGAAATTTTCCTTGACTCCACGGTTGCAGAACAAAGTGCTTGACAAATATTATCAGAGGCTGCTGCATAGGTCTGAAGTAAAATGTGCGGCATTTGATGTACCTGTCACTACCATTTCCTTTGCAGTTGTAGATCTAAGTTTAATCACAGTTTCTCGAGGATAGTTTCCAGATCTGCTTACCTTTCTGCATCTAGTAGTGTTCTTGATACTGCTGATAACGGGTAACGTATTTCTTTATTTTTATTTATTTATTTATTTATTTATTTATTTATTTACAGAATTTTTGTAAGGTCACTTACAAAAAATCCTGTAAAGAAATAAATTAATCACATGATACAGGCAGGATGGAGAAACTGGAGGGGTGTCATGAGTGTTATGTGATAAGAAAATCAGTGCAAGTGTGAAAGGAAAAGTATATCAAACGATGATAAGGCCAGCAATGATATACGGTTCGGAAACTTGGCCCGTAAAGAAGTCTCAGGAGAGAATGCTGGAGGTGGCGGAGATGGTGATGCTGAGATGGATGGGTGGGGTCACGAGAATGGATAAGATCAGGAATGAGAGAATTAGAGGACGTTTAATGATGTGGAAATCTCATTGAAGGTGCAGGAGAGGTGACTTCAATGGTACGGGCATGTAATGAGAAGGAATGAGGACTATGTGGGTAGAAGAGTGATGGGCATGGAAGTGGAGGGTAGACGGAGAAGAGGTCGGCCGAATAGACGGTGGATGGATTGTATACAACCAGATATGAGGGAGAAGAATATAGCAGGGGATGCATTTGGACACAGAGGAGAATGGAGACAAGTAGTCAGAAACAGTGACCCCATACAAACATAGGGAAAGCTGCGAAAGAGGAAGAAGAAATTTTTTTGTATGGTCACTGTCTGACTCTCGTGTTTTGGCACCTGACCCAGTAAGAGAACTTTCAGGATTTGGTTAGATTTTTTAACCATTCTTGCGGCAGGTTTAGTTGGCTTTTTATTGCAGTACTTGTGACGTGCCAAATGTTTTCATGGAAGTGTTTTTTAATACATATTAGTATCACACCATGAGCAAGTATTCAAGTATTTCTCAATAACAAGTTTTAAAATTTTTACTCAGTACTGTTACTATATGATTGAAAGAGAAAACAAATATGGCTGGAGCAATGAAAGCAGAACGCATGAGTGACTTTGATGGTCGGAAGCGTAAAAAGTAAAAATGAAGGCAGAATAGTATGTATGAATGTGTGAGAAAGTAAGATTTGGAAATTAATGTGTAAGAGAATTGACAAATATTTAATCGAATCAGATACATTTGTGTATATACACATGGTAAAGGTTGCGCCTATAAATTTTAACTTATAATCACATTTATATGAAAAGCTATTTTTATGAATACCGGATATTTTTCTTGGGGGGGGGGTGGAGCCATTATATTCAAAGCATTAATGAAAAGTAGCTATGAAATGATGATGTCACTTGGCATTCTATTCACTGTTTTGTTATTTTTGTGTTGTATTTTTTCGATTTCTGGATTTTATTCTCCCTATTTTTAGTGGGAATTTGGGTCATGATGATGTTGATGGTGATGGTATGGAGGAGGAGATGGAAATTTCTATATTGCTATTTTCCTCGTTTTCGATCATGGAAGGATCTTATAATCAATAGAATGTAAAGATGATGAATTAAAGAGTACGTAATAATAATCTCGTCGGTGCACAGGTAGTAATGAAATAAATATAGATTACGAAAATATATTTAACACGTCAGTAGAGACTCTGTAAAGATACGCGTAACATCGTCATCCATGGTGCAGGTACAGATCTGAGTGAAATCCTTCTGATACATCCTGGCCAGAGTGAGAACCTCGTCAGTGGTATCCGTAACTCTTGCTGGGGTACTTGGCCTTGCCCTCGTAAGTAACTATTGGGTGGTAGCCGCTTTTGTCAGCCCAGTACGTCACCCGCTGCACCCGACCGTCGGGAAGGTTCACCCAGTACCCGCCTTTAACATTGCCGTATCCGTCACCAGATTCACCGTGACCGAAGTTAGTGTATCCGGCGGAGACACTGTAGTCGAAGTTGTACGGGGTGGGGACCTGAGGACACCAAGAGTTGGAGTTGGAGGTTACAGAATACAAGAAGATCGACTTTAGGATCATGTAATATTATTAAATAAGTAGATTTACTAATACTTACACTGTAGTCATAGCCATGATAACCTTTGCCACCATGACCTCCAAAACCACCATGACCGCCAAATCCACCATGACCGCCAAATCCACCATGACCTCCAATTCCACCATGGCCACCAGGGAGGGCCACGCTAGCTGCCACCAGCAGGCACAGCAGGAACACCTGTTAGAACAGTGACTTAAAAAATCGCTCGAACACGTGCATAGATGTCTTGATTAACTCTTCAATTAAACAGAGACTTTGGAAGGAGATCGTCAGCGAATTAATTAGACGTTTCTTTAGCATAAAATGAATAAGACAATGAGTACCTATCGACTCATGGTGACTGTGTAAAAATGAAACACAGAACTATTTACTCATTCTAATTACCTACACTTTCAAAATGTTAAGAATTCACTTGAAATTGCATAGGTTTATCTACTCAGAATCTCAGTTTAAAAATTCATCGCATAACATGATCATTGCCAACATGAGAGAAGTGTAATCTTTGGCTGACCCACCGATGAGTACATTGTTGTGTGAGATCCAGGACTGAACTGACACCTTCCATCCTCTCCCAGGCTTTATACCCGCCACATGACCCTGTTTCTGCCCTCTGACCTTTGATAACCAAGATCTTACCGTAACTGGCTAAATCTGTAACGTTAGAGGAAAGAGAGAAAAGTTTGACCTTAACCTCGAAAGAAACTCCAGTGTCAGATCAAATGTAAGTTGTGAGAAATGAAGATAAACACGGATAATACCTGCAAATCATCTATATACACGTACGTAACTATTTTGCACCACCTACTGTATGTTTAGAGGAGAGTTATTTGGAGGTTAGGTGAGAGCATTAATGAGGAGTCAAAACAATTCACACACTGCCTGCTTGTAAACACTGACTACCTCGAAACAAACTGAGAAGATGAATGCCTGTCTACAGCTTTCGTTTTGGCAGTAGACCTGTTGGTAAAGATCAAAAAATATATATAATCCCAGATACAGCTCATTATAAGGCATGTTACATTATCTATCCATTCAATTAAATATGCCGATTTCTCTCTCTCTCTCTCTCTCTCTCTCTCTCTCTCTCTCTCTCTCTCTCTCTCTCTCTCTCTCTCTCCTTTGCCTAATCTGTAAACATTTTCGTAACGCCACTAATAAAACTGCACGGAATGAGGAAGTGGACTAACGAAATACCCGATAACAACAGACAAGCAACAGGTCATCTACAGTAATATTTACCTGGCATCCGCTCAGCAGGTGTAGTGAACAGGTCTTAAATAAACTATGATGAAATGCTCTGCATTCTAAAAAAAAAAAAAAGAAAAAAAAAAATTACTAATATTTAAGGAGTATATTGCAAAGCTCCAGGGGAAAATCAGAAATATTGCCATTTAGATGGATAGACAGACAGATAGATAGATAGATAGAGCTACACATCCATGGCTTCTGCTCCTGTTACAGTGTTTACATTCAGAGGTTACCGCACGTGGATTTATAATCTGATGAATTCATTATTCTTAATATTTCATATTGAATAGCCCTGCAATACAAACTACAATCATTATTATTATTATTATTATTATTATTATTATTATTATTGTTGTTATTATTATTATTATATTTATTTATTTTTTTGCTCGAGGTTTGTCAACTGCCCTATTTCCTCCCATTAATTACCACAGAAACAATTGAAGGTGCATGACACGGTTGTTTGATTTTGGCGCCATAAAAATTGAGGTTGAGCAACGTTGCACATCCACTAAATGTGCAAGTAAGGTAGTATAATTGTTTAGTGTATGCATTAGGATTGTATTGTAAGTAATGATGTCACAGTTTTTGTAAATACAAAGGTGTTAATGTGTTTCGAATGGGATAACCGGCGCTTTTGAGAAATAGATTATAATTATTATTATTATTATTATTATTATTATTATTATTATTATCAGTAGTAGTACCGTAGTTGTTGTTGTTGTTGTTGTTTTTGTTGTTATATGTATTCTATTTAATAACATTAGAGTCCGCAGTGTAAGTAGCAGGATGATTATATGTAACTTAATCCAGTCGCGATGTTTGAATATGTTTACTGTTTCTTTATATGGACCTCATTTCGATTCTCTTGAAATTTCACTTATGTGGTGGCCTTTTTTCTAATTTTGGAAGTGGATATTCAGACATGTAATAAATCGTTCACGTTAATGACGAAAAAAACACCTGTACTAGAAAGGTGAGACTGTCAGAAAGGTGAATGTTTTGCCGTTTTTCCCTGAGATCCTACGGTAGACCACATACTGAGAAAGACAAATATTATATTGCAGAAAATAAAGGGATTCACTCACTCTTCATCGCTGTTTTGCTTTGATGGGCGTAGTCTGGGCAGGGAGATAGGAATCATTTATTCTTATTTATTTATTTATTTATTTATTTTTGTAAGAATGTGCTAACAATTGGAAAGCTGCAAAAATTATCCTCCCAAATAAAGCCAAACAAGAGAGGGCTAAAATCCGGAACAGTTTATTTTCTGGCGGCATTCGGTTTCAAAAACTGGTGGTCATAGGTAGACAGCAAGACAAAATTAAGAAGACAGTTCCTGAGTTGACCTTTCTTAAATGTATAACTATTTCCCATTCTCTTTACTGCATGTGTGTGTGGTTTGCAATCTCGTCTGTTGAGGAAGCTCCCTAATACCTTTTCCTATGCGATTTATTTTGCTTATTACTCCTTGCTGTCCTCTTCATTGTTACTTAAATCATTCTAATATCAACATTCTGAGCTTAAATAACATACACATTGATATTAACCAGTCATATCCAAAAATAAATCGCTAAGGAAGAGGTGTTTGGGATGAGGATACGGGCCTGTGATTCATCTTGCCTTTAAAGTTGGCGTTACTATTATGTGAAAAAAAAAAAAAAAGTCCACGAAAAAATTTGAGATCTCTTCTTGAACCTCACATCAAAATATAAAACTTTTTGATGGAAAGTTGTAAACTAATTGATGTGATAATCTTGTGGTATTACTTGCAAGATACTACTGATTACACACACACACACACACACACACACACACACACACACACACACACAAAAGCCATTATATAATTATTTCAGAGAACATGATGAAAACTGTTCCTGTTATAGAGGTACAAAGAGGGAAGGAGGAGGGTTTGTATACTGTATTTTGTGAGGGAATTTGGAAGGAACTGCTGAGGCGAAGAGGGAGGAAGCACACATGTCAGAAACCAGGAAGAGAGTGTGGAGGGTTGAATGCGTTAGTCTCTCTCTCTTTCTCTCTCTCTCTCTCTCTCCAAAAACTGGTTGAAATGAAGTCACCAACAATAATTACTATACCACAGCTTAAATCTAAATACCCTGTTGCTTTGAAATAAAAAAATAAAAAAATAAATAAAGGACATTGAATACTTCCATTATACATATCCTGATAATCTTCTAAGCAATTTTTTCCCGTGCAAGCAATTAACCCCAGCTAAAAAAAAAAAAAAAAAAAAAAAAGTCACTCCAAGTAATATTCTAAAGCTTGCATCAACCATCAAAATTTTCATCCTTGCTGCTGTAGATTCATTGACGTAGTTTATAATGACCAAAAATAGACGAAATACTAACTAGCCAAAAAGAGTGTTCATAATTAGAATGGAGATAGATTATACGTACAACAAAGGATTAACGAATATCTTTCAGTCGTTGTAACAGGTGATACTGACTCACATGATTTCTATTATTTTTTTACCGAGAGTCGTCACTAATTTTTTGATTCATGGACACCCAAGGACCTATTTACTGTTAACTTTGAAATTCCGAGATACTTGGTCCATAATTATCCAAGAAACGTTCACATAAAATGCAAATGTGGTCTGTTGGATGAGAGGAATGCAGTAAAAATTATGCTGGTTAACACATATTTTATTTAATATTTTGTTATGCAAAAATAATGTTTATGATGTCAGTACGGGAAAAAAATGATATGCATGACGTGTATATATTTACATATATAACGCTGTTGTAGATCCGTGTAAAGTCCTGCTGATGCATCCTGGCCAGAGAATGACAACCTCCTCAATGGTATCCGTAACCCTTGCTGGGGTACTTGGCCTTGCCCTCGTATGTAACTACTGGGTGGTAGCCGCTTTTATCCGCCCAATACGTCACCCGCTGCACACGACCGTCGGGAAGGTTCACCCAGTACCCGCCTTTAACATTGCCGTATCCGTCACCAGATTCACCGTGACCGAAGTTGGTGTATCCGGCGGAGACACCGTAGTCGAAGTTGTACGGGGTGGGGACCTGAGGACACCAAGGGTTCAAGCTTCAGATTACACAGTACAATATTACTCTGTACAAGAGGACCAACTTTAGGATCATACTCGATATTACAGACTACAAGTGGATCAAATTTTTGATCATTATCATTATTACAGACAAAAAGAGAATCAACTTTAGAATTATGCTCAATATTACAAGCTACAAAAGAGTCAACATAATAATTAACAACATAGTTACCAGAGGATCAACTTTAATATCACGTTGTAATATTATAAATGAAGCAGGTTGTTTTTACTTACGCTGTAATCATATCCACCACCATAGCCGCCACCATGGCCTCCGTAGCCACCAGGGAGGGCCACACTAGCGGCCACCAGCAGGCACAGCAGGAACACCTGGCGGAGCAGTGACGTGGTATAGTTTCAACACACACACAGATGCCTCAAGCCATTCAGTTAAGCAGAAAAGCGACAGGAGAATGTGATAGCAACAGTCTGCATTGTTTGACATAACATAGAGTATCACAAAGTATGACAAATATAATAATAATAATAATAATAATAATAATAGTAACAATAATAATGCCAAAGTTTTGCTTATTTCATTTAACTGCGTCATTAAATTCTTGTAGAAAGAAACGAGAAATTTCGCCCGTGGTCTTTTCAGCGAACCCACCGATGAGTACATGATTGTGTGAGCTCCCGTGATCGAACTGGCCTTTTCCCCTCCCCACTGAGACTTTATACCCGCCACGCCACTCTATTTAGCCAACCTGACCTTCGATAAATGAGGTCCGACCATGACTAGGCTGATTTGTTCGTCGGGAGGAAGTGCGGTCCATTGTGACGTACCCGCGGCCTTAACCTCGGAGCAGATTCCCGTATCAGTTCAGATTACTTGGTGTTTTAGAGGGACGCCTTCACGTGGTGGCATCGATATAACTGGGTGGTTCAATTGCCTGGTTATACGATCATCCTTTAACTTTTTTTATTATTATTATTATTACCATTATTATTATTATTATTATTATTATTATTATTATTAATTATTATTATGCAAGGGTGAAAGAACCATACGCCGGAATCCCGCTAGTGTTTCCTCCAAGAAAAAAAAAAAATGTTTCTTTATCCCCTGAAAGCAAGATGGTGAACTGTAGGAGAAGGGCAACATAAGCCTGTAGACCACTGGGTTCACGTTTCAGATGAGCCTGGGGTCATAAAAACAACAGGTCTAAATAAATCTCTTCAATGGTCAGTGGTTGTTATGAAGGTATGAGGAGGACCATTCAGATTATAATTTCACCTCTTCAGTCCAAGCCCGTGTTTATCATTTTAAAGATACCTCTATACAATTTTCTCTCAATTTTAGGAGGACATGTAGCCGTATAGGCGTTAATAAGGACTATATTTTAATCCTTCAAGCTTAAATACTTTCTATAAATTGAGTAAAATTACCTGAAAATAACAAGAATCTAATTTAAAAACGTCATCGGGGTCGAGAAGTTAATATATTCTAAAGTCCATTTGTCCATCCCTCAGTGACCCCTAATCGGAGAGTGACCTGGTTCTCGTCGGTTAAGTAGCTCCCTCACGCCTCTTCCTTAGGGATTTAATTTTTGGTTTTGGCCAATTTATATCCTTTACTGCGTTATTTATGCTGAGTATGGCGATTTTAGAATTATTCCAGTGACACAGAAGTAGACGGTAGGAAGTAATGAGCAAAATAAGTAGGTCAGGAAGAGGTGTTAGGGGGCTTCCTCAACCGAAAAGAGTACGGGCCTTTATTTCCACCATTAATACTATAAATCTTTCCGAAATTGCATAAAATCGCCTGAAGGTACTGTAAAAAAATATAAATAAATAACCCAATGCGTCATCGTACTGAAAGGGTTACGTAAAAATGGGTAATCCAGTGCCATAAAAAAGCACGATTTTCTAGGGAGGGATTTATTACGAGAAGGGATTTAAATGGAAAACTCTCACGTCGCTTATAATCCCATGTTATAAAGGTTAGAGCATATCTACCGCGGAAGGCGAGGTAACAGACGCCCTCACCCCTCCCCTCTCTCATCTCCCCTTCCCCTCACTCCTCCCCTCTCCCCTCTCCCCCCCTCTCCCCTCTCCCCTTCCCCTCACTCCTCCCCTCTCCCCTCTCCCCTTCCCCTCACTCCTCCCCTCTCTCATCTCCCCTTCCCCTCACTCCTCCCCTCTCTCATCTCCCCTTCCCCTCACTCCTCCCCTCTCCCCTCTCCCCCTCCCCTCCTATCTCCTTCACGCAGTAATGGTGCCTTCCTCAGTGCTCCACCCTCACCTTGGAAGCTTTATCCCGACTACGTGCTTGTGGTGATGGGATGATGCACAATTAGTAAAAAAAAAAGCTCTTCAATTCCACTGCACCTGTTTCACACTTGGGGCATTTCCGTCACTCCAAAAACTTCATCTACTGACTGAGGGAGGTATTCTCGAGAGGTTAGGAAGTTTACTAACACCTCTTCCTTACTGATTTATTTCTGATTCTGCTCCTTTATTATATTCTTGTGTGTTATTCATGCAATCAATGAAGACAATAAAAAGATTTAAGAAGCGAAAAAGAGGATGTTAATGGGTAGTTCTGCATATAAATCGTTAAAGAGGAGACGCTAGGGAAGCCTCAGAAATATGCCAAGCCTCCCTCAGCTTAGGTTGGCGTGCAGAGGAGAGTCGCAATTCCAAGAGGCAAACTAACAGGTGAATCTTTTGTCCCAGTCTGTAGGGTATATAAGTCCTCAAATTTTTTACAACACTTCTTTGTATTTTCTACAGATTTTATGAGTTTTTGGATTACACGTTTTTGTATCGTTTCTCTTATGCTTTACAAGGTTACAATAATTACTGTACATGACAATTTATCGTGCATGAAAAAGAAAAATGTCCCTTTCTCCAGTTTCACTTAATAATCTGTAATTTAGGTCAGTTTCTAATTTCCCCCATCCTAAATCCGAGTACTTAAGTTTTATAGGTAAAATCAATATCGTAAAATTAGAGCCAGAGTCAAGACACCAAGAAATACACCCCTAAAGTGCAAAATAAATGACAGTTTCGATTGCTTCATAGTTTCTCCTTTTCTTCTGTACCTGATGAGACGCAACTGAACATTTATTAAATATATCTTTAATACTGTGGAGCTTCTGCCGGCAAGGAAAATGGTGGAAGAAAATTGTTATTAAAGTTTGCTTGGGAAATTTCTTGTTCTTGTAGATGTGTTATCCTACTGTTCATATATCAAGAAGAGAGGACACCTGACGCACATGTGCCAAAGTGAGTTACCTTGAGTTTGTGTATTTTTGTTAATTACGTCACTATCAAACGCTTCTCCTCACTTGAATATAAATGGTCTAATGAAAGCGAAAATCTGTCTGTGTATCTATCTATCTGCCTATCTATGTATCTGTTTATTTATCTACTGCTAGAAGCTTCAATTCCGTCAGGAGTGGACACAGAAAAATTGCTTGCACGTCGCTCTGTCCTCTGCAGTTTGGATGCCCTTCCTACAACTTACACTCTCTCCCTCATGTATTTCTCAGCTCCTTCTCTCCATCTTATCCTTGGTCTCCCCCTCCTGCTCTCCCCCTCAACCTCACTCACATATACTCTTCTAGTCAGTCTCTCAATCCCCATCCTCTCCACATGACCAAACTATCTCACAAGCACTTCTCACAACATTTCAGTAACATTTATATCAACACCACAACTCTCCTCTACTTCCTCATTTGTCTGTCTCTGTCTTTCCATGTAACTCCGCATGCTTCTCTCAACTAACTCATTTCCACTTCTCTCACACTTGACTTGTGTCCTTATGACAGGGTCCAAGCGAAAAGAGTAGTAGTACTGGTAGTAATAGTTGTAGTAGTAGTAATAAATTAATACTATGATAATAATAATAATAATAATAATAATAATAATAATAATGATAATAATAAATAACAGTAATAATAAAAACTATGGCAACAAGTGAAACCCATCAAATCATCATTATTGCAAACTCTGAAGTCTTTTACAGATGGTGAAAATATCAAACAAGTCACACATAGACTCAAACAAATCTGGTCTCGTTTCTTCCCTCCCCAGATCTAAATATATCTCAAACTTTCTCACCAAGCAATACGAAAGAGAAACTACCCATACGTTAATTTAAGACATCCCCTTTTCTTCACGGAGATCGCTAATGAGATTTTTGGAAGCACGTGTACACCACTTTCTACTCGGTTTATGAGGAATGGTTTTGCCTTTCCTAGATAACACGGATTTGGTGGTGACTGGCAAGCACCTGCCCCCCCTGAGGGCTTGGTACTTTGACCCCTTCACCCCAAGCACGTCATTTATATTTTAGTCTTGATATTTGCAGATCTTTTTCTTTTCTTTTCTTACTTTTTTCTTATTTAGTTTAGGGGAGACATTTGGCAGTAAAAAGGATAGTAAAAGGCTCGGTCTAATCTCTGTAATTCGACAAGTATTTTTAAACCGAAATTAAATCGAACAAAATATAAACTAGATCCAAGTTACACAGAACATAACCTCACTCCCAACCTTTGACCTTGACTCGTGACCTTGACCTTTGATTAATCTGAATGAAAATCGGATACTTTCTAATCATATCCACACTTAGTATATATACCAATTTTTCTCCCGATCGAAAGAGATATATATGTGAGCTACTTACCTGGCATACATACATACTCTCTCTCTCTCTCTCTCTCTCTCTCTCTCTCTCTCTCTCTCTCTCTCACACACACACACACACACACACACACACACACACACACAAAGCAAGAAGTTCTTCCCAGGCTGATTAAAACCGCCCATGGGAAGCTCCTTATCACCTTCTCCTAACTGAATTATTTTGCTTAGTACAATTTACTCTCCATTTCATTGTCATATAAATCCTTCTAATATCACCACACTGCATAAATAACATACGAAAGGATATTAACCAGCCATATCCAAAAATAAATCGCTAAGGAAGAGGTGCTAGGGAGCCTCCTTACCCTACGAGAATACCGGCCTTCGATGTATCAAGAGAAATACACCTTATTACAAGAGATGGAATGAATCAAAGAATGCCATCCTTATCCATCTGTCTACTGATACATATCGTTAATGAAATTGCTTTGACCCTCTCTCTCTGTATTTTCTTTTTATTCTTACTTCAGACGATTTCTCTCAGCCTGGGAGAGACTTTTGGACCTGGAGGGGTTAGATACAGCCTCCATTAACCTCTTTACTTCAAGGCGTCTCGTGTAATCTTAATAAAACAACTTAGAATTATAAAAAAAAAAAAAGTCTAAAACACGTCATTGGATTGGAAAGAGTTAATATCATGCAGGAGGGCAGAGAAGTGAAGACAGGGCGACATGGAAGCGATTTGTCTGTGGCCTCCCTTTGCAGGATTAAGGAGTCTGGCTACAGATAGATAGACAGAGAAATATTACCTGCCTGTGGTTTCATGGACGTGGTAGGATTACTTCACCACAACACGAATAAAAAGAAATTGTATTGCAAGTTATGGTTCACTGTTCCTTCCTGTCGTAAATTATTCATGTTGAAGACCCGAAAGGAGTGCACATAAAGGACTAAGAGATATTATTGCGTCACGGTGCTCGTACACAAATATTTATTACGAGGATTCCCGGTATAAATATGCAATGGAAAAATATATACAGGATGTGAGTATAGAAAGATGTGTGTGTGGAGCGTTGAAGAGCAGTAAGCACGCATACCTTAGTGTGTTGTGTTCATAAATTACTGTCTGATCACCAGCATATGTCTTGTCGTGAAACAAGGCCGTGTTCTGTGTGGCATAGGAGACTTCTTAACACCTTTTCCATGGCTGTTTATTTTGCATGTTATACCTTGATAGTCTTCGTTTTACATTTATTTCTAGTATCGATGTAGTCTCCCAATAACATACAAGAGAACTAAAAGATGTAACATGCTAAATAAATCGCTGAGGACGATGTGCAGCGGAATATCCTATGTCACCTAGTATACGGCCCTTATGGAGAGAGAGATCATCCTCAATGGTATCCGTAACCCTTGCTGGGGTACTTGGCCTTGCCCTCGTAAGTAACTATTGGGTGGTAGCCGTTTTTGCCCGCCGTGTACGTCACCCGCTGCACACGACCGTCGGGAAGGTTCACCCAGTACCCGCCTTTAACATTGCCGTATCCGTCACCAGATTCACCGTGACCGAAGTTGGTGTATCCGGCGGAGACACCGTAGTCGAACTTGTACGGGGTGGGGACCTGAGGACACCAAGAGTACACGCTTCAGATTACTCAGTACAAGAGAGTCAACTTTAGTATCATGATCGATATTGTAAACTATATAAAAAAAAAAGTCAACTTTAGGACAATTTTCGATATTACAGACTACCAGAAAATCAACTTTAAGATGAAACTCAGTACTCCAGAAGGCAAGAGGATCTTCTATAGAATCAGACTCAGTATTACACACTACAAGGGGATCATTTGTTGGATCCAACTCAGTGTTACAAACTACAAAATGATTAACTTTAGGATCATACTCGATATTACACACTACGAGGGGATCAGCTTAAAGATATTACAAATTACAAGAGGATCAACACTGGAATGATAATGTTACGAGATAGATTGGCAGTACTTACTTTGTAGTCATAGCCGCCTCCACCATAGCCGCCGCCACCGCCGCCACCATAGCCGCCGCCGCCATGGCCTCCTCCAATGCCACCAAATCCACCCAGGCCACCATAGCCGCCTCCAAAACCACCTCCATGGCCGCCTATGCCTCCAAAGTGGGTAGGAAGGGCCACACTAGCGACCACTAGCAGGCTCAGCAAGGATATCTGTCGAAGTACAGATCGGTGGTACAATATTCCATAAGTCTTGATTATGTGGTAGTAATGACTCTTTGGTTACTATAGTCAGTTGTTTTACCTGACGGAACTGGGTCACTACCACAACTTCAAAACTAAGTCCTGGTTAAATGAAAGTCGATGAGTCTTAGTTATGGGATAGGAATGAGTCTCTGTAATCTAGACAAATCGACACCCCACACT
This sequence comes from Coenobita brevimanus, assembly GCF_032717465.1. Classification (NCBI taxonomy): domain Eukaryota; kingdom Metazoa; phylum Arthropoda; class Malacostraca; order Decapoda; family Coenobitidae; genus Coenobita; species Coenobita brevimanus. Next base: position 71,510,798 of record NC_136976.1, read on the forward strand.
GAATACACTTGGCCAACAACTGAATTGAAAGGTGCTGAGGATCTTCGTAAGGTTACAAGAATCGCCCTGTTGATGGAGGATGAGTCTAGTAACGCCAGGTCAAAATAGGATAGCTAATATTGTATCTCTCTCTGATGTTCATAAATGATGATCATAGAATAGATACGTCCAGACATGTCCTACCGAAGTGTCCACAGTAGATGAAGAGTTTACGGTGTTACAACCTCCAGCCAAATGCATTCATAACATGTTTGGTTATTCACGTTTTATAAGATTTTACAGTATATTACTTTGGATACTGTATACTCCTTTCTGATATATCTTAAGCCAGTGTTCTCGTGAGTATAGGAGACTTTCTAAGACCTCTTCCTTACCGTTTTATTATACATACTGCACCTCACTCTTCACTTGTATGTTGGTGATCTCTTTCAACATAGATTGCATAAATTACATATGAAAGATTACTAATTCGTCATATGTGGAAATATAAAGGAAAGGAAAAGATGAGAGAAACCCAACTTAAGTGACGAAAAATAAGTGACATAGGAGACTTCGTGACTCTTTTTCCTTGGCGATTTATTTTCCAAATTGCACCTCAACATTCTCGTGTATGCTATTTATGTCGCTTTAATAAGGACATATTTTGTAGCAGTAACAAACAAAAGAGTACTAAGTTTTAATGTTCAAAATAAATCGCTAAGGAACGGGTGCAACGAAACCTCCAAAGCTACTTAGAATATGGCCCCTACTTCACTCCTATGATGTATTTCTTATTTTATTCTCGCTATACTCTTTTCACCGTAACCTGGCCCAGATTTTCATCAGTTTGCAGCTTATTTCACGTAGTTCGGTGACAGAAAAAGACAGTGATATGCCTCTACAGCCTCTCCATAGCACTTCTTCGTGACTAGCATCGTATGTTGGTGTAAATCTATGGTTATAACTGTCTAAGCACGATGGAGAGAAGGCAATTTTAAGCCAGGTCAAAATAAAAGGAGTATACCTTAAGTCGATTATAATTTGAGCGGGATAGACTTTTGAAACGGGGGGGGAGGGAGTAGATATAGCCGAAATACCCCCCCCCCCATCGGCTCGCTGCTAGAGATTCTTGTTAATTAAGCAAAAAAAAAAAAAATAGTCATGTGGTAGCAAGAATACACTAGGAAATAATTCAATCCCTTTACTGCTAGAGGTGGTAGTGGAGAGGGACGCCTTCACGTGGTGGCACCGATATGACCGGGTGGTGGTGCTGTCCGGTTTATACAGCATCCTTCCGTTCCCTCCCCATCCCCCGAAAGGAGAATGGCTGATTGTAGAAAATGGGAAATTTGGGGCTACAGTCTGCTTGGTTCACGTTCAGATGAGCTAGGGGTTACTACTACTACTACTACGGCTACTACTACTACTACTACTCCTACTACTACTACTTCTACTAGTTCCTTCTTGAGTAATAATCTTCTACCGGAACCAAGAATAAAGTTTTAAATATGTCATTGGACTGAAGGGGTGAACGATATCCATAATTCATTCATTTTAACTTGGCAGAGATTTTCGTCTATTTGCAGCCAATTTCCCGTAGTGAGTGGCAGAATAAGATAATGCCAAGGCTCTACATCCTCTCTATAACACTGCTTCGTGACTAGCACCATGATTGCTATAATTTTCTTGCCAGTCTCTTGCTAGACAGCTGCATTCAAGGTGGAGAGACGGCAATTTTACGCCCAGTTAAAGTGAACAGAGGATAGTTATAGTGGATTGCGCTAGAGAACTTACAAAATTTATCTTTTACTGCTATAGTTGCGGCGCGCGGCTCTGAGGTTGTAATTATCGTGCTCTGGCAACCTATCCCTCAACAGTGTTTCCGTTTCGTGTATAATATGATACGCTTGTGATTCGTTTAAAATATGCTCGTGTATAAAAATGTTCATGTATAATATAATCGTGTATAATGATATGATTCGTGTATAAGATGATACGAAATCGGACTCGCTGTTGAGAGCTAGGTTGCCAGGGTACGATAATAACAACCTCATATTCGTGCCCCGCGACTACAGTATAGCAGGTTTCTCTTAACTGACTTAAATTGTCTTGTAGTAGCAGGAATAAAATTGATTACGCGTCCTCTAACTGAAGGGGTTAATGATATATTGTACAGTAACAGTACACGTCGCCGTGAGAACTTAAAACCGAGTATTAACTACGAAAAATAAAACGAAATCAGACTGGACAAATTACGATTTTTATATTTGTGTTGTGAGTTTCGCTTGTAAAATTTGAAGACAAAAATAAATAACAAAACTACGTCATTAAAATGAAGTTTAACAATATCGAGTCATTCTGAACACCGCCCGGGGAACTTACAAAAAGGATCTAACAAAAATATGTCACAGGATGGAAGAGTTTAGCGATACTGAGTTATTCTGAACACCGCATGGAGGACTTACAGAGGTGTACATGTTTGTGTGTGCTCCTGACGGCGGACTGACTGCTATCTGGCCTTCAGGGTGTCTTTATACCTGAAAGCAGGGGCGCAGTCAACCAGGGGGAGCCTCACCCACTCAAGGCCCCGCCGTGACCTAGCAACTCTACTGAAGGAAGTGAGCCTCATTGAACGTAGTCTTGACCTTCCACCCCCTACCGTGTGTTTACTGAGGTGCTAGGATGGGGTGCCTACATGTGGTGGCACCGATATGGCCAGGTACTGGATCTGCCAGGCTATACTAGGATACAAGTGGACGGTGAAATGACCCTCGTCACTCTCGCTGTCCCCAGAAATGGTGGATTGCAAAAGAAAGGTAACTTTGTCTTGTACTCCACTCTGGTTTTTTACGTGTCCCTGGAGTTGCAGCTACTGCTACTATAGTACTAGTACTACTACTACTACAACTACTATAACCTGACAAATATCATTAGCCCCTTACAGCTCAGTTGATAGCCAAGTGCAGTCAGATCTGAGGGTCGATTTGACTTTTAACAGAGTCATTCCCACTTCAAAATTGAGTCTCACGCAATATACATACATACATATACATATACATACATAAAAATTAGCTGCATTCTTACAATTTTATTCAATACTGGAATGAATTTTAATAGAGGAGACGCTGCGTGTTTTTTTAGTTTTTACCCTTCGTTAATCTTACTGAAAAATATTGAGTGTAATTGGACAAGCATGTAACTTTAATGCCTGGGATGTCTCGTGGTTGATCAGGTTAAAGTTTTGAGGGAGAGAGAGAGAGAAAGAAAATTTTCACTTTATTCCTAGTGTCTCCAGACGATTTTATTCAACTGATGAGTGATTTTTCTAACTGGAGGGGTTAAATAAAGTTAATTAACCTTTTATTAGCCAATTTATTTAAGTTAAGTCATCTAAAGTTAGCAACCAGAAATACAAAAGACGTGCTCGGGTAGAAAGGGTAACCTCTCTCTCTCTCTCTCTCTCTCTCTCTCTCTCTCTCTCTCTCTCTCTCTCTCTCTCTGTTCAAACCACTCTAATATTTATGATCCATTGAACATTTTTTACTCTCATAAACTCTTCTTCCTCCCACCTCGTTCTAGGTCTTCCTCTTCTCCTTCCTCCATCAATTTCGCGTCTATACATCGTCATTTTCTTAATATTCTCTTATCCATGTTTTCTCCAGGTTCATAATAAGATGGAATATTATAACTCATTCCTCTACTTTACCTGTCCATCTTAGGTACGAATGTCTTCTCCACACTTCCTCCATTACTTCCTCTCCATTTCCTCTCATTTATAAAGGCTCTGACATGCTTGTATGCTTCGCCCTTGGTCACCTAATAGCGGTTTTCAACGCTGCTCGATCTCTAGCAGCCTCTCTATTCAGCCTCTTATCCCTGAGATCACGCTGTTTAACTTCGCCCCAGGTCTTTTTCGGTCTGTCTCTAGGAAGTGTAGTCATATTGATTTACTCTACTAAGCTTTATCCCTTCAGGCCGATGACGTACGTATTTTTTTATTTACTCCTGCGGCGTCCATCCCTGAGCCAAGATACTTCTCACCCCATCTAAGTGGAGGAGAGGATTTAGATGATGATGATGATGATGATGATGATGGTTTTGATGATGCAAGATGATAATAATGATGATGATTAAGATGAAGATGATGATGATGATGATGATGATGGCTCTAGGCAAAGATTAAACCCTCCGTTCCCTGAGGCACAGCAGTCTTCTCACCTGTCCCACACCTTCACATGTTCATACGACCTTAACATCAGTATGGTACCACATCCTCTTCTAGTTTTTTTCTTTTTCTGGCAACAAAACCAATAGGGAGAGCCTCTTTATTGTAGTCCTTTCCCGCCTAGTATGGAATTAGGGACGTGGATCTGCAATGAAGTGGTTGTCTGTCCTAGTCTGGGTGAAGGAAGTTTTTTTGGTGAGTGTCTATCCTTGTCGGCTACACGTGCACCTGAGGCTCCCCTGCAGGTGCGACATAAAGGTGGCCTCACACTTTTGTTGCACACTGTTGTAGGGTAGAGCGTGAGACTCATCTTCACTTCCGTCCTTCATCTTCATTCTCATTTTCATCATCATCATTTTTCATCATTGTTTTCGGTATCATCATAAGCATCTTCATCATCATCATCATTATTATCTGCGCCATCTTCATAATTATCATAATTGTCATCCGTATCGTCTTCATTGTCATTATTCATCATCATCATTCTTACATCTTCAGGTGCCATCATCATCATTATCATTATCATCATCATCACCATCATCATCATCATTAGTATTATTATCATCATCATCATTCTTACTGTTTTAGGTGCCATATTCATCATCATCATTATCATCATCATCATCATCATCATATCATCATCATCATCATCATCATCATCATCATCATCATCAACCTTACCATTTAATCGTAATGAAGAACACCAGAGACAGATATTTTAATTATGTGATCCAGAAATTTCAAAACACACACACGTTCTCTCTCTCTCTCTCTCTCTCTCTCTCTCTCTCTCTCTCTCTCTCTCTCTCTCTCTCTCTCAACGCTCGTGCAGACTCAAAAGGGGGAAACCAGTTCACTTTTCCTTTCACTGCCAGTTGCATCGCCCTCATAACCGAAGAACGAGAGAGAGAGAGAGATTCAGATAACCTCAAGTCAATATCATTTAGGGGTACGTGAACGCGGCCAGGTATGCTGCTGCCGTTTTTTGTGCGCTGGGGGAGAGAATGTGTGCTTTTTTTGTGTTTTTTTCCTGTGTTTTAGGCGCTTGCTTGTGTAATACGGTGGATGAGACAGACAGAAAAGTAGAGAGAAAAGTTTAATTGGGTCGCTTGTGCGTGGGTGGGTGGTTGGGTGTTTTTCTGCCTGTGAGGGGAGGTGATTGTGTGTGTGTGTGTGTGTGTGTGTGTGTGCTTGAGGTCTTGTGTATACGTGTTTGAACGTAAATGTGATTTGTGCACGCGTGTGTGTGTAGGGGGGGGGGAAGGATGAGTATGTACAGTTACCCAAAAAAGTATCTCGCACGTAGGATACGACGATATCCGAAATGATCAATATTGTTCATGAATTCTCAGTAAGGTGTGTCTTCAATCATTTTGATATACATATGATAACAATACGGACCAGAAAATGTCACAGACGAGTCATATATAGCATCCTTAAGAAAGCAAGTTTATCACCATGGGGGGAAAAGAAAAATCTTCGTTCAATTTCCAATAGCCATCGTCCGGTGTCTAATATTGCTTCGCGTCAAGTGTACTGTACACCGATACTTTTTGGTGTGACTGTTAGCACGCACGCACCTGTACGAGTTAATCGTTCTATATATACTCTCTCTCTCTCTCTCTCTCTCTCTCTCTCTCTATCGATGTACTGTACGTGTGTGATACTTTCACTCTTTTTCAGTTCATTTATTTATTTTTTATTTATTTTTTTACAGCTGATGGGCGTGGTTGGTTGGTTGTTGGTTCCGGCTTCTAACGTTGTGATTTATACACATATTTGCTGGAGGCTGCCTTCATCACACACACACACACACACACACACACCGGCAATTCCCTCTCTACCACGCTTAACTTTTAGTCAACCACAAACATTCCCGGCTTGATATATGGCAGTTGTGACGGCGGGGAGATCATGTATTATTTCAATGTTTACACTACCATGACTCCTTTTTTTTTTCTTTTTTTTTTAACTCAGCTTACCGTTAGACCATTTTCTTCCATTTTAATTTGGTTTCCGGGACACGATTTTGCTCAGGTTACAATTATATGATTTTTTCCTTTGTCGTTTGGGGGGGTCAAAATAGCGAAGGCCTTAAGCTCTTGATTTCGAAAACGTATTATTCTGGAAATTCTTGTATACTGCCTCTGAGCTGTTTCTTCAACTTGGGGGAGACCTTTTTTTATTTATTTATTTTATTATTATTATTATTATTTTTTTTTTTTTTTTTTTTTTTGGTGAGGAAGCTTATCAAGTCTCTGGCTCGCGTTCTCGTCGGGTATGATAGCTCCGTAACATCTCTTCCTTAGCGATTTATTATTGGATAGGCCAGGACAATACCCCTTTGTATGTTACTTATGAAGAGTATAGCGATATTAGAAAGATTTATGCAACACGGAGAGAGACAATTCGATGTAATAACCAAAATAAATCACTTAGGAAAAGATGTTAGGGCGCTTCCTCACGCGACAAGAATTTGGACCTATAACTAACCCCTTCTGTTCGCAAGATTTCTCCTAGGCTGAAGGAAATCGTCTGGAGTTAATATAAAAATCGGATGAAAGTGTCACTGAAAGCCGTATTAACCCCCCCAATTCGAAACACGTCCTGTAAATAGAATATAAAAAAAATCGTCTGGAGAAAACAAGAATAGTCAAAAAATTTCTCTCCATTATCTCGCCACTGGACTGAACAGGTTAATACACTGAGGCTCCTATGACTCCCGGCCAGATAAATAGATTCGTTTTGCTAGAACTGGATTAGAGCGCTAGAGTTGTCCCCAGCATGAGAGGGTTAATGGCAAGTGTTAAATCTCTCCTATAACCCTCTCTCGGCTGAATAAAAATCACCTGGAAGATTATGCTATACCCTTTTTACCGTAACCTGGCCAAAAAGTGCCATCTCTCCACCTTGAATGCCGAGTTGTAGCTATAGATTAACAATAGAATATGATGCTAGTCAGGAAGAAGTGCTGCGTAACGGATGTAGACCTGCAGAACTCTCGTTTTTCTACCACTGAACTGTGAAAAAAGCTGCAAAAGGACGAAAAGCTGAGCCAGGTTAGAGTAAAAGGACTACAGATTGCCTCCAACCATGAGAAAATTACTATGGTGTTGTTATAGGATACGTGATGTAGAGGAATCGTAAAGAAAATAAACTTCATCATTGGAATCCACATTTATTGTCATTATACAGTACGTATAAAGTAACAGCAGCAAGAGAGAGAGAGAGAGAGAGAGTGTGTGTGTGTGTGTGTGTGTGTGTGTGTGTGTGTGTGTGGGCGTGGGCGTGGGCGTTGCTAAGTCAAGGTCTGGAAGGGCGGAACCTCTGCCACCCCGCAGTGAGAATCAAGTCCAAAGCTTTTCATTGTTCATGCTTTTTTCTTTTGGTGCAAAGTTTCCGCGCCAAGGAGAGACATACGTTTATGAAGCGGAGGTCATTACTTAGAGCTCCACCAAATTATAGCCACAAAAATAATTACTCTACACCCACACCTACACCCACATACTGAAATATTTTGATGGGAGACTACCAAGAAAAATTGACTTACTCTCACAAAAACCTGCTTGGCCTTCAGGGATAGTGTTCCCCAGAGTGTTGGGGCTTGTACTGAATGGTAAATAAAGAACCTAAATAAATAAATAAATAAAATACTCCCACAAAATCAACTGAACTTAACTGGATGCACTGAAGTCTCGTCCTCACAGTTTTCACCCATATATCAACTGAACTGGACTGAATATGTTTTTAAATCTATCCTCACAGTTAGCCCTATATCATTAAGGAGTATGCTGGAGTATAATTTAGCAGACGTGTATAATTCAGTCTGGTTATATGACACTGAAGAGGACCAGTGAACACCCGAAAATGTGGAAAGACTTACTGAACCCCTGAGAATGTTCATCCTTTTTGTGCTTTGATTTTTTTTTTTCCCTGCTATTGTCTGACGCTTTTATTCTGCTTCGGGGAGATTTTTCGAAACCGTGAGATTTAAGATGTAGATTTCAACACCCCTTCATGAAGTACAAAAATAAAGTCTTGAGTGAAATACATTGTTTTGAAGAAATAAGAATAATTTTAAAAGTTGCCACTGGACCAAAGATGTAAACCCATTCGGCCCGAGTACGACATTATTTTACTATTTTATTTTTTGTTTATTTATTTATTGCTGTCTCCAGATGATATGGTTTAAATTAAGAGGAGACTTTTTTTGTAGTGAACGGAGTAAGGATATCTCTCTCATCTCCCCGTTTCAAAAAGTCTCTCCGCAGCTGAATAAAATCGTCTTGGCGTCTCTCTATAGCTGTGTAAAATCGCCTATGGCAAGGATGAAATAGAACTTGCGTCATCGTAAAGAAGGGTTGAAGGAGATACGGGGAAGATGAAAAATACAGACTATCGTAAAGAGATCGAATCGTGGATATGTTCGGTACGATTTTGGCGCGAAAAGTCTCTCTCAGCGGCGACCATAAGAGCCGTAGGAGCCGAAACCAACGCCGAAGCTGGACGGATGCAACGCGGTGCCCTGGTAGCTGACGGTGGCGTGGTAGCCCGTTGCGTCAGCCACGTAGTCCACGCGCTGTCGGCGGCCGTCAGGGAGGTTGACGAAGTAGGTGCCCGACACGTCCCGACCGTCGCCCTTCTCGCGTTGCCCGAACACCGTTGGACCCGCGTTGACTCCGTAGTCGAAGTTGTATGGAATGGGCACCTGAGAAGAGACGGGGTTAGGTTTGGTTAAGTTTGAGTAGGTTTGGTTAAGTTAGATTAGGTTAATGTAAGTTACCTTAAGTTCAGGGTGTATGGAATGAGTGCATGTGGAGCTTTTTTTTTATCATTATTATAATATCAACATCATACCAACACCAACACCACCACCATCATCATCATCAAACTCATTATCACCATCACCACCCCAATTTCCTGACCAGCACTCTCATCACCACCACCATCACCACCACCACCATCATCATCACCGTATTTCTCACTTTTAACACAGGAGTAAAAATTAAAGCATGACGTCTGATATTATCGTTCGAGAAATATATTGAAGAAAAGAAAGTCGCATTATTCTTTTACGACCGACGGCAGTAGCTAAACCAGTCTTGATGGTCGCTCTTTGTTCATTCTATCATAAAAACAACGGATGTATTTTTAGGTGCGTGTGTGTGTGTGTGTGTGTGTGTGTGTGTGTGTGTGTGTGTGTGTGTGTGTGTGTGTCATCATCTCGTGGCTGCTTTTGTATTTTTATGTAATATCCAGAAATTGCTCTGACCTTACGTGACCGCCACATCAGATCTCATTCACTATGATAACACCTTTTTCATCCATGCTCTCTCTCCAGAAAATTTTGTTTAACTTAACGTAATTTTCGAAGGGGGGGGGAGTTAGGTATATCATAATTTTTCTCTTTCCCACTCTTTCACCTTCCCAACTTGTAAATAATATCGTCTGCCAGTAGTCTGAATATAATGATAAATCCATAACCGTAGTGAAAGTCTTAACCCCATCGACACGGTAGCATCTTTTATGTAATTTATTTTTGCTACAACTAGATGCTCATTTTCAGACTTAGACTTCGGAGGGGTTAGACAGGGGTTAGATAGGGGTTAATTAGCCTTGGCCAACCTCTTCATTAATAGGTACTGTCCTAAGCCAAATAAAACTCTCCTGTCGACAGCAAGGAAAAAAAAAAAAACGTGCTTGGCCTGAAGGGGTTACTACAATTTCCCCGTATTCCACAAACCCCAAGGACAGATTGACCCTTTGACCCGACCTCTGGCTACCTTTGTTCACCACCCTCACTCCCTCTAATTACAAAATAATAATCGTAATTAGGTCACTCATACCTGCCTTCACCTGTGTAAGCTTTGACAGGTGTGTGTGTGTGTGTGTGTGTGTGTGTGTGTGTGTGTGTGTTATTTTCCAGTGTCAAAAGAAGGAACACAAGACTGAAAACCTGCATAACGTGTCCCTTCCAGAGAAAACCGAATGAAAAAGACAGCTAATTCAAGATCTGTTCATTTCGAGATGCTTGGACACACTGCGCTTGAAAGGCTGGATGGCATAAGCAGAGAGGAATAGGGATTGAGGAAGACTGTCGCAGAGCTGATCAAATGTATATAATTATTCGGGACTGACGGGGTGAATTTTACAGAAAAGGGTTGCAATTTTACGTAGATGGTATACCGCAGACATTTCAGAAGAGCAGTGACCATTTAAACAAGAAGAGCAGAGGAAGGAAGACAACATTGGAGCAGAGAGAGGGGGAGAGAGAGAGAGAGAGAGAGGGGGGGGGGTTGAAAGGAGTCACTGTGCGGTAAGCACCCCCATACATAAGGCCTGTACTCCACACAAGGGTGAATGAGTCAGCAACTGGACAATGTTAGGGAACGTACGGGGTCGGTTCAGCACTCCCATTCTGATTATGAATTACCGAGTTTCAAGGTTACAGATCAGAGGGTATTTTTTTAAACTGTAACCTGGTGTATGATTTTTTTTTTTTCCTTTCACTGTTCATCTCCTTAAAAAAAATAATAAGTTGGATACATAAGAGTCGAATATAAGTGTTTGAAAAAAAATATATATATCGATTCTATACATAAGCTTTTTTTTTTTTTTTTAAACGGCCTTATATTTGAAGCATTATACATCTTTTTTCTTTTTTTTTTCTTTTTTTGATACGAAATTGATTTGACGCACGTGAGACAGTGACGTTAAAAAGTGGGAAATTCCGCTGGTTTGGGAGCGTTAGGATTTGGAGGTCATGATTTAGATTCTCCTCCCTCTCTCCCGTTCTCATTAACTCTCTCTCTCTCTCTCTCTCTCTCTCTCTCTCTCTCTCTCTCTCTCTCTCTCTCTCTCAGAACCTGATTTTGTGACAGAGCAAGATAAAAGTGAATCTTGTTATCACCCAGTCTTATCAGGAGCGTAATAATCTGAGACTATGGCAATTGAGATATAAACAGTAGAGGTATAAACAGTAGGGATATAAAGAGTGAAATGGAGGGGGGACCAGGTGACATGGAGGCGATTTATTTGTGGCCACCCCTCACGGGATTAAGGCATCTGGCAATAGATAGATAGATGGATATAAACAGAAGAGATATAAACTTATTCGCCGATATAGAGACATAGAAAATAAATGAGGGTTATAGAGAGAAGGGAACCTGTTTACCTTGGCGGGACGACTGCGATTAGGGAGAGTTGACTGCTGAATGGGAGAGGGGAGGCGTGAAGCGAATCGAGAGAGAGAGAGAGAGACAGACAGACAGAGACAGAGACAGACAGACAGACAGACAGACAGACAGAGTGACGCAAAGATGGAAATAAAGTGAATGATAAAGATTTTCAGAGAGAGAGAGAGAGAGAATCATGTCACCAGGTCACTGATTTACTCAAAGATGTGACGGAAGGAAACAAGAAGACAATTATTTCACACTGAATTACGGAATGAAGGCGCAATGACATGCCTTCGAACCTGCATTTAGAAGAGATACTAAAAAATAAAGAGATAAAAATTTCCTGCTGAGAGGGTAGTGGATTTCAATGGTGAACGAATAAAAGTGACATAAATGAGAGAGAGAGAGAGTTAGTGAGAAAATGAAATGGTATGGAAGTCAAGAAAAAGTCAGATTATCTACTCATATGACTGATAAAAAGAGCGAGGAGGGGAATGTGAAGCCAAGAAACATTTGTCAATAAAACTGCCCTTAAAAAAAAAAAAAAAAAGATTCACTCGAAGGTAAGTGCGTAATTGTTCTGAATCTCTCAAAAGGTGAACAGATAAAAGAAAACGATGAAACACTACTTCCTGAGAAAAAATAAATAAAAAGATATCAGAAGTTGACATTGAAGGCCATATTAAAAAGTCGCTTGTGACCTCTTCAGTAAAGCTGATGAATTTTCTGTTTTATTGTGGGCACCTTCCAACCCTTTATTCATCTTAGGAAGTGGGAGATGATGGAAGGAGAAGACCGAGGATGAGGTGGAGGGAAGGGGTAGAGATGTATATGAGAGAGAGGAGGATGTGACTTGGTGAGAGGAGCCTGTTGGCGAAAGAGAGGGTGACATTAAGGCGATTTGTTTGTAGCCACCCTTTACGTGATTTGGGCGTCTGGGTATAGATGGATAAATAGGAAGGGATTCTCGTATTCAGGGGTTTGAAAGATTGGCGTTAATGACAAGGATAACACCCAGCAAAGAACTATGAGGCTTGCCAACAAAGAAGGAGGGAGGGGAACAGAGGAAGGATTTGGTGATGAGGAGGTGAATTTCAGAAGGCAGTATTTTGCGGGTAGGGGCCAAACACAAGCACATACAAACATAAATGACAAGGAGAGAGCCCAACAAAAAAATCCCCTAAACTTCTGCACACAACCGTCTCTTCGTAAATCCAGGTCTTTATATTCATTTCCATGTTTGAGGAAGACTGGTGAAAAGACCCTGGCCAAAGCTTGAAGGGCTATATTATATTCAGACATTAAGAGTATGACTGAACGAGTAATTTTTGAACTGTATATTATTTCAGCGAACTAACACTCCTTGGAGATGAAGTAATTGCATACAGGTGAGGATTTAGGGATGAAAGGTAACAGGAATAGAACATTTACAACAGATACACATTATGCAGTCTAAATGCCTTCTAAAATATCTATAAATAATCAAGGGTGGAAATACATGAGAACTATCCATGTGGTACGAGCGTGAAGTGTGCGGACCATGTTATAAAAATTATTGTGCGAAGTGACAAGATGGCAGAGCAAAACGAATCGATTTATTAACAGACGACAGTGTTGACAGGTGAAGAGAGAATTTAGCTGAAAGCAAAACGAGAGCTTTATGGTGTGCATACCCTGGCCTACCTATGTTCAATCTGAGTAGTTGACTCATTCCAGCTTGATAGCAAAGTTGTTGAGTGTCCCAGTTCCGTCGAGTGAAAAGAAGCATACTGTAATAAGGACGTTTGTAGTGGTAAAAAAAATGTTACTTACACTAGGGCCTCCATAGAAGCCTCCAAACACCCCTCCTCCATAGCTGGCGCCTCCAACGCTGAAAGCCCCATGACGAACTCCTCCAGATGTGCCTTTCCCCGCGACAGACCCGCCATAGCTGCTGCCGCCAGAGCTTGCAGCCGCAGTCGCAGCCGCTCCTCCAGCACCACCTGGCACAGCCGCAACGGAGGCCGCCAGCAGGCACACTAGGAACACCTGCCAAGAACATGATGGACCTGTTAATATTACCCTTAATTCCTTCAACTCCCTTGTATTTTATATTTTTCTGTCTTCAGGTGATTTTAATTACCTTGATGAGAAAGTCTGGTTTTGAACATGCTAAATAAGGCTGATTCTAATCATGCTGCAATAAATACTTTCTCCTAAGTTAGCAAAAGTCGTCATGAGTTAGTAAATATATTGTTATAACTAACAAAAAGTTGGTTATAATTGGTGTCTGTAGACCGGTCACATTGCCATGGGATCCAGCCCGAGTCTAACCGACTACCACCTTCAGTCGTTAGCCGCTGTACCATTAAACCTGCGACAAGGATGAGGTGTCCTTTGATTCCTTCATCCTCGCAGCCCTACAGGAAGTTCAGTGATTATGTCCACAGGTGGGGGTCCCAAGGTACGGCACTATAATATTTCCCCATTTTCTCAAATCTGCCCCCGAATGTCTACTTTGGACCTTCTCGCTTTTGGGAAGTTTTAGGTGTGTGTCTTACACAGTGGGTAGGCAGGGGGATGCCAAACAAAATGCACGTAATCTTTTTTTAATAATCCACTTATGCCACCATTTGTTATACTTTGGCAAAGCTAGGTGTTTTCCGTATCTTTTGTTTTAACATAATTTTTTGGTAAACGTTGCTTATAGATCGAGTATCAGCAGAGTTATTAGGTAACAAGTTTTGACCATACCTCGGTTACACCTGATGTCAATAGAATGACTAAAATTACCCTGGGATCAAACCCCGATCTGGCCAACTAGCACCCCCACTCGAATTCATTGTTCCGCCAAAGCTGCCTAAAGGATGAGATGTCTTTCGACTCCATCCCTGCGCCCTTGGGGGCTCACAGTGACCATCTGGAGGTGGGAGTGCCAAGCCGCACGACAGATGGCTATAAATGAAGAGATGAACAAGTTAGGCAACACTTGACAGCAACTACATGACATTTCCCCAGATTTGCTTCTGACTAAATATCCTTTTTCTAGGCTAAGCACAAGATCCGTTTTCTCATATACATATAAAACAGGCTAAATGGATCGTTCCAGTCGAATTTGACACGTACAGTAACCACATCCGAAAGTGAACAGAACACATGCTTATGCTGGGATGTTTGTTTTGATGTCTGGTTGTTCCGCGCCCATTGGTTTACGTTTTTAGGCCTATAAAACACTTTCCTAGGCTGAAATAAAGAAATATGAGAAGTGTGTCACAAGCTACCACACCCGGGTACATACATAGTGAGTTTCAGGTTAATCAGACGAGAAAAAAATCCAGAGGTGACTGCAACGAGTCTTACTGAGAAGGACAGAAACACCGCACCAACACCACGAACAAACTAAAAGAAAATTCTTGTGAGAAATGTAACAGTTAATTTCAGGATAACAAATGTGTTGCTGATGCGCTTGATGGAACTATGAACTGGATGGAAAAGTGTCTTGTGTTTAACCCTCAGGCGTCTGGAGGTTTTTTAGTGGCCAGTAAAATAATGTGGCATTAGAAAGAAAAAACTCTCACCCAGTACTTAAAACTCCAGTCCCTCATATTGCTCAAAAAAAAAAAAAAATCTCCAATATTTATAACTCCAGTTCCTCATACTACTAACGGAAGTAAAAACAAAATCTTCCTTAATATTTAAAACTCCAGTCCCTCATATTACTCACAGAAGTCAAAAAAATAAATCTTCCTCAATATTTAAAACTCCAGTCCCTCATATTACTCACAGAAGTCAAAAAAAATAAATCTTCCTCAATATTTGAAACTCCAGTCCTTCATATTGCTCACGGGTCAAAAAAAAAAAAATCATCCCCAATATTTATAACGCCAATCGCTCATATTACTCACGGAAGTCGTCATGCTTGCTGCTGCAGCGTTGGAATGCTGAGATGACACTGCCTCCCCATGACCCACAGTCGAATATATATGCTGATGGAGCAGGACCCTCGCTGTTAAGATCTCCCCATTCACCAGGCATCGTTATTTCCCCTCGACTGGTGCTCAAAATCAGTCATGGTGCTCACTGGGATGTCTTGAGCACCTCGTTAGCATCACCCAGGCCACGCTTCACCTGTCGACATTTCACTTTACCTGTAGTTTGGAGGCGAAATGATCCCAGTAATGGCCACTTTGACTACAGGCGTCTCATATTTTTATTCTTTCTACTTTCCAAGGCTCTTATTCAGGGTAGGAGAGGCTTTTGGACTAATGGGAGTACAGACACATCCTTCATAATTCCCCTCAGGACTAGAACAACTTCCTAAATCAATTAAAATTACCAGAAACAAGTCCTCTGATTCAAGGAGTTTTGGTCACAATCACCCCCGTTATCACCCTATTCCCGGCCACATTACCTCAGCTTTATGCCTCGTTTCCCCACGGCATTTCATCTCAGTCTGATCAGATGGCCACTCAAACTGCGGCAGACATCACCCGAGGCACCCAGCGTCACAGCGTGCATGTTACCCAATGGTGGAGGCACGTGAGGTTATTTCCACGACTGCTGAGAGGGGAGGTGTAGGCCGAGGATGAGATGGAGGGATGGGGTGGAGAGGTGTGTGGATGGGGGTGGTGTGAGATGGAGCAGAAATAGCCTGTTGGTGGAGTGCAGGGTGACATGGAGGCGATTTGTTTGTGGCCATCCTTCTTGGGATTGAGGCGTCTAGAGATACACACATACATACATACATACATAGACAGATAGATAAACAAATAGATAACTAGATGGATAGGTAGTTTTATATATATATATATATATATATATATATATATATATATATATATATATATGTGTGTGTGTGTGTGTGTGTGGTGTGTGTGTGTGTGTGTGTATATATATATATATATATATATATATAATATATATATATATATATATATATATATATATATATATATATATATATATCACCATCTTCATGTGTACCAGGGATTTGTCCTGAGACTTCTGCTAAAATTTTGCACACGGTATACGGGACACTAGAGAGAGAGAGAGAGAGAGAGAGAGAGAGAGAATTTACAGAGCCAAGGTAAGACATTTGGCCTCTTGGCAGCAAATTTTATTTTTTTAATATTGGCTTCAGTTTCATCATGCACCGTGGCGTTTATAGTGCGTGAATCATTAGGTTTGTGGCTCGTAGGTGACGCTGCGTTGCCTCTCTCTGGCTCCTGTGACTCACTGTCTGTAAAAATGATAATAATAAATAGCCTGGGATTAGTTAGAATAGAAATACTAGAGTTGTTCTGAAAATGAGAGGGTTTGTCGTGACCGTATTGACTCTCATGCGTCCATGACTCACTCTCGCCTGAATACAATCATCTGGCGTCCAACGTGCCATTTTTTTTTACAAGTCACCACTTTGACGCTAATACCCACCGCCCATGTCGAACAATTGCTAGGACTATCTCATTCCGGACTGATAAAATGATATTACCGGGGGTGTTTTTATGCCAGTACAGCATGTTTCAATGAAATTCAAATCAGTATAGTACCTGTTTCGGATGGGATTGAAGTCCCATCCTTTTGGAAGGCAACCTGTTTATCTAACCAGTGGGCCACCCTGAGACAGTACAATATATCCAGAATTCCAGATGTGGCCTTGGCATCAGAACTTGTCCCGGATCCGGCATCATAAACCATTTGAAGCTGAGGAACGAGTCATTTTTCCCGATGGTGTTCGTGTGAGTGGTTCGAGCGGTTCATTTGCTGCATCATTAATCTCCATATTGCTTCACTCCCAGGACTCCCTCTCAGTGCATCCTTGTTTATGTGCTGCGAAGGAGTGGAGATTAGGAGATGCTGCTGCGTTGCTGTAGAGAAATATAGGTAAGTTGTTTATTTAGTTTATTTTACTCTCTGAAACTTTATTATTTTCCGAATAGTTTCGATGATGTTTAGATTTTTTTTCTTCATTACAAAGCTGTGGCATGCAGTAACCATCTTTATATTATTGTACGGAAGTTTATTTTATGTTCTGTGCTAAATTTTGGTGCCCTGACTTTTTTTTTTTTTTTTTTAGTTATAATTTTAGTGTTCATTTATAGGCGACCAAATGAAGTTCCGGAGTGTTGCTGTGGCTGTGCTAGATAGTGTTAGGAGGGTAACCCGATAATTTGAACACGTGGGGCGAATGGAGAGAGAGAGATTGACTAGGAGAGTGTATGAGAGAGGGGGGGGGAAGGTAAGAGGGAGGGAGACCGAGAATGTGGAGGTGGGACAGAGGGGAGGTATGTGGGTGATTGGGGTGTAAGATGGAGGGAGGGTAGCCTGATGGTGGAGAACAGGGCGGCGTGGAGGCCTTATATTTGTGACCCTCCCCTCCATGATTTAAGGGTCTGGATAGATAGATAATGGATAGAGATTATTCTGGCTATAGATAGAAAATAGACAGATTTTTTATTATACTCGTGGATATAGAATAGAGAGATATTATACTGGCATCATACAGAAAATAGATAGAGATATTTAAGTTCCAGACCACAGTTGTTTTAGCCATGAGGTTATAATATTATCTAGATCATTTTTTTTTTTTTTTACGACGGAATTGTTATAAGTCGTTAAAAATTATGATACAACCACTGAATACATAAAATTAATCAAAGGAGAGGATGAGACCAAAGTGATACAACGGGTCACAATTTCAGATTTACTCCATAACTTTACCAGAATCTATAGAAAAGATAGATTCTGATGAGTGATGGATGGGTTTACTATAAGGAAGCACATTTTTGAGCTAACGAGTCTTATAATACATCAACATAATCAGAGGAAATATGGATCGAATTTGACATTTTCTCCAAGTATAGATACGTAGATTATTTTATGCATAGATTGTTAGGTGCATGTCCAGGAAGTTCAGCTGTTGGTGTGCACAGTAACAAACATGCACACAAGTACACACACTCCAACATGCACATAAAGCACACACACGCATATATATCCGCGCTCACACACACACACACACACACACACACACACACACACACACACACACACACACACACACACACACACACAAAGGATACGCAAGGACACAGATACACACAGATATACACTCACTCCATTATCTCCCAAGTGTACATAAATCTAGCAAGCGTAAAGGCCAAGAGAGAGAGAGAGAGAGAGAGAGAGAGAGAGAGAGATCCTCGGTCTAAAGGGGTTATATGAGCAAAAAAAAAAAAAGGGGGGGGAGAGGGGGGGTCTGTGAAGGAAAAAAACGTGAAAACCAAGCCAAATTGTATATACTGAAAACTTTGACGCAACCCAACCGCGAAAATAAGATCCTTCATTCCCACCTTAGCATTCTTTGGCCCTAACCTCGCCATCCTTCAGTCCTACCCTCGCCATCCTTCAGTCCTACCCTCGCCATCCTTCAGTCCTACCCTCGCCATCCTTCAGCCGAGGAATCCGTTGAAGGTGTTTTTGCTAGACAGGTAAATAAAATGGACCTAAATACATGATTTTTTTTTTTTTTTTTTTATCGAAGCACAATAACTAAAAGGACGTGTGCATGGCCTCTCACTGACTTGAATTTTTGTGGACGTGGAAATAGGTTATTAATATGATGTTTCCCCGACCACCTGATCATCGTTGGGATTCTGAGGAAGGCTAAGAACACAGAAATGATCTCGGCTTTGTGCTCTTGTGATCTCCAGAGGGCATAAGAGATTCCGTAGCACCTTTCCCTCAGTGATTTATTTAGGACATACATTGACACTGCTCAGTATGTTGTATATGTTTTTGTAATATGGACATAGTTTGCATGAAAAAATAATCAAGGGGACACTGAGGTATGTTCTGCAGACTAAATCGCTAAGGAAGAGATGTTACGGATCTCTAAAGCCACTACGAATTGGACCCAGAATATAAAGTAACCCAATTTGATGAACATAAAAGGGAAATTTTTGCTGCCTTGTGTTATTAAGCCCACATCTTTTCCATTAAATTTTTTCCCTCTGCTGGCGATCAGTTTTTTTTTTTTTTTTTTTTTTTCTAGTTTTGGACCAACTTTTCTAAACTGGGGGGTTAGGTATAGGATTCGTAAACCCCTTCAGTACGAGAGGCCTTTCCAAAGTGTACTATAATCGTCTGGTTGAAGCAAAAAGATATACGGTACAAAAAATGACGTCATGCGAGTTGAAGAAGTTGACCCATTCACTCCTGAGGTGTTTTAATTTATTTATTTTTATTTACTTTATTTTTCACTGTCTCCGGATGATTATATTCACTTTTTGGAGAGGCTTTTCAAATTGGGGAGGTTAGATAACAGGCTTTCATCAATATCTTCAGTGCTGTAGAATAGGGCGAATCCGATTTTCTGGGGGACAACTCCGATTGGTCTCAAAAAAATATTAAATACCGGTATGTATATAAAAAAATGTCTAACCATCATTTTTTATATCTATTTGTTACTTTTTGTTTCCTTTATTTATTTGTTTATATATTTATTTTTGCAAATGGATCGGAGTTGTCCCCAGTGGTCGGAATTGCCATAGTCTACGTTACTTTTCAAATTGGACGGGTTAGCTCTTGCCTTCGTTAGCCCCTTCACTACTAAGGCGCTCTCCAAAGCTGATTAAAATCGTCTGGAGATGGTAAGAATATAAGGAAAAGGTATGTCGTTGAGCTGAAGGGGTTAATGCAACAGTAGGATGGTGTGGGGGGGAGGGGGTAAGGCCACGACAGAAGCGTTGGGAGCCGTAAACAGAAAATGGGTAATCGATTCTTTGCTACGTATTGTACTACGTGGGGTGTTAAATTTTGCTGAAAGCCCTGTGTAAGTTTGTGAGAGCTGGCATACAGATAGACAGACAGACAGAAAAAGAGAGACAGACAGAAACAGAAAAAGAGACAGCCAGAAAAAGAAAAAGAGACAGACAGACAGAAACAGATAAAGAGACAGTCAGACAGAAACAGAAAAAGAGACAGACAAACAGAAAGAGACAGACAGAAATAGAAACAGAGACAGTCAGACAGAAACAAAAAAAAGACAGACGGAAACAGAAAAACAGACTGGCAGAAACAGGAACAGACAGACAGAAACAGAATAACAGACAGACAGAAACAGAAAAACAGACAGACAGTAACAGAAAAACATATATGCAAACCTCTGATGGCATAGGTTTTACAAATAAGACATGGGCATAATAAAGAAGGAAGAGAAATCATAGAATAAACGCAATAAGAGAAGGAGATTGAGGAAGGAAAAGGGGAGTCTGGAATGCGATGGAGTGAAAGGAGAGTGAATGAAATAAGACATAGATGGGGAGGGCAAAAGGAGAGTTTGGGGTGGAGTGGGGTGAGAAGAGCATGAATTTAATGTATGAGATATGGAAAGGGAAAGGAGAGTTTGGGGTGAGGTGGTGCGTGAGGTGGAAGAATTTTTTTAAGACCGTGATGTAGAAAGGGAAAGGAGTGTTGAGTGGGGTGGGGTTTGAGTCTGTGTGTGTGTGTGTGTGTGTGTGTGTGTGTGTGTGTGTGTGTGATCAGAATAATACGTGATGCAGACGCAAATAAAACAGAGACGTAAAAAGACGGAAGGTGAGTGCGGTGCTGGGTGAAGTGAAAGGTAAGATTATAAAAATACAGGTGTGTGTGTGTGTGTGTGTGTGTGTGTGTGTGTGTGTGTGTGAGAGAGAGAGAGAGGGAGAGGGGGGGGAGGGAAAATGAGGTGAGAAGAGAAAAAATATATATATAAATACGACAAAGATATACAAAGGGAAATTAGAGTACAGGGCGAGAAAAGGTGAGGAAAAACAAAATGATAAAATAAGGAGATACAGAAAGAGAAAGGAGTGTGTCAAGTGGGGTGGTGTGTGTGTGTGTGTGTGTGTGTGTGTGTGTGTGTGTGTGTGTGTGTGTGTGTGTGTGTGTGATGACAGAGGAGCGAGGTGCAGTGACAAAGAATGTGACAGTCATAACCAGCGCCCCACCCCTTGAGGTCAGTCACTCCACGCCACGCCACACCACGCCGTGACCTTGCAACTCCCCTGCACCCCACCCCACCCCACCCCACCCCACCAGACCTCACTTCACCCTTCTCACTTCCACTTCACCCCCATTCAACCCCGTCTCACACCTCCACTTGACTCCACCCCACCACACCCCCACCCCAATCATCCTTCCTCTTCACCCTACTCCACCCACCCTCTTCCTTCCCCTACATCCATCTCCTCTTTCCCCTCCAGCAATTGTCGCTTCCCTTTCTCGCCTTCCTTCCTGCCCCTCCCACCCCAGTCACTCCTTCCTTCCCCCTGTCTTTCCTCTCCCCTTCCGCTTCCCTTCTCTTTCCTTCCGCTTCCCTTCTCTTTCCTTCCGCCTCCTGAAATAGCGAAATTACAGACAAGTACACCTGAATCGTAGATAGATAGATAGATAGATAGATAGACAGGTAGGCAGATAGATACAAAGATACAGATGGAGTATAGATATAGATACACTCGCTGAACACTAGATTTTTCTCAGCATTTCAGTAAGACGTTTTCCATAATAATATACCTAAGTTCCCCCATTATTTTGTTGTTTTATTTTGGCCACAACTTGGAGGTCTGCACAAATTTCCACGATTAAAGAACTCCCATTAACGCTATACACGTCCCCTTTATTTATATCAATCTTTTTTATTGTTATTGTTTATTTTTACTTGCCATTCGTCAAAAAATTAGCCTCCCACCTTGATCGTAAATGACGCCGCGTTTTCTTCCTCATGTAATTTACGGGTGACTAAGAAAAACACACGTACCACACAAAACCCTCAGCCCTCTTATGCTACGCTGCCTTGAATCCTTGATCTACTGCGTTGGAGGTTGTTATTCCGCCATTTACATGCCAGTTTACCTTTGGTTGTCACATTTTCGTTCTTTCCTGCACGACCTTCAGCGAAATCTTTCCCCAGAAGGTTGGAATTTGTACTGAATGGAAAATAAGCTAAATATATAAAAACATCGCCTCCTTCGCTGCTCTTCGCCACTTTATGCATCTGTGGGTGGTATTCTTGTAGGTTAAGAAGCTCCCTAACACCACTTCCTGAGCGATTTATTTGGTTATACTCTCAGCATCCCCTCCTGGGTTAC
>NC_136976.1:71535787-71710787 GCF_032717465.1 Coenobita brevimanus
ACGTGTCTGATGGATGAGAGTTGCCTCAGTGTTAAAGAATGTTGTTTTTGAGGTATGCTATCGTCTGAATGTTATCTGAATGTTTATCTGAGCACCTGAATATCTGAATGTTTGTCTGTATACCTGAATGTGCTCATGTGAATGTTGTAAAGGTGTATCTAAATATAAATGTTGATCTGTTTTCAGTTTTGTGCTCTCGTGGTTGATTTTTTTTTTTTTCCTTTTTTGTCAAGTTTGTGAATGCGTTGTTCGTTTGTGAATGTCATTGTGTCTTATGCCTCATTTATTTATTTATTTATTTACTTATTTCTGTTTATTTATTTACTTATTTCTATTTATTTATTTATTTATTTTATCTTTTTATTTAACTTTATTCATGCTTATTTATTATTGTGGACAAGTGAATGTTTGTGTTGATTATTAAATTTCAGGTTCCTTTGACTCACTATCTGCTGAATAAAATCGTCTGCCATTAGCTGGATGGATTAATAGCTTTGTCCCGACCTTGAGGGGGTTAATTACGTCTGTCTATTGTCTATTGGCCATCTCTGTCTATTGTCCGTCTTGGCTGTATTGTATAGACTTGATTTTTTTGGTCCACGTGAATCTCTCTCTCTCTCTCTCTCTCTCTCTCTCTCTCTCTCCTGATTGTTAAAAATGTTTTCGTGTTTTTTAGTCTATCATTTATTATATTTATCTCTTTGAACTTTTTTCCTTAATTTCTCGATCTTAAGTTTTTTTTTTTCTGTTTGTGCGGAAATAATTGTGTGCCTGGGTGTATATGCTCGCTTAGCTAGTCACGAAGAAGTGCGGTGGACAGGGTGTAGAGCCATAGTACTCTTTTTCTACCACTATGGGATATAAGATGCAAAAGGCTAACACTTCCAAAATTTACACTTTCACTTCGCTGACTTTTTTTTTTTTTTAATTGCTCGTGGTATCCATTTATTTTTTCTTCTGTTTATGAGAGATTTTTCGAACTTGAGGCGTTAGAATTATATCAACTTTTTCTAAATAATAATAAGGTTAATAAAAATCTTGGAATAACATCATGTGCTCGCCTGATGACGCAAAAGGACGTTTAGGATGTAGGTAAATCATTAGTTTTTTTTTTTTAGTGATCCCTTAAAAACCAAAAGCAGCAAATTGAGAGAGAGAGAGAGAGAGAGAGAGAGAGAGAGAGAGAGAGAGAGAGAGAGAGAGAGAGAGAGAGATCCTGTATATTAAGAGCGAAAGGGTCAGCAGATTTTTTCTTTTGCGTCCTCGGAGTGAAGGGGCTGGGGTGGACGATCTACACTACCGCCATGACACACAAACAATGCACTGGCGAGTCATGACACGAAAAATAAATCCAATTCACCTTCACGCCTCCCCGGTGCCGTGTCATTCAGGGCGTGTCGAGTGAGAGGTGTCGAGTGAGAGGTGTCGAGCGGGAGGTGTTGAGTGGGAAGTGTCGAGTGGAGGGCGTCGAGTGAACTGTCGAATGGGTGTCATGTGTGCGGTGTCGAATGCCGGGCCGGGAATGTGTCAAATGCCATGGAGGAGCCCTTTGTTTTATGCTGCTTAAACGGGGGCGGATCCAGATTATAATGAAAGGTGGTGTGCAATATATATATATATAACCTATTAAAAAGAGTCATTAACATGGCCGAATTCATACAAGAGGAAACTGGAAAACATGCATTGTTGTTTTCCTTTCAACGATGTTTTTATAGTTTGTGTCAGCTGTCGGTACTAAAATTTGTGTGTGTGAGAGAGAGAGAGAGAGAGAGAGAGAATCTGGGATATATATATATATATATATATATATATATATATATATATATATATATATATATATATATATATATATATATATATATATATATATATATATATATATATATAATATATATATAAGATATATATATATATATATATATATATATATATATATATATATATATATATGTAACCGGAATCCTTAGACCCCCACGCCACCCCCACTGGCCATCATTGGCCTAAACATGTCACTCGTCATTTCAGTCACATGAAGTTATTGGCAGTTAGGTAAATAGACTACTGTAAAATATACTCTTTGCAAAAATTATCAACTCTATCTTCAGTACTGTACTAAGTTGTAATAGAGTAACACTAGAATATAGTTAGGAAGAAGTGCCAGGTAAAAATGTAGAGCCGTAATACAGAGCTACGTGGAATAGAGCTAAGTGGAATAAGCTGCTATAGGGCGAGAAACTGGGTCAAGTAATAGGGGAAAGAACTACTCTTTTACCGGTCATTTTCTTGTCTGTCTTTAGAACTGATTACAAGATCGACTGACTGCTGAATTAAGTGGACATTAATAATAATAATAATAATAATAATAATCTATCAGGGAGCAGCTGAAGTTCATTTTCGCTAGTGAAGTGACCCATCTGTAAATCAAACTTAAGAATTACATTAGTCTCTCCTTTGCGGCGGTTTTCTGTGATCATGCACTGGCCACCCTAAAGCTTTCGATCAGTTCTTATGTAGACGAATCTTTGTGACATCAACTAATAATTTTACTGCCTGACATTCTGACCTGTCTCTAGATATAATTGGCAGTAAGATAACAGTGCTTGGAAGTAAGAGGGATGTTTCATGCTTTCGAAGAGTCCCTTTACTACAAACTGTTTGTACATGGAATCAGGGACCTGTGTTTTTAAGTGACGGTTGCGTGTCGTAGTCTGGGGATGTTTCTTTGGTGCTTTCCTTGTCACTCACACTTATTTAGAGAAAGGTGGTTGAAAACCATTGGTTCACATGCATCTTGTCTACACTCTCTCTCTCTCTCTCTCTCTCTCTCTCTCTCTCTCTCTCTCTCTCTCTCTCTCTCGGCTGCCACTCTTACCTTTGCTTTACATCTTAAATTTGTATATAACGTTTCCAGTTAGCGTTAGATATTAGAAAAAGACCAGTTATAAATCCGGTGTATCTTTACTTATTGCTTAACTGTTTATATATGATCTAAATACACTCTTCCCTGCTTGTTTGCGTGGTTGGTTTGCATCCACTATAGGCATTTGTTTGATTTGTCAGAAATTTATCATAACTTTGTAAACTGCGATTAGGAGACTTAGGGTACGTGTGTATGTGTGTGTGTGTGTGTGTGTGTGTGTGTGTGTGTGTGTGTGTGTGTGTGTGTGTGTGTGTGTGTGTGATTGTCAGAAATTTAACAAATTTTGTAAACTGGATTTGGAGACTTAAGGCATGTGTGTGTGTGTGTGTGTGTGTGTGTGTGTGTGTGTGTGTGTGTGTGTGATTAGTTTGTCAGAAATTTGTCAAACTTTTATAAACTGCAGTTTGGAGACTTAAGGCATGTGTGTGTGTGTGTGTGTGTGTGTGTGTGTGTGTGTGTGTGTGTGTGTGTGTGTGTGTGTGTGTCATCTTAAAGTATTTTCTTGATTTAAATACCGTTCAAAATGAGAGCAAAAATTATGAGCTTGTTTATATCTGAATATGTATATACATGATGAAGACAGATAAATATATATGATTGCACGGTTGAATGGAGAGACTGAAAGACATTCTGAAAGATATACCTTGACAGACAGACAGGCAGACAGTTACACAGAGAGAGAAAGTGACAGTGACAGGTCTTGATGTGTTCTTTGTTCCTTCTGTTATGCCATTTCAATATTGTTTTCAGCTTTGTATTTAGCCTCTTAATCCAATAACCTGTTTTGTGTGTGTGTGTGTGTGTGTGTGTGTGTGTGTGTGCAACTGACGAATTCTTCCCACTTCAAATAAATCTTTGGTAGTGAAGGAGCGAGGGAAGTCTCTACCTAAAGCCTCTTCTAAGCTAAAAAAAAAAAAAAAAAAAATGGTGGTAATAATAACAAAGAAAATAAAATTCGCCATGAGAGTTCAGGAGTCAACCCTCTCCTGGTCGGGACAACTCTAGGACTGTATGCCAGCTAAGGCCAGGCGAATCTACTGAACTGAGGGATGTTATGGCATCGACCTGCTCCCCAGTCACTTATTTTTCCGATTTCTCAGTTTGTTATATATTTCTGGTGATACTGGCTCGTGTACTCTCTCTCTCTCTCTCTCTCTCTCTCTCTCTCTCTCTCTCGGCTGAATAGAGCTGTCTGGATTATTTGGACTGGAATACTAAAGTTGCCTTGACCATGAGAGGGCTAATGGTGACCGTGTTAACACTCTGAGGCTCCTATGACCACTCAGCTATATGAAAATCGTCCAGGGAGGCTGAAACTGAATATTTGAGTCTGCGATTACGTGATAGCTAAGTGGAAGGGATCTGCCGAAATCATTTAATTTTGATGTTATGGCAAGGTCGATTAAAGAATTCCGTAAAAATGAAGACACAATCGCAATTACTTCACACACAAATCCAGTCCGTGAGATAACGTTAGTAAGAATCATTTTATTTTATTATTTTATTTATTTATTTATTTTTGATCGTGAGAAAGATCATTAGCCACTCGCCACGTACAATGCCCACAAAATGTATCCTACCTTTTCCTGCCTTTTATATTTTGACACGGTGGGTGAAATTTTGAAAACTATTCTTCGGTTGCTTCTTTATGTGCTTACCTTTTTTTTTTTTTTCTAATTAATGTAGAGTAAGGATGTAACTTTATATAGCTTGAAATATTGCAAATTCGAAAAAAAAAAAATCCTTGTCAAGTAAAATTGAACATTAACAGATCTCTCAACATCATCGATCACCTGGGTAAGAATACTTTTTGAAGCACACACACACGCAATCTGAAACACAAGACCTCCGAAATATTGTCCTCTGTCTCCTGCTTCATAACTAATCATTGTCATCTCCTTTATGAAGTCCGTCAGCCATTAATTTTCAACCCCATTTTGCTGTGGTTGAAGCATAGGGGTACTTAAAAAAGAGTTTGTTCAGCAGAGAGAAATCATGGTAGACAGGCACTTATAAACCACCTCAATTACCTTTTTTAATTACCACACCTGAGATTTATCATTAGGATAACACCTGACAAATCTTTTAAATCCGGAGAAACACAAGTAAATAATGCACCTTTTTTTATTTAATTAGCACACCTTAGATTTATAATTAGGGTAACACCAGACAAATTTTTAAATCCAGAAAAACACTAGTAAATAATGGCTAAAAAGGAGAAGTCACGAGGTAGCCTAACCCACTGAGCCCGGGGTCTTGCTTTTTATTATTATTATTATTATTATTATTATTATTCTCCCTCTGACAGTTTTATTCAACCTAGGCATCTTTGACTGGAGGGGTTAGATATAGGATTAATATATCCTTTCGGTACTACATGATTACTCTAAATTCAGTAATAAAGTCTAGTATCGGCAAGATTAAGTGTAAAAAGACGTCACCCGCAGTCCAAGGGTTAATAGAATGGACTGTTGAGGATAGCCGCACTAGAGATCTCATTACTACTGTCGCCACTCCTAACATTTTCTTCTTTTGTGTGTGTGGGGGGGGGGGAGAAGAGGGCCACATTAAAGTTCAATATTTAGAGTAATGCAGTATACCATCAGCCATTATCCATAATTTCTCAAACCCATCAGATACACCTTGGCGTATGTACAGGCGCGGACATGAATACTGATCCACTTTATAACGGTAAATAATAAAAACAGTGAACAATGAATTTTGAAATTTAGTGCAGTGATCTTCGACGCCCCCAAAGCTGTTCAGGTTGTTACGTATGAATGTCAAAACTTTACGAATAAAGCTGGATTCATTGTTACTCTCCGCTGCTCTACAAAAACAGCTCAAATCCAGCTCCATCAAAGCTATTAGTGACAATGTTGTTCTTGTTATTTTGCTTTAATTTTATTTATTTTTATTGATTTACTCATTTTACTGCACAAGTTATTAATCACCAGTACTAATAAAAATCATGAGGAAGGCTCCTATGACTCACTCAGACGTATAAAATAGTCTTGGGTTAACTGAAAAAATAAAAAAATTAATAAAAAAACTAGGCCATGTGAGAATTATGGCGACAATATTGACAATCAGGAGCCAATAATTAAGTAATAATAATAATAATAATAATAATAATAATAATAATAATAAATTCGTCTTAAATTAGCTAAAACAGAATACTAGAATTGTGACGACCATGAGGAGGTTAATTAATCACCACCATCTGAAAAATTTAATAACCTGACACTATAAAAAGGGCAAGAAGAAAAAGAGAAATACTGTCTTATTCAGGATCTCTCTCTCTCTCTCTCTCTCTCTCTCTCTCTCTCTCTCTCTCTCTCTCTCCTTGATATAACAGTTCTCTCGCATATGTCACGAAAACCACAGAACTTCAGATGTCCGATAAACAATGGCCCGATCGCAAAAATATTGGAAACGTTATAATCCTCTGACAAAAAAAAAAATTCTTCCCACCTATTGAAGGTAAAGAGAATAGACGACAAAGAGAAAAAAATAAAAGAAAAAATGATGGGCGTGTATTAGATAGATAGACAGATAGATAGATAGATGGATGGATAGACAGAAAAATTTGGTGTCTGAACGAAATTTGATGTGATTTAAATTGGTATACTTAAGTCATGGGTACTTAAAATCTATGTACTTTAGTTCTGTCTACTTAAATATTCTATACTTGTCATGCTTCCATACTTTTTTGTTTCAGTCTTACATATTTAAATTATAGTGTTTAAATTTTCTATATGCCAGTCTGATGTACCCATGTAGGCAACTTTAAAACTGAACTGTCACATACATAAGTTCTGTCTTATACTTTAAAGGCTTGTATTCGTAAAGTATAAAGGATTCAAGAATTTAAATGTTTGAATCCTACAACTTACTTTTTCTATGTTTATTAAATGTTTGAATCCTTTATGCTTACTCATTCTAGGCTTATTTAGTGTCTGAATCATTTATGCTCACTTATTCTATGTTTATTAAATACTTGAATCCTTTATGCTTATATGCTCTATGCGTATCAGATGTTTGAATCCTATATGCTTACTTATTCTAAAAGGTTTGTATTTAGTACAAAGGATTCAGGAATGTAACTGTTTGAATCCTTAATGCCTGCTTAGTCTATGCTTTTATTACATGCATAATACTGCATACTTCTGTCTTTATACTGAAATTCTGTGTGCTTAAATCATCTATGCATCTTTTTTTATATCTGAATCTTAATAAATAAAATACACTTAGTTGAGTCAAGTGTAATTAAACTTGTGAGTTAGTTTACAGATCGTAGAGCTTGTGTCGTTATAGGTAATTAACTTCTGATCAGTACAATGAAAATTTGGGGAGATGCAGGTTGGTGTAATCTCGGAGTACACGTAATCAGAAATGGGTGGGATTTCTGGAGTGTGTGTGTGTGTGTGTGTGTGTGTGTGTGTGTGTGTGTGTGTGTTTCAAATTATAACGATTTTAGTTGGTGTGGATTTTTTTTTTTTTTTTGGGGGGGGGAGGTGGAGAGGGGAGTGAAACAATTTGAAGTAGGTGTGGAGTTTTTTTTTTAAATTATTTTCGCTTCGAGCTGTCATAGGTTTGGGAATGTGGATTTTTATGTTTTTTTTTTGGGGGGGGGGCGGAGGGCTTTTCTTTCGCTTTTTTTTTTTTTTTTTTTTTTTTTTTTTTTGGCCTGTGAGAATGTGACTTTTGGAATGGAGGTTGGATTTCAGCCTTTAATTTCCTTCATTTTTTACTGAGGGAAATTGAAAGTAACTGAGGTTGTACAGAAAGACAGAATTTTGGAAAGGGCTAAAAGTGTACAGGAAAAATAATTGCCTGTGGAGGGTGCTTTTTTGAGTTTACCATTTCAGCACGATGATATGTTTTTGTTGCTTGTTTATGTTCTAACCAAGTAACTAAAAGAGATACGTGGATAATGATATTTGTGAGGATTAGTACAAGAGTTGGCCTGCTTACAAACTACCGTATCTTCCATCAGATCCTGCAACACCCCATGCTTCTTTCCACCCCTTGACTTATCCATTCCCCTCTCTCTGCCCTCCCCACCCACACCGTCAGTCAGTCAGTCAGTCAAAAAATTAGTAAGTCAGTAGCCATTCCCTTCACTTAACCCTTGCCATAATTCCTCTGCCTACCCATCTACCTACACGTCCTACTCGGTCAGTCAGTCAGTCAGTCATTCCGCGGTCACGTACCTGGCGTCTGTGGCAGAGGAGCGCCGGATAATGGAGTCAGGAAATCGTCGGTCTCGCAGTCATTATGTGGGATTCACGATCATACTTAAGGCCCCCTCCCTCTCGTAACTCCGATGTGTTTTGGCGGGAAAAGCAAGATACAGTTTAAAATTCTGCCTCCTCTTGTCCTAGAAATATTAGCTGGGGATAAATTTCTTCATAGGTCTCCTTCTGCAGGTAGAACGAGAGATATGGCAAGATTCTGCGGCCTCCTTGTCTTTCCTGCAATTGGAAATCTGTGTTCCTTGAATCTTAGCCCAGCGTCATCCTCTACTTGGCACTGGAGATTTCGTAGCGCCTCCTCCTGGACGATTTATTTAGGATATCGTAGTTCAGAGTCGTCATGCAAGTAATTTGTATATTCCAGAATCGCTATAGTGTGCATCAATAAAAGTGCAAGATGATGTTAAGGTATAATTGTCAAACTGAATAGCCGAGAAAAAACTGTGGCGAAATCTCCAAAGACAACGAAAATACTGACAAGGACGCTCCTCCATTGTTTTGGATCCGCGCTCGCTCACTGGTGCGTCCGATATAATAGACTAATAAATTGAGACCCAAAAGTGAAAACAATAAAAAAAAATATTCAAAATAATACTGTGACCTCCCTCGCCTTCAAGAAAGAGATAATATAGAAAATGATAAAAACTAAGTGCCGAATTGGGGACTTAAGATGCGGCCCGATGGAGGTCTTAGGCAACCGTCCCGAGTATTGGTAAAACATTTCTCATTTCGCCTCATAATGGATAATCTTCGCATTCAGTGGCTTTCAGTATGTGTAAAAAAAAAAAAGGTTACCTAACTTATATTGTCATCAGGTCCATTACGAGAAGCTATCCGGAAATTCGAGTAATTAGGTCAGAGTTTTGTGGACGAAGGAGAGTAAAATGACACACCTGATTTGACCCGCCATCAGGAAATTTAATTGCTTTTTGAAACAATGGAGAGCTGTGTGAGAGTCTCGTGTGTTTTGGTGCATTCGTGACTCGTTTGAATTATCTGTGAGGTTATTCAGGTCGCCAGGAAGTGTGTTTTTGGAGCAGTTACCTTTACTCTTCTCATTTTACTACCAGCAAGTGTAATTTTAGGATATTATTAGTGTAGTATTTGTAGGCTGTAGGCCCTATTAGTATGGTTATTTGTTTTTTAGCATTTATTTTTACTAGTGTATCTCCAGACACCAATAACAATGGTGGTAATTTGGTAGAAGTGGTAAAGAGGAGAACGAGAGCGAAAGCATGTCCAGAAACCTACATAATATTCATTTGTTACTAGGAACGGGATATGAGTGACTTTGGTTGGAGGTTGCGTTCTTTCCTCTTATAATAGTAGTAGTAGTAGTAGTAGTATTAGTAGTAGCAGTAGCAGTAGCAGTAGTAGTAGTAGTAGTATAGTAGTTGTTCAGTGGGAGAGAAACAGACAGAACACATTACTTGAGGAGCAGAGCAAGATGGATCCCTGTTTCTTGACTGGTATATTATTTTTCAGTAGCAGTAGTGGTAGTTGTGGTTGCGGTTGTGGTTAGGGTGGTCGTGATGGTTTTGGTCGTGGTGGTGGGTATGGTAGTGAAAATGGTGGTGGTCATGGTGGAGAGGATGATGGTACTGCTGCGGTGATGGTAGTGATGATGATGATGGTGATGGTGGTGATGGTGATAGTGGCGATGGTGGTGATGGTGAAGGTGGTGATGGTGATAGTGGTGATGGTGGTGGTAGTGTTGGTCAGTGTTAATTAGATCGATGATAGTGTAGGTGGTGGTGGTGATTGAGGCAGTGATGATGATGGGTGTGGTGATGATGATGGAAGTGGTGCTGGTGGTCGCATTATCTCCCAGTGTGATTTTATGTGGCCGTGTGTGTGTGTGTGTGTGTGTGTGTGTGTGTGTGTGTGTGTGTGTGTGTGTGTGTGTGTGTGTTTTGCGTGTGATTATGTTCTTGGTGATGAGTTGGTTAGCGAAGGGGTCTGCTGATTGAAAGGACGCGAGTTCAGACACAGGCTAGGACAGTCTGATGAGAAATTCGTTAAAAATAAATAAATAAGTGAATAAAAAAACTTAACCAATTTTCCCCAATACCTACCTACACCTCCCAAAATACACAATACACCCCCCCTCATACCCTTACACCCGTCCTGAATAAGAGAGATAGAGTGTATTGATATGGACCGTGGGTATTAGCGCCGAAAAAGTGATGGTGTGTGGTACTTAGGAGGGTTGCTGGGACTCAGGGAACGAGAGAGAGAGAGAGAGAGAGAGAGAGAGAAATACCTCCAAGCTCCTTCATCACTACTCATCACCCCTCCCTCCTGCTAATGCCTTCCTCATACCAAGCCTCAATTACCCCCTGAAATACAACACGCAACCGTCCAATTTACACACCAGGTCCCTATATTTCTTCGGACCTAGAGGTGAGAGATGGGGAGTTGGCTGTAAATTCCTTCACTTCGTTCTAGCTCTTCTATTTATCTATCGATCTGTCTATCTGTGTCTTTGCTTTATCTATGTATCTACTTATCTGTCTATCTATCTATCTATCTATCTATCATCCGAAAGGGGTGGCCACAAAAATCCTCGTTTCATATAATCCTCCTCCCTCAGGCTGCCCTCCCTCCAACTCACACCACCCTCCACCCCATCCCTCCACCTCATCCTCGGTCTCCCCCTTCCTCCTCTTCCTCCACCCCATCCCTCCACCTCATCCTCAGTTACCCCTCCTCCTCTCCCCCTCCACCTCACTCACAAACACTCTCCTAGTCAGTCTCTCATTCCCCAGTCTCTCCACGCGGCCAAACCATCTCAGGACTCTTCTAACGCTTTCCACCCCATCGACATTATCACCACAACACCTCCCTCACTCCTCTTCCATCTACGTCAGTTTATCTATTTATCCATCTCTATTTATCTATCTATTTATTATCTCTGTGTATCTATCTATTAATCTATCTTGTTTATCTATCTCTATTTATCCAGTTTTTTTTTATCTAATTAGATCCTCGTCCACTGAAGTATATGTGGCCAATTTCCATCTCCTGTTTGTGTAGTTGAGTTGGGCACTTTTCCTGTTCCAGCGGGTTCTAAGTGAGGTTTTACTGGGTTAGGAGAGGTTGGGTTAGGCTCTCTGGGGTTGGGTTAAGCTGGGTTCGCCCTCAAGGATTAGGTTAGGCTGGATTAAGTGAAGTTAGGATGAAATGTTGCTGTTGTGGACCCAGACTCATCTACGAGCAAACATGGACTCGGTGGACTAGAGGCTTTAGCGTTCTTTCTCTTGCATGCCCACTATCTTCCTTTTAAGGGCTTGGGGATGAGTTAAGAGGCATTTATATAATCAGATTTACCAATGCCACCACTTGAAGGCGTCTCACTCCAGCAGCGGAATCCTGGAAAAGAAAAATTTAGTTTTGAAATGGTATACGATACGGAAATAAGCGGGTGTGAGCGAGGACAGAGGCAAACGTATCAGGCCAATTTTCCTTTCTTTCCGGGTGTTGGGAAGGCCAGTGTTTGCAGACAGTGTTGCGGAAGTCGTCGAGTACCGTCGTGTGGGTGTGAGGGTGTGGCAGGGTGGCGTGTGGACGGGGAGACGGAGGTGCAATACGAGCCTTCAAAACCGCAACACCGTTATGCTACTTCTAACCCTCGTGACTCCAAGATTACTATCGCGTGTTGTGTATTTCCTTGCCTAGTTCCAGCTTTCCATACACTTAAGATAGAATTTTTCCCGCCTTTTTGTAATCGAATGTTCTCTGACTGAATCGAATTTAAGACGGACCAACCAAATAATTCAAACTGTTCATATTATACCCTCTTATCAGTTTCAGTGTCGGACCATATCTTTCCCAAATATCGCTTGGAGATTACTTCAGCATTTACTGGATCATTTATGACAGACATATTATTCAAATGAACTGAACATACATACGAATAATTTGGTCATCTGCCTCTTGATTTATTAACTTAAAAAAAAAAAAAAAAAGAAAAGAAAGCCAGGTTTTCATTTCGTGTGAACTAGAAATCCAATATTTTGCCAGAAACGTCAGGAATAATCATGTTTTAACCAAATATTAAAAGAAAACAATTATTTCGAACCGAAGAGATATATATTGCACTCTTTAATGATAGATAGATAGATAGATTGGCAGAGATACATATAGATTTCATAACACAGGATGCAACGTTTTGATTGTTACTGATATTTTTATACTCCAAACGAGGGGTTTGAATAAATACTGACTTTATAAATCCCTTCAGTCGTGTTCCTAAGTACATCTAGACGCCTGGGAGTCACAAAAATAACTCCTGAAAAATCGTATTGAAGGAGTTAAGACCGTGTTTGCATTGCAGAGAATTAAAGGAAAGTAATAAGAACGGAAGTGAATGTCGGTGCAGATGTAAGACGTTTTTAAGAATTATCGTTTCATTCCAACAGACAGACGAGACGGTTCTTAAACTTTAGAATCAAAATAAATATCTACTTGTAAAATGTTCATATGATTTTACATTTACATAGCTGTGTATTAAAGTATTTACATTTACATATCAGCGTACACATGAATACTAGTAAATCTTTGAATATTTATCGTACATATATTTACACCCACAAGTAAGCACACGAGCACCTACGTAAATACACTCTTTTTTTTATCCTATTTGCCCTCCACTTCTAAGTCATATCAAGGTAAATTCCAGGTGTATATAGTGCTATGTTTATGTCTTCAAATTCGCCACATAGGGTTCGTGTGAAAATTTGCCAGAAAATAATATAGATGGCGAGACACAGATAGATAGATAGGTAGGTAGATAGACAAGTAGACAGACAGAACGACAGATAGACATAGACAGATGAAAAGAAACATAGATATAATTTTCCCAGGCAGTGATATCGCTACTGCTCAATAACGCCATCAGGGGGACATCAGACCTAAACAATGGAAGGGAGAGCGAGCAGCAGCAATGACCAGACGCACCACAATACCCGCCCAACAATAGCCGATCTTGAGGGACGCTGCCGCACCAACGCTATTGTTTGTACGAGCCTCATCAGGTGCTCATGGCCGCTCACACACACACACACACACACACACACACACACACACACACACACGAACGAAAGAATAAACACACACACGCACACACACGAAAGAAAAAAAAACACGCACACACCTCTTTTTGTTACGCCACGCTTCGCCACCCACAGTTTTCCGATCTCTCTCTCTCTCTGTCTCTCTCTCTCAGATCATCTACTCCTGAAATATACTGGATTTCCTAGCCTAGCCTCGGGATCCTACGCCTTGAAGGGATGGATTGGCTATTACTGTATCTGTTGGTGTGTCAGTCTGTATGTCTGTTGGTCTGTCTGTCTGTCTAATAAAAAAAAAAATTGGAAAAATCATGGAATAATTTTGGGGATACTCCTACTGACTTGAAGATAAAAATAATTAGTTTTGGGTGAAGGTTAAAGTCATCATTGTGTCCTTATCCCATCACCATCATCATCATCATTATTATTATTGTTGTTATTATTATTATTATTATTATTATTATTATCAGCAGCAGCAGCAGCAGTGTCCTTGTCCTATCATCATTATTATTATTATTATTATTATTATTATTATCATCATCATCATCATCATCATCATCATCATCATCATCATCGCCATCATCATCATCATCATCATCGTCATCACCACCATCATCATCATCACCATCATCATCATCATCATAATTCTCTTACCATTATTATACCTGAATTAAAGTCCTTATTCGTAATTAAAACAGACTTCTACCTATTGACGGCACGAGCATCAACACAGGCACTATGGATGTAATATTTAAGGAAGGAAGATTCAGTGACCTAGAGCTTCCTTCCGTAGGGTTCAGAAACAGAAGAGGAGGAGGAGGAGGAGAGGAGGAGGAGGAGGAGGAGGAGGGGAGGGAAAAAAATTAATTAGCATCAAAGTTCCAAACGAAAACGCGGGTCACATACTTATAATTTTTCAAGCCTTCAGATTTTTCGCCTGTGATGTGCAGTATGGGTTTTTGACGAGATTGGTGGTGTATTTAATTTTCGCTGGATAGTCTGATCGTACTTTTCTACTGTGTGTGTGTGTGTGTGTGTGTGTGTGTGTGTGTGTGTGTGTGTGTGTGTGTGTGTGACGATTTTTCACCCTGAGATAGACTTTTTGAATTGAAAGGATGTACCGTGCCTGATATGACCGTTTAAGTACAAGAATTTTTTCGGAGTGGCAGGTTTAAAGTAAAGCAAAAAGTCACTAGATTGACGGAATTAGTACTTGGATGGGTGACCGCCTGGGAACACCAGATGCTGTTGGCATCCCTACGTGTCAAGTGGGGTTGGTGGAGGATTAGTGCCCCTCCCTGTAAAACAATTAACTCTAAGCCCTTGGCCACCCCGTGTGGGATACATGGCGTCTGGCAATGAATGAATGAATGAACTTCAAAGGGGGAGGAGTGGATCGTAAAAGCGAACTGCGTTTTTATATGAATGGACCTTCTAATCTCAGTAGTTTCAAGAAATAACCCGATTTTATATTATTAAAGAAGTTTCCATTGCGTTTCAAAAGTTATCACTGGCAGATCATAACACACACACACACACACATACTAATGCTATCACGCCAGCCCTGTATAATTCGGGCATAACACGGCGTAGTTGGTGGTATTCCCGCTTTATTAAACGCCTTCATTGCCACGACGCCTTTTGCCTTGGAATCATGCTATTTCCAGACTACTTAATGGCGCCCAGGCAAGATTATTCGAATAAGAAGGGTAAGATGTCGCTTTCATCAACCTATACACCACTAAAGGGGCTCTCCTCAGCTCAATAAAATAATGCGGTAGAAGCAAGCAAAGAAAAATGGCGTCCTGAGGCTGAAGTGGTTAAAAAAGCAATAATCCTAATCCAATGCTCTTACTTCATAGCAGTCAGATGTGAAAGCCATGATGAGAGTAGAGTATGTCTGACTTCTCTGCCGTCCTGATTGACTCTTAAGCCTTGGGGCACGTCGACTCACCTGTTCAATTCCGAATAACGCTACACGATATTACTCAGGTTAACGCAGGTAAATTAACTCTCTGGATCTGGCGGCTAATATATTCTGTACGTGGCTTGCAAACTGATCATATCTAATCCTCTCAACTTCTCCATAAGTTACCTTAAAAAGAGAAAGGTTTGCGACTTTACGTACACCTCCGCAGTCTGTTTCAATCCCTTCAGCCCTATGACGTATTTTGTATATTATTCCGACGAATGCTAGACTATTTCATTCAGCTTAGGAAGGACCCTCGTGTGGAAGAACTGCGGGGAATGATATTAAGAATAAAGTTAGTGGCCTGCAAATGGAGATGTGTGTAAGTCCTTTGAATTCAGCTAGAAAGGTTAATAGTGTGATTGTTTGACGCGTGATTTTTGGTTTAGTTAATAATGTAAGGGAGTAAGAGTGCCATATATATATATAATTTTTTTAACGACTGCGTAGTCTAACTCCACCCCACACAGGATGTGGTGTCAGGTAAGAGTTAAGTTTATAAATAGATAGATATGTAGATCGACAGGTAGAGATATGGGTAAATAGATAGACAGATTGATTGATTGAATGAGACTGATTTCTTGACTGACTGAGATTGAGTGACTGACTGATTGATAAACGGACTGATAGATAGACAAACAGATTATTACGTAACAAAACCCGAGCCGAATCCTAACGTTGGCCCCGAATACGACTGGACGAGGAGCCGCCATGACCCATATGCCGAAAGTGGCCATCAGCTGAGGTAAACAATGCGAGCCGAAACGTGTACAGAAAATCGAACAATAATGTGCAGTGATTGGTAAGGTGCTCGTGCCCTCCTCTCCCGCCCCCCGACCTGCATTCCGAAGAAGAAGAAAACTCGTAAAGGTGAGGAAAGTGAAAGTTGGTTAAGCCTAGAGTTTTGTGTGTTTTCGCCACGTAACTGTCCTGTATTATTCCTGTTTTTGTTGTTGTGGTAGTGGTGGTAGTGATGGTTTTGGTGGTGGTGGTGGTGGCGGTGGTCTCAGGTTCAGGGGAAACGTGAACCCGGTGGACTGCAGGCTTAACATGTCCTCCTGCTGCCCACCATCTTCCTTTCGGGGGATAGAGGGGGAGATGAAGGATCCACGTATCACCAGGCAGTGGAGCCGCGCAGTTATATCAGTGCCACCACGTGAAGGCGTCCCTCTCCAGAGTAATCAACACGAATAACATATACTAGATTTGGCAGTAGAGAGCTCCCACCATCTGTTCACTTCATATTGTGCAACTTCGGGTGATTCCGCATTTTCTTTTAGCCTAGGACACTATTTACTATACTTCGTTGGGTGGTAACAGTATACTACGTTGGGTGGTAACATTTTAACCATAGAATCGTCTGGTGGCGTAGAGGGTTAAGGATGTGACTTATAAAGATTTGAATTCAAGGCTTGGATTCCCATATAAGACTACTCAGATATTTGTCCCTCTTGCCTTGAAGCCCCATTGTCAGCTTTTCATCCAGGTGTTATTAGAAGCTCATTGGGTGCCACGTAAATACCAATGAACTCTACGGGGGGAAAATAACCTAAATCATTTTCTTCTCCAGGATAAATAAGAAAAGGATAGCACGGAGTATTCCCATGTGTCTTGTTCTTCCTATAAATGAAAATCCAAATAAAAATCCCACTTTCGATAGGGGTTTCGATCTATTTTTTTTTTTTTTTTTTTTATTGCGACCCACTGTTTATTTTTATGTATATATTGTTTTTGCCTTTTTGCTGGCTATTGTGTTTGTTAATTTTTTGTGTCCCCATTCCTCATCCCTGACTGTCATCTTGATGAAATTGTTGATGGTGATTGTGTATATGTGTCCATTGTTTGTGTGTGAGGGGGGAGAGTTTGAGAGAGAGACAGACAGACAGAGACAGATACAGACAGACAGACAGACAGAGACAGACATACAGATAGACTCACACACACACACACACACACACACACACACACACACACACACACACACATAATGAGACCTCCAGTGCAGCATCCAAAGAGGGTGAGTGACCTTCCCCTATTTTAACCACTTCACTCTGATGACGTATTTAGGGATCACGTGAGTATACCCTGTGAAATGAGTGTTGTATGATTAATAGTTTGAGTGGACTTGCAAAGTCTTCTCCAAAACAAGAACAAACTAGAAAGCATTTAGAGAGCGCAAACCACCGCCAACGCCAAGATAATATACAGTATGATTGACTGCTGTAATTTCTCTTCCCTACCAGACGAACTTTTTTGCGGTTTCACATGGTTAATTAATTCTACGGTCTTAGTCTGCCGTGTTACGCAGTTTCAGAGAGCGCATACCTCCGCCAACGCCAATAAAGCTGATTATTTCCTGCGTCCGCACGTGGATTCACCTCAAAATCTACTCGAATCTTCTTTGACCCATTGCCCACCTATCCACCAAATGTCACTGAAATCCAATAACAAGTTTTTGAGATATCTTGCACACAGACACACAGACAGACACGGGTGAATACTTAAACCCCCACCAATTTCGTCGAGGGACGTCAAAAATAAGCTCTTGCTGCTCTCACTATCCTTGTGGTATGCAAAGAGACGTGACGAGCACCTTTCACGCTTCTATTTTTCTTTTCTTTATTTTTTTTCTTTTTTGCAAATTGGTATAGAATAACTCCTAGGACAAAAAAAAAAAAAATCCTCCCTGCTGAACACTTGTCAGTAGTTTGGTTCTGGTACAAAGGGTGTGGTTTTCGCCTTGAAGTGAGTTATGTGTTGGTCCGCCTTTGTTTTGGCTGAGCAGTTGAACTCGAGGTTGAGATTGCCTTTTTTTTTTACGCTATCAAGGAGGCAGTTAGGTGATGGTGTTTGTGTGGTGATGGTGTTTGCTTATCCTGGGGGAAATACACACACACACACACACACACACACACACACACACACACACACACACACACACACACACACACACACACACACACACACACACACACCTCCACCCCCACACACAAACACTCACCCCCCCACACACACACTCACCCCTACCCCCACCCCCACTCACCCCCTACCCCCACCCCCACTCACCCCCACCCACACACACACACACCCCACCCACACACACACTCACCCCCACCCACACACACACTCACCCCCCACCCACACACTCACACCCCACCCCCACAAACACCCCCACCCCCCCACACGAGACAAAAATCTTCAAATCTACCTGTATAGCTTCCTTCTTAGATCTTAAGTAGTTCATTTGCCTTATAAATAATCCTTTATCTTGGTGGCTGGTGGTGTAGTGGTTGGAATGCCCCGGTCCGAGTGGTGGCCTTTCTTACGATTGAAGAGAGAGAGAGAGAGAGAGAGAGAGAGAGAGAGAATAAACTTTTAAAAATACGTCATTGGAGTGAAGGGGCAGAAACAGAGCGATATTTGACGCTAATTTACGAATTTTTATGTTTCCAAAAATTTAGCGAGATGAAGGGGTGAAGAGCGAAAAATTCTTACTGTATATTTTCCTCATCATGCACCGAAGCCTTGTGTGATGCTTGTATAGCTAGATAGATAGATAGATAGATAGATAGATGGAAGGTAGAAACGGAGAGACCCATAGTGACACAGGTAGATAGATAGGTAGGTAGATAGATAGATAGATAGATAGATATAGAGAGGAAGGTAGAGACAGATAGACCTATAGATAGTGACAGGTAGATAGATAGATAGATAGATAGAATGAGACAAGGATAGACAGATAGTTTATAGATAGGTATATTGACCGTTACATAGACAGAATACATACATACATACATACACATACATATACATACATACATACATACATACACATACATACATACATATACAGATAGATACATAATGAAATAGATAAATAAACAGAATTACTGCAGCACACAAACTCTCTCTCTCTCTCTCTCTCTCTCTCAAAAAATTTCCATTGTCACGCCTAAAACAATGGAAACAGACGAAGCTGACAAGAATGTTAGACTTAATTTGTAATCATATTATTATTGTGAATGCATCTTTTTTGAGAGTGAGAGAGAGAGAGAGAGAGAGACAGACAGACAGACAGACAGACAGACAGACAGACGAACAGACAGAGAGACAGGCAGACGGACAGGAAGAGAGAGAGAGAGAGAGCAAGAGAGAGAGAGAATGACAGACAGACAGACAGAGAAAGAGGGAAAGAAAAGGAGCGAGAGAGGGGGGAGAGAAAGAGAGAGAGACAGACAGACAGACAGATTCCTTTTCTTTCGACACTGCATTTCTGCCAATCATTCCCTGACCCCATCGTATATCATTCTCTTGCACCATCTCCTCTCCTCGCTTCTCTTTTCAACATGGATTTTTTTTTTTGGGGGGGAGGAGATTATTTTTTATTTTTTTTTAGGGATCTTTTCTTCTTTGGATTTTTATGTTAGTGGTTAGGGAAAAGATTTGCTGGGTGACAGGACGCTAGATCTTTTCCCTAATTATTCTCTCTCTCTCTCTCTCTCTCTCTCTCTCTCTCTCTCTCTCTCTCCCCCTTCAGTTCGACCTAAGGCGTTGTGGTCAAGTGGTTAGACGTGAGATCAAGGGACTGAAAGAACGCGAGATCAAGAATTTTCCTTTAGGGTAAGACTGTTCGAATGTTGAGCCATATTTTCTTCCTTGATTTCTTCTTTTTAATCCGGGAACAATTTTTTTTTTTTGACTTTCTCGGGGGCGTTTTCAGAAGGGGGGGGGTGTCCTGGGAGCCCTTTTTTATCTTCTTCTTTTTCATGTTTTTTTTTTTCCTGCTACAAGTATAAAAAATTTGCTGCATGAAAAATAAAAATACATGTGTCTTGACTGAGGAGAAATACACCTTTTCAAATTCCCGCCCTTTGACACTGCGTTTTAAAATTTTGTAGTTATGGTTGTGACACATGCTGTGATAATGCATAGATAGATAGATAGATAGATAGATAGATAGATAGATGGACAGGTAAATAGGTAGATGGATAGATAGATAGATAGGTAGATAGACTGACCTATAGTTTGATTTATTTGATTGATATTTTAAAATCATGTATTACATCGTTTGTTATTAATGAGTTCAATAAGTTTACTCTCTCTCTCTCTCTCTCTCTCTCTCTCTCTCTCTTTAAATACTGGATCCACCCCTGTCCTCCTCATGCTGTCCTCACACTGCACCCTGAACACGTGTTTAGAAAAGCGATATGTTGTCTGAAAGGATGCAGGTTCGATTCCAGGCTGAAGAAGAGAATAAACAGGTTTTTTGCATTTCATTAAAAAAAAAAAAAAAATCATCCATAGAATCTACGGACATATATAATAATAATAATAATAATAATAATAATAATAACAGTAATGATAAAAATAATAATAAGAAGAAAAAAATAATAATGATAATAATAATAATAATAATAATAATAATAATAATAATAATAAAAAGCATCGGGATATAAAGAGGATAAGAGAGAATAAATCTACCTTCTCCAGCATCAATACAATTTTTTTATTTATTTATTTCTACATCCGTACCCGAATCCTCCTCAAAATCAACTCAAATCGGTTATTGTCAGTTGTTGCGAAGGTGGTAAAAATAAATAAGTGAACAGATAGATAGATAGATAGACAGATAAATTAATAGATAGATAGATAGACAGATAAATTAATAGATAGATAGATAGATAAACTAGGTCCTAGCAGTGAAGGGGTTTGGACAATCACACTTCAGTCTAGTCACGTCACTTGTCACGCTTGTTGCACGCAAATTGAGAGGCAGGAGACGCACACACACAAGCACGCAAAACAGGAATACAGGAAAAATGTGTGTGTGTGTGTGTGTGTGTGTGTGTGTGTGTGTGTGTGTGTGAGAGAGAGAGAGAGAGAGAGAGAGAGAGAGAGAGAGAGAGAGAGAGAGAGAGATAGGCAGATAGAAACAGAGAGGGAGGGGGGGGAGAGAGAGAGAGAGAGAGAGAGAGAGAGAGAGAGACAAAGAAAGAGAGAGAGAGAGAGAAGAAAATGGTGGTGTCTATGCTTTATGTGTGTGTGTGTGTGTGTGTGTGTGTGTGTGTGTTTGTTTGAAGGTTGGAATGTGTGACTGGGGGAAAGAAAATTGGTCTATCTGTTTCTTGCATGCGATTGACGGGACATTCATTTTCTTTACGCTGTCTATAATGCATGTATTTTAGCGGGCGGCATGCACACGCCACACATGGTTGTCTGTGATGTAACACTGGGAGAGAGAGAGAGAGAGAGAGAGAGAGAGAGAGAGAGAGAGAGAGAGAGAAGAAAAGGAGGAAGACGAAAGGAGATTATGGAAGCAAGAAAATTAGAAAGAAAGAGAGAGGGAGAGAGAGTATGAGAGAAAAGGAGGAGAATGGTGAGGAAAAAAAAGTAAGAAATGGGTAGAGAAGGAGAGGGAAATGAATAAATGGAGGAAAATGCAGTAAAAAAAGGAAAAGGAAAGAGACGAGGAAAGAAAAACTAGGAAGTGACTGGGAAAGAAGGAAAGCAAAAGTGAAATTAAAATGGCCAGGAGTTGGAGGGGAAGGGGAGTAAGAAGACGGATATACAGAGGCGAAAGAGAAGGAGGAGGAGGAGGAAGAGGAGAAGAAACTAGAGGAGGAAGAGGAGGAAGAGAAATATAAACAGGAGGAGGAGGAAGAAGAGGAGAAGAAACAGGAGGAGAAAGAGAAAAATAAACAGGAGGAGAAGGAGGAAGAGGAGGAAAGGGGAGTGAAAGAAAGAGAATATATATACACACATATATATATTTTGTCGTTCTGAAACAATGGCATTCCAAGGTACAAGAATCTCCATTATGCAATTTATCGAATTGTATTATGAAGATCTTTTTAAAAGCGCACACCACACACACACACACACACACACACACACACACACACACACACACACACACACACACACACACACACACACACACACACACACACACACACACACACACACACAGACCTAGAGACCGAGAGACCATTATAAAAGCAAGAATGGATCGCCTAATCATTTTTCCGCAATTCCCCCCCCCAAAAAAAAAAAAAAATCTTCATTGTCACCACAGTATATTGCAAAGTATTCCATCGTCCAAAAAATTTCCAGTAACAGAAAGCCATTGTGCACAGAGGAAGACAGTCATTCAACCCTTCTTCCTTGTTACTGAGCGATTTAGCCTCTTTATTACGAGAGGGAGGGACGCCTTCACGTGGTGGCACTGATATGGACGGCCTGTGAATCTTTGGTCTTGGGATTTGGTT
Source organism: Coenobita brevimanus (assembly GCF_032717465.1). Lineage (NCBI taxonomy): Eukaryota > Metazoa > Arthropoda > Malacostraca > Decapoda > Coenobitidae > Coenobita > Coenobita brevimanus. The sequence continues at coordinate 71,558,275 of NC_136976.1, forward strand.
AAAGTTATTGTGCAAGTCGAAGGCAGGAGAAGTTACAGATGAATACAGGGAGTTGATCTTGATTTATTATCTTCAAGGAGAGTCTAATTTGAGCAGAGTATGTATTACACAGGGACGTAATTTACTAACTAAGTCTCGTTGGGCCCCTCCTATTTCCTCTCTCCACGACCTTTCGCTTGTATGGCTAGCCCCTTTCTGATCTCTAATCCCTGCATTCTTGTTTAGCAGGGCTCATGTCACGTGGGCTACACTGTCGTGGGAAGATTCTAGAACCCTGTATGTCTGTGTGTATGTAGTGCTTCCGGTGCCCACTCATTTCCTTTGGTCGATTCTCGCTGACACACTTCCTATTCCCACGCCTTGGCTGGTGCTTCCATCTATCTATCCATCCATCATGCTATGAGTTGTATTATTATAATATGGAGTCCTGACAGGACGGTGAAGCTGCCCGGTTATACAAAGGTCTCTCACTCCCCTCCCAGTGCCTGAAGAGGAGGATGGTGGACTGAGTAACTTCCGCCTGCAGTACACTGGGTTCACGTTTAGATGAGCTTGTGGTAGAATAACAGTTACAACTATAACAACAGCAACTTCTACTACTACTACAACTACTAGTATTACCACTGCTATTACCACTACTATTACTGCTACTACTAGTGCCACTACTATTACTACTACTACTACTACTACTACTACTGCTACTACTACTACTACTACTACTACTACTACTACAACTACTACTACAATTACCACCACTACTACTACTACTACTACTACGATTATGTAATACCATTGTTTATTTTAGTTACGGACGATTATCTTCATTATCATCATCATCATCATCATCATCATCACCACCATCGCCATCATCATCATCATCATCATCACCATCATCGTCGTCAGCTTAACAATTTTGCGCCTGTTGGATGATGACAATTATATTCATCTAAAAACAATAAAAAAATATATAAAAATCTCGTACTGAAGAGAGTAATGAAGTCTTTATATAAATTCCGTATACTTAAACCTTCATTGGGAAAGTGAAATGCAGATCCCTAATTACTGAAGGTCATTTAGGGACGCCTGTGTTAATTAAGTGAAGTTAGCCTGCATCCCATATCACAGAACGCAGTCAGCAATAATACAGGAGGGTCAAAATTCAAATTCGACCCACCATTATCGCGTTCTTCAAAAATCACCTTCAAAATTCTGGGGCTTTAAGTTTAGCGACAGAAATTTAATATTCCTGTGCGAAAAAATGACCCTGAGGTGATTCTATGTGTGTTTGGTGATTGCGAGGATAATATAAGACCTTTGAGGGTAATATAAAATGGTAGAGGATAATATAAAATGGTAGAGGATAATATTAAATCGTAGAGGATAACATGAAATCGTTGAGGAGGATATAAAATCGTTGAGGATATTATGAAACCGTTGAGGATAATATAAAACAGTACAGGATAATATAAAATCGATGAGGATAATATAAGATCTTTTAGGATAATATAAAATCGTTGAGGGTAATTTAACTCGTCCAGTATAGTATAAAAATCGACTTTTCCTCTCCCTCGTCACATCCCCCTATGCTCTTTTCACTTTCACATGGCTTAAAATTTGCATCTCCCCAATACTGAATACTAAGCTGAAGTAAGAGATTAACATTAGAGTACGGTGCTCTCAAAGAAGTGCTGTGGAAAGTACATTATTATTATTATTATTATTATTATTATTATTATTATTATTCGGGTAATTCTGATGCTAATTTAGATTCCCTGAAACTGACACTATTATCAATTGGGTGTAAATTCTTGAATGGAACACGAACGAGAGAGGCCGTGAGTGTGACCGACAAAAATAAATCTCATAAATGATTTCAGTAGCCGAGTAAAAGGTAAGATTTGAAACAATGAGAGACGAGGATTGTTTGAAGAGGAAAAACATGAATGAGGAATGAGACTTTTAACATTAGTAAAAAAGAAAATGTTTAAAAAAATGTTTAACCCTTCAATCTCTCTCTCTCTCTCTCTCTCTCTCTCTCTCTCTCTCTCTCTCTCTCTCTCTCTCTCGTTAACGATCTAGATTTTCGTTTTTTTTTTCTTATTTCACGTAGTTCAGTGGCAGAAAAAGACAATACTACGACTTTACTTCCTTTCTAATGCACTTCTTCGTGACTAGCATCATATTCTGGTGTAAATCTGTTGCTACAGCTCAGCATTAACGATGGAAATGTGACAGTTTAAGCCAAATTAAAATATAAAAGAGTATACCTTAGTCTTCCTCCTTCCATACGTTTTTTGTTTATTTTCTTATTAAAGGGTAAACTATAGTAGCCGCAGCGAGAAATGAACGCTGTGGTGGGGCAGCCGGTCATCCGGGGATTCCCCCACTGTAGCCATATCCTCATGTCACCGACCATAGAGGTAGGATGTCACCGACCATCGGCCACCGCTGCAGCCCCGCTCCATGATCCTTACCCTGTGTCTCTGGCTTTCTCTTTCTCTCTCGGTTTCTATATAAACTGCTGTATTTCCGAAACTAATTATGAAATTATTATGACTTTTGTTCCACACCACCTTTGAGGTAAAAATCAAGGAGAGTTTTCTGTATAAAGGTTTCCCCCCCCTTGTCTGAGGGCAGGTCAGTTCTGGCGAGTGTATAATTATAGGTCAGGCGGAGGTATCGGCAAGGCCGCACTCCCCCGCTCATATGCCACATTTAGGAGGGGGGGAAACCTTTATACAGAAAACTCTCCTTGATTTTTACCTCAAAGGTGGTGTGGAACAAAAGTCATAATAATTTCATAATTAGTTTCGGAAATACAGCAGTTTATATAGAAACCGAGAGAGAAAGAGAAAGCCAGAGACACAGGGTAAGGATCATGGAGCGGGGCTGCAGCGGTGGCCGATGGTCGGTGACATGTAAATATGGCTACAGTGGGGGAATCCCAGGTCATCCCGGCTGCCCCACCACAGCGTTCATTTCTCGCTGCGGCTACTATAATCAAAATTAAGGTGTTGGAAGCACCCATTATTAAACCCTTCTCTTTCTGGAGGCTCTAGTTTATTCAGTCACCAGGAAGTACTGAAAATATACTAGGAAATGCATTATCGAATTTTTGGGATAAAAGAAATAGGAACAGCTGTTTGAAAGGAAATTTAATGATAGGAAAAAAAAAAAAGGGAAGATGGGTTGATGAATGGACTTTGGAGACGCCTTTATAATCTCCCCTAAGCTTAAGCTGTATGTAAAATCGTCTATAAATGTCCTTTCACACACACACACACACAGAACTTTAGAAATTTAAATGGAGATAAATACAGTCTGATGCAAAAAGATAAACTGCCAGACAAAATGTGGTTTCTGTGGGTGGCTGAGATCTAAACAGCCGTAGCCAAATCTTCTACTCAGCTCCGTGTGACGTTAATGTAGGTGACACTGCAGGTATCGTGGCAACTTCTTCATAGCGATTTGTTTTGTCTGTTTTGCCGTTTTCTTATTATGGTGTTTATAAATACTTTCACTCCCGACACTGGTTGACTCTAACGTGCAAGAGGAAAAGGAAGAGAGGAGATATACAAAATAAATAGCTAAGGAAGAGGTTTTACGTTGCCTCCCATGTCACAGAAAATTACGGTCCTAACTAAGCGTCCGTAACTAATAGCTTTTTACCTTAACTTGGCCCAGATTTTCGTCCTTCTGCTGCTTATTTCACGTAGCTCGGAAAAGGGCAATGTTATGGCGCTACATCTTCTCATAGCACTTCTTCGTGACTAGCAGCGTATTGTAGCGTTAATCTATTGTTACAACTCAGCATTCAAGATGGAAAGATGGCAAGTTTAGGCCAAGGAAGAGTAAAGAAAAAAAAAAAACTTCAATCCTACAAGTTACGAGTATATTTTTAACTTATTTTTTTTTCACCTCCGTCTTCCTACCCTCTCAGACTATTTTCTTCATCTTTAGAGAGATTTTTCGAATGCAGGGATTAGCCACAGCCTTCATTAATCCCCTCACTACCAGAACACCCTCCTGAGCTACGTAAAGTGTCTAGTAGCAGCAAAAACTTATAAAAACATGTCACCGTGTGGAAGGGTTTAAGAGCCTAACTAACTCCATGCTTTCCCTGGCCCTGTACAGAGGATGATTTTGTGCAAGGACCTCACTCGGCCGTGTGTAGATTAGTGCTTTCGTGTGTGTGTGTGTGTGTGTGTGTGTGTGTGTGTGTGTGTGTGTGTGTGTGATCACTACTCTTCTTAGTTTTCCTCGCATCCATTTCCCATCACGGGGTGTATGCAGCTCCCGTCTAACAACACTTTCACTCCTCTATACAACTCCGTCACGCAAGAGCCTATTTTCTCAGTCCTTCATATACACAAATGTTAACCCTGAATCTTTCCCAGTCTGTCCTTCCCTCTGCCTACGACCTTTAGTCTCTGTAATGCAGGTTCTCGACTCTCTCTCTCTCTCTCTCTCTCTCTCTCTCTCTCTCTCTCTCTCTGCATAAACGTATTTAATCACTGTGAGCTGTTAACATTAAAGCAAGCCTAACTACAGTAATCCCCCCACACACCTTCACTGCTACTACTACTACTGCTATTACTACTACGACTACGACTACGACTACTACTACTATTGCAACTACTACTGCTGTCGTTGTGTGATTCAAAGATAAACAAGAGCATACTGAGGTCTCGTTGAATAAATCGATTAGGAGCAGGTGTTACGGAATTATACTTTATTAACTGTATTCTCGGGAGACTGATAATCAAGTGGATAAAGATTAAAAAAACAGCGATAGATAGAGAGATTGGTAGATAGATAGATAGATAGATAGATAGACAGATAGATAGATAGATAGATAGATAGACTAGTAGATAGATAGAGACAAACAGATAACACAGAGACATACAGATAGACAGATACGCATATAGATAGATACATAGATAGACAGATAGATAAAACATCCAATAATACCCAAAAATCATGCTAATTCGAGGATAAAGAGACTCATCCACATAATTCTCAGTTTCATTCTCGAGACGCCATGATGACAAAATTATCCATCCACATCATTATCCAGACTCCCCCGCCCCCCCCCTTTTTTTTTTTTCATCTATGTAGGGAGAGGTAGGGTCCAAAAAAACAAGGGAAGAGAGAGTAAGAGAAGAGAAAGCACTACAGAGGGAGAACTACTAACAGCATGCCTGGTAAAGTGGGCCAGATACTCATTCATTCTCCATTTAAGCCCCTGGAATCCTGACTTTCCCTTGCAGACCAGGCCATCCATACAATACTTTTTTCTTGGTGCGGGCGCTCCACCTTACCTCTCTCTCTCTCTCTCTCTCTCTCACACACACACACACACACACACACACACACACACACACACACACACACACACACACACACACACACACACACACACACACACACTCATCCCTCCCCCCTGCCCCCCACCAATTCGTCCGTGCCATCAACAATCGTCACTCGTTCATGTCGCTTCTATTGTCACCACGGCGAAAATGTGTCTGCCAAAGTGCTCATTGTGTTTTGATGGAGGGGTGAGAAGGAGGAGGAGGGTGGGGAGGGAGAAGAGGGAGAGGCAGTGAGAGGAGCGAGGGGGGAGAAGCAAGGAGGTGAGAGGCGAGGGGGAGGAGGTGAGAGGGATGCGTGGAGTGGTGAGAGGGGACGGGTAGGGGGGGTCGGGGGGATGCGCGCAGGTAAAACAAGATTCATTTCACAACCCGAAAAAGCTTCCTCGTCGAGACCGCCTCCCATGACAGACTGAGAGAGTGATATTATTTGCAAGGAATTTGGGTTACATTGTTTAACCGCATTACCTCGCTGTTTGGGAGCACTGCCAACACAATGTATTAAAATCTGTTCATTCAAGGACCCCCGCCCCGTGAAACTGAGAGGGAAAGTAGGAAACCAGCATGGATTTTGGCGCGCGTGTGTGTGTGTGTGGGACGGGGTGTGGATGTGTGTGTGCGTGTGTGTGTGTGTGTGTGTGTGTGTGTGTGGGACGGGGTGTGGATCTGTGTGTGTGTGTGTGTGTGTGTGTGTGTGTGTGTGTGTGTGTGTGTGTGTGTGCGAGCTGGTAAATGTGGAGCTGGTGTAATTAACATAGTAGACAACAGTAAACATATGCGTCAATCAGCAGCTCTTGTGGCCCCAGGATCATGTAAATACGAACCCAGTGGACTGCTGGCTGAGTTTACCTTTTTCATACATTTCACCAATTACGGGCAGCAGAGAGGGAACTGAGGGATGTCTGTATATCTGGCCTGAGGAACTGCCTGGTTATATCAGTGCCACTGCATGAAGGCGTCCCTCATTCTCTCTCTCTCTCTCTCTCTCTCTCTCTCTCTCTCTCTCTCTCTCTCTCTCTCTCTCTCTCTCTCTCTCTCTCTCTCCACACACACACACACACACACACACACACTTGAAACTCTAAATGTCAGTCTTTATTGGCGTTTGGTAGGCTCTTTCTCAATGGCCGCAAGAGCAAGACGGGAGTTGTTTTGAGCGGCTCCGGTCTGGGCAAGATTACTGGGGTTGTCGTCTAGAAGTGAGCCAGGTTTCATGCCTGTACGTAAGAGCACAGAAATAGTTCACAAAAATGTACCGAATCTGGTGAAATATAAAACAGAAAAAAAGAAAGATAGGTAGATAGATAGACAGATAGGTGGATGGATGGAGGGATGGATAGATAGATGAACGGATGGGCAGATAGTGACAGAAATTAATAGATGGATAGATACATAGATAAATAGATGGATGGACAGACAGATCGATAGACAGACAGACAGATACATAAATAGATTAATAGATAGATGCTCGGACGGACAGCTAGGCAAATAATATAATCGATTCTACCCATAAATCCTGAGAACACTAAACTACGCTATTAACTACGGGTAAAAGGATAATTATACATCACAACATCTCTAGCGCAGGTGCCAAAAAAGATATATAAATTGGATTTTTATAAGTTTTCCCCGTTTATTTTCCATTTTCGTTAACTATAATTTGAATTTTAAGCGTAATGGATAATTTTGCCACATCTGGACATCCCGTGTGTGTGTGTGTGTGTGTGTGTGTGTGTGTGTGTGTGTGTGTGTGTGTGTGTGTGTACCACCTATAGTTCTCATACTTTCATATTGCCCAGATTTTTTTTTTTCCTATGGGTAATTTCATGCAGCTCATTAACAAACAAATTACAGCCATGATTCTACATCTTTTCCGCAGCACTTCTTCGTGACTAGCATCATATTCTAGTGCTAATCTATTGCTACAACCCGGCATTCAAGGTGGATAGATGGCAATTTTGAGCTAAGTTGAAGTAAAAAAAAAAGAAAAAAAAAAGCTAAGAGGTATATACAATAGAGCGCTCTTGTCCAAAAAAAAAGATGAGCTTCGAAATGTTGTTGAAATAATTTTGATGCTGATTTTTTAATACATTTTTTCCCTTAGTTTCACATTATTATTATTATTATTATTATTATTATTATTATTATTACGCAGTGACTGCAACAACGACAGAATATTTATGCGAAGGTGAGCTTTATAAATCAAGGAAAATTATATCGCCGTGTTGTATTAGATCATTCACTTTTACTTGGCGGTAATTTTCGTCTTTTTTTCATCTTCTTCTGCATCACAGAGGAAGACCAACACAATGCTACTGCTCAGCGTCCTTTTCACAGCACTTCTTTGTGACTAGCACTGCATTCTGGTGTTAATCTTCTCTTCTAGCTTACCATTCAAGATAGAGATGGCAGTTTTTACTCCTAGTTTATGTGAAATAAGAAAATCAATAAAAAACTAAGCCCGCCTTGTTCTCATAGTTCAGAGATTCACAGTTAACCCCTTGAGTACGACGACGTGTTTTATTGGTATTGTTTTCGTTTCCTCCAGACTATTTTATTCATCATATAGAATAAATTTGGTTGGGAAGGAGTACGTAAAACCTGCATCTAACCTCCTTAATTCGAAAAGTCTCTCCTAAGCTGAATAAAATCGTCTGGGGGTAGCAGGAATACAAAATAAAACGCGTCATGGCAGGGAGGAGGTTAGTGATTCGATAGCCGTGTGTGTGTGTGTGTTGTGTGTGTGTGTGTGTGTGTGTGTGTGTGCTTTATAGGGTCGTCCGTAAATTGCGTCCTCCAATCTTGCGTGTTGCGGGGACGGGTCATTCTGCCTTAGTGAGGATCGGAGACATAATAGGGTCGTTTTCTGAGTGATCTAGCAGGCTTCGTGGCACCAATTTCTAAGATATTTTTTTACACATTATACTTTCAAAATACCTGAATTCCAGTTGTGACTGTTAAATATTAGCGTGAGGGAGGACCAATCAACATGTTCTGTGAATTAGGCCACAAACTCATTCGTTCAACATCAAGCAAATTCTAACTTGTCCTGGCTTCTTTATTTAAATTTCTCAAATATTTGCTTATCATTTCCATATTGGAATTAATAAGGGAATACATTTAACGATCAATTAAACGTTTATAATGTAATAGTGCATAAGACTGGAAGGGTATACAGGATTGAGCAGAATCTATTTAAGCTACCCAATAACAATACCATTTTCTTTGAAGTTTTCTTTGTAAGAAAATGAATTTAGTAGCATAAACTATTGTGTTTTAATTTATCATCTTTCAAGCAGTCCTTTATTATTATTATTATTGTTGTTGTTATTATTATTATTATTATTATTATTATTATTAGATTATTAATATTATTTTTTTCCCTTCCATCTAATGTTTACTGCAATTTCCAGTTTAATCTTGTCCTTCGAATTGTGTTTTATTTCGACCAGAAACAATAATTATATTAGTTTATCAGCATTTTTTCTCTTCGTTATGAAAATGATAATCTAGGTTCATTTTATTTACGTTAATTCTTTGCACCGTATCCTTCGCTGAATAGAAAGCTGGTGATGATAAAATGAAAATATCCAGAATGAGGAGGTCAAAGAAGCTCCTTGACACCTCTTCCTTGGCGATTTATTTTTAAATATGAGTGGTTAACATCCTTCTGTATGTTATTTGTGCAGAGTATGGCGATCCTGGAAGGATTTCTGTAACACGAATGAGAGTGAGGTGCAATAAGCAAAATAAATCGCTTAGGAGCGTCCTCAAACGACGAGAATACAAGTCTTGATATAAGGTACAGTACAATCAGATACTAAAGCCCGCTCTCCTCCACTGCTTCTTTCACTGCTGGAGTCATAGATATTTGAATGGGACCCACAGACAGCATGCAAGTCTGTTCATTACGACATATTCAATCGTCTATGAATTCAGCCAAGAAATTACGGCAGGAGAGCACTGAGTTCTATAGAGCTCCATAGTATAGAGCTCAGTGCAGGAGAGGCGAATGGATTTAATATTTGATTACACATGATTCATACATACTTGAATTAGACTCACAGATAACATGCAAGTCTGTTCATTATATCACATTCAAATCGTCGACGAATTTAGCCAAGAAATTAAGGCAAGAGAGGCGAACGGACTTAGTATTTGATCGCACATGTTGCATTAATTTTGCTGTGCAGGATTCACTAAATTCTAAACTACAAATGAAATTGTATAGCTGCCTAGTTCTCCCTCAGTTTATTTTTATTCATTTGCTTATTTATTTATTTATTTTTGTTCTCTGAATCTTACCTCATCATATTCTTAGGTAGGAAATGAGATGGAGATGATGATGATGGAGATGATGATGATGGCGATGATGATGGTGATGATGTCGATGGTAATGACACGGATTCTCATTGATTAAGGAAGCTCCCTAACGCCTCTTCCTTAGCGATTTACTTTTGGAAAGGGGTGGTTAACATCCTTTTGTACGTTGTTTATGCAGAGTATGGCGATATTGGAAAGTTATAAACAACGCAGAATACGAGTTACAAGTAATAAACAAAGTAAATCGTTCAGAAAAAGTTGTTAGGGAGCTTCCACGAGAATACAGACCAAGGTATTATCGCTTTCGTTGCTGCTGATCATAAGTAAGTAGTCATGTGGAAAATAAAAGTTTGATCAGTAAATATTTTGCTGACTTAAATCAAGCGTAAAAAATGTTGTTATTGGAAAACAGTGAGAAGTTCAGTGATGCTTAAAGGATGAATGATTTGCCGCTGTTTGTGTGTGTGTGTGTGTGTGTGTGTGTGTGTGTGTGTCGACGCCTCGTACCGTGACGCCGCCGCTGACTTGCTAAACACTGAAAAAAAAAAAAAAATGTTCACGTCGAAACACTGTTACGTGGAGAACAAAAGGAAGAGTTACAGTACGGCAAACTCTACAGTCACCCACAAAAGTACTGGCTTTTTGCGAAGTGCGGTGACTGAATTCCCTTGAGTTTTGCTATTTTTGTTCAGATTCATTTGGTAGGTAATTTGTACCTTTTCCAACGACATATTTTGGCGGCCGATTAGAATTCCGCCGTCAAATGTTTTTTTTTTTTTTTTTTTCTTATTCGAATTCGCTGCAGTTTACATGTAGGTTAATGTAACTTTTTGGTGTCTTTTTCAATCAGTGGAATTTGTAGACTACGATATATTTTTTCGGCGCCTCGTTCAAATTAGGTGCAATTCACAAGAGAGTGCAAGATAGTTTTTAAGTATTTCAGTCAAGTTCGGCATTTTTACAAAGAAAGGAATACAAACTTCATGAGAGCAATGTAAACTTAAAGAATGCAATGTAAGCTTAAAGAATGCAATGTAAGCTTAAAGAATGCAATGTAAACTTAAAGAGTGCTATGTAAGCTTAAGGAGAGCAATGTAAACTTAAAGAATGCAATGTAAGCTTAAGAAGAGCAATGGAAACTTAAAGAGAACAATGTAAACTCTAGCCTTGACGATGCTTACACCAGTCACGAGTAACATCATTAATTATCCCTCCCCCACTTCCATTTTGTTCAGTTACCGCCTCGATGATGATAAAATGACGAGGAAAACGAAGCGGGCCACGCACTGACGGGTAGGTGGTGGGGGTAGTGGGTGGGGGGAGCGTCTTTCGGTATTAAGAGTTATAAAAATGCCCTTCAGGAGTTAGAAGAGATTTTGATTTTTTGGTTGTGGGTCATATTCTAGGTTGGTATAGGAGTCGAGAAACCTCTTCCGTAGCGATTTATTTTATTGAATTCATGTTTTCATTTTATTTAGCTTGGGAAGAAAACTCTGGAAATATAAATGGTTTCTCCAATATCAACACAATCGAGGTGGAGGGAGAGAGAGAGAGAGAGAGAGAGAGAGAGAGAGAGAGAGAGAGAGAGAGAGAGAGAAGGCTTAAACTTAAGGAATTTCAACGTGGGTCAAAGTAATAATCTAGAAATATATGTACTGTATATTATGTGGGTGTGTGTGTGTGTGTGTGTGAGAGAGAGAGAGAGATTTAACCTGTTTCTGTAGAGTCACGCACATTAACTTTTTTTTCATCTATTTCAGTCCCCCAAGATGCGATGGATGTAATCGTCTACGTGCAGGTCATCAGTCTGTCTTAAATATCACCTGTCAGTCGTCGAAATGAGCAGTTCTCCGGAGCACAGGCAGGTGAGAATTGCTAACAGGTGAAGAACTCAATTCAACTCATTAGCGTACCTACATTTTTTTTTTTATTACTCTATATTGATCCAAAATTGCCATCCCTCCATCTTGAATCTTGAGTTTAACAATAGATTAACACCAGAATATGATGCTAGTCACGATAAAGTGCAACAGATAGGAAGATGATAGTTGGGTCCGGAAGGTAAGAGGTGTGAACGTCGAGAGTATGGTGCGAGAGGCAGACCAAAGAACACCTGGGATGGATTCATAGTGTGTGACCTCAGGGACAGAAAAAAAAAAATGAATGGGGAGGCTGCCAGAGATCGAACAGCGTGGAGAGCCCCCATTAGATGACCACGGCCGACTCAAGCATGCATTTTGGAGCCTGTATAAATGAAATGAAGCGAAAAGAAAGGATGTACAGATGTAGCATTTTGTCTTTCTCTGCCAATTACTGTAGTTACGTAAAATACGCTGCAAAAAGATGAATACCCAGACCCAAGCTTAAACGAAAGAACTACAGCCGCTCAAATGATATAGTGTAGTACGAGAAACTTGAGTGTGTCTCTCAGTTTATTATAGAGAAGTATGAGAAAGTGGTGACTGTTTCTCATGATAGGGCGAAGTGTGTGTGTGTGTGTGTGTGTGTGTGTGTGTGTGTGTGTGTGTGTGTGTGTGTGTGTGTGTATGTGTGTGTGTGTTTTATTTCCCAGTGTTTGTATGGAGATGCGTGTGAAAATTGATGGCTTATTTTTCCTTTGCACATATTTGTATTTAGGTCAACTCACGGTTCTGTGCTTATTTATGTATGTATTCATTTATTTATCTTATCTATTTATTTATTTGTATGGTTCTTTTTACCTTTCGCATGGGTCGTTATTTGCTTTGGGAAATTTGTGATTGTGCGTCTCCTGTTGTTTGTCTGGAGAAGGACATGAAATAATTGTGATGCAGCGTATGTAATTATTGGCGTGTTGAACAACCTTTACTACTTTACACCAGATTAGCTTGTGGACACAGCTACAAATACGCTGGTAATGACTGAAATGAGTGTACGTTCATAAAAATCATTGTTCATAGCTTTCTATTGAGAGCAGTTTTTTGATAACCGTAGATCATGCATTTGGTGAGTAACATTCGCCATTCTTTCAGTAAACCTTTGCATTCAATTGGGTTATATTAAATACTGACTGAATTCAAGCCCTCCCAGGAGCGAACATTCATCAGGGTGCATTAAAATGCCCTTTCATGCGATGCTATATAGGCTACTCGCACCTTCTCAAGGTTCCCTCGATGACATAGACTCTAGCACTCATAAACACAGCCACTATAGCACAGTTTCTACATGCTCATCCCATTTTACGCTCATATGTGTGGTATCGGGAAGGGAAGGAAAGGGTCACTTCTCCAAACAGTGTTCTCCATCCCTGTGGATCACCCATGTCAGGCGAGTGCAAGCCGGTTGTTACAATTTATACATTCATAGATATATTGCACATAATAAGAAAATCGTATTGATTAAAAATCAGTACCTGAGGGAAAGCATTTTATTTTTCTTAATGCAGTATGGTTTAGATTCCTTGTTATAATATACTGTTCTGAGGAAAATACGATGCTGGCAAGTTAGCACGATTCAGTGGCTGTGAAACAAAAAAGTCCTTTCGTCAGAAAGTTACCAGCCTATAGGTTCATTACACGTACTGGACAACTTACAATCGTCTATACACAATTTCAAAAGAAAAAAAAAAAAGAGGAAAAACAGGATTGTTATTATACAACTAAACATCGCCGGGTTATCTGACAGACAACTGCAGAATCAGCTTGCCCGAGTAACTACCGGCGACCGTATCCGTATCCGCCTTTACCACTGGGGAAGCGAGCGGTGCCCTGGTACGTCACTACCGGGTGGTACCCGCTGCCGTCGGCCCAGTAACTGACCTGCTGCCGCCGACCGTCGGGAAGGTTGACCCAGTACCCTCCGTGGGCGTTGCCGGAGCCGTCGCCAGATTCGTCATGACCGAAGTTGGTGTTGCCGGCGGAGACCCCGTAGCTGTAGCTGTACGGGGTTGGCACCTGGGGACGCAGAAGGAGGCTTAAATATGATAGTAAAGAAAGACCTCGTAGCTGTAGCTGTACGGGGTTGGCACCTGGGGACGTAGAGGGAGGCTTAAATAAAACCCGGTAAAGAAATCTTTGAACAGGCAATTGGGTAACCTCAATATTTATCAAGAATTTGGAAAGAAAAAATTATATGAGTTTATACTCACGGCAATGGCACCATAACCTCCTCCACCGCCGCCTCCGCCACCATAACCACCGCCGCCTCCACCATACCCACCGCCACCACCTCCACCGTGTCCTCCACCAAATCCACCACCGCCTCCACCACCGTGGCCTCCACCAGATCCACCACCACCTCCACCTCCGTATCCTCCTCCACCTCCTCCACCAAAGCCTCCTGGCAGGGCCAGAGCTCCGGCCACCACCAGGGACATCACCATCACCTGGAGTAATAATTAGCGATTGTTGTAGGTATCTCTCTCAATCTCACAGTTCTGGCACTGAAAATACTAGTAAATGTGAAATATACGAAGAAATCATAACTGTCCGCATTTTGTATTATGTAGCCAAATACAGTAGAGAACGGTACAGTAAAAAAAAAAATGTAGATTCTTTTTTTTTTTTATGCCTCAAGTCATAACGTTGATTCAAAAGATTAACAAAGGAGAATCAAGCTGTAAAATGAGTATTTAACTAATCATCTCATGTTTACCGATAAATGCATGTTTGCTTGAGCTCCAGTGAGTGAACTGTGTGTTCCATGAGCACCATCGAGTCTTTATACCTCCAATGGCCCCCTCAGTCAGCCAAGGTCTTCCCGTCACCTGCTCTGCTCCATTCCACAGAAATGAAGGTCCATGTGACGCAATACAGAGTGAGCCATCACTGATGCCACAAGGTTCATTGAAAATTGTCATGTTATGGTGCTTGCTTTAAGCGAAATCGGCACGATCCAGATACCGGATTTCAGCTTTTACGAATGAATTATACTATATTTAACAATTAACAGAGGTCTGAGTTTATGCATGATGCAGGAGAATTGTGTGACGTGTGGTGGTTTTGGTATTACCCGTCTTCGCCCCGGAGGGGCTCGGGGACGGGTGTTGTTTTCACTCGGTTTGTCTGTTTGTTTGTCTGTGTCTGTCTGTCTGTCTGTCTGTTTGTTAACAATTTTACGCGAAAACTAATGGTACGATTTTGACTAAAATTGCAGGGATGATGGGCTATGACCTAATCACTTGATTAAATTTTGGGCCTAATTGGGCCAAGGCCTAGGCTGTAGGCCCAAAAAATGTAGAAAAAAATCGTTTTTTCGTCATAACTCCTTTCAAATTCGTCATATCGACATGAAACCAAAACCTAAAAGTTGATCTTTCAAATCCGCATCCTATAACATGGCTCATTACATCAAGGGGGTCACCCTGAAGTTAGCTGTAGGGTGGTCAATGTCAGGTGAGTCGGGCCTAAAATTTCAAATGGGCATCAAATCGTCAGTTTTCACCCGATTTAACCAAATTTAATATGTGGCATCTTTGACTAGATATCCTGTTGTGTTTACACGTCAGCACTGAAATGACTGCCGGGGATTGGTTTGCGGTGCCTTGGCACCTCCTCTTGTTGTGTGTTACGACTGCCAGAAGTCAGACAGTTTAACAGCAGTGGAAAAGGCACTGTTGAGGAATGTGCGAAGTACACTGAGTTCAAAGGAAAAAAAAAAAAACTGTGTTTCTCTATAGATGGGTAAAAATTAATCTGTTTGTAAAAGGTTAGAAGAGGGTGTGCTTGGATAATAAGGTCATATGTAGAGAATATGTGTAGAGTGGTGGAAATGGTGTAGGTTACGTGAATGAGTTTGAATTAAAGCGTGGTAGGCCAAGAACAATACAAATAATTATGGTAAAAGACTGTGTGAGAAAGTGTGACATGGATGATGATGAGGTTAGGGGACTGATAGTGGATCGAGCTGGTTGGATAAAGTGGATGAAAAGCTTCCGTGCCTTGGTGGATGCTGTGGGATTTAGCCTTGTTATAGTCTCGTCTTCTCTTGTACTTCGTCGGAGTCTGTTAACCTTATCATCATTAATAAGCGATGAAGTGCTGTAACTGGACCTGAAATCTATTGTATTCTTAAAGTAGAACTGGAAATTATGCCTGTTAGCCATATTTCTCTCCTTCATTGCATAATTTCAAAGGGAATGTACAGTTTAAGATTTAGTCATTTAGCGAAGATGGGGATGCCACTGTCGTACCCCTTCTCATCCAGTAGGTATTTTCTATCTCTTTCCCTCCCTCCTGTTTACGCTTTCGTCTTTTATTTTTCTTCCTTCTCGTATCACCTTCTGGCCATCACTTTTTTCCATCTATCATTCTCATCTGTAGCCTTTTTTTTTTTTCTTGATTTTCTTCCGTCATGTAACATCTACCGATTATTTTTTTATCTATGATTCATCCTCATCTTTTTTGCTCGTCTGGTATCACTCAGACGACTCACCACCTTTTCCCCTTTTCCTGTCTTTATTTTACGTATATATATTCCGGTCATAATGGATGGTAGTACATAAAAATACATAACGATGCCAATACAAATAAATAAGTAAATAAATGAATAAGAACTAGAATAACAATGATGCGAGAATACTGCCCATTTGAGGTTGCCTAGAGACGGCCAGTTTTTACCCGTCTGTATTTCTCTTGCCTTAAATTAATGGAGATTTTCGTCCTACTGTTGCTTATTTCATGTAGATCAGTGGCAGAATAGGACAAAAATGCGGCCATACAGTCTTTCCATATAACTTCTTCGTGACTAGCATCATACTTTAGTGTTATAGCTTAGCATTCAAGACGGGGAGAAGCTAATTTTACGCCTAGTTAAAGTGAACAGACTGTACATAATAACGAAGTTTGTGGGCCAGTTAAGGACATCAAGTCACAGGACCTACAGGTAGACACATAGACAAATACAACCAAAATTACAACCCATTCACCACGAGGACTGAAAAAAAAAAAGAAGAAGAATAACTGAGGAAGATAAATAAGAGCTGATGTACGAGATAGGTCATGCCTGCGTTTTTTTTTTTTTTTTTTTTTTTTTAATGCCTGTCGGTCGCTCGGTCTGTTTTTGCTTTAACTTTTTTCTTCTTGTCTGTCGGTCTGTCTTTGCTTTAACTTTGTCTGTCTGTCTGTCTGCCGGTCGGTCTGTTTTTACTTGTCTGCTGTCTGTTGGTCTGTCTGTCTTTGCTTAACTAATTTTCTGCCTGTCTGTCGGCCGGTCTGTTTATGCTTTAACTTTTTTTCTGCCTGTATGTCAGTCTCCTTTTCTTTTTCTTTTTTTCTTTTGAAGGCCTTGACCCAAAAACCTCTTTAGCTGTAGGTTGGTAGCCATGGATCACATCTAGGGCAAGGTTGAATATGAGGGTCAGAAGGTCTTGGGTCAAAGGTCAGGGTCACTGGGTTGAAAAGAGACCTACCCCAAGATGGTTATTTTTCCAGGTTTAGGGAGATTTCCAGGTCTAGGGGTATTTTCTAGTGCAGTTTATAAGGATCAAAGACAAATTGGAGTTATTTCCCCACGTCTGTATCAATTTAATAACAACACAGAGATGTACGAGGCCAGAAGACGTGTTACTCTCAGCATCCCTGTCAGAACAACTCAATCTGTGGACCACTACGTACAGATGTTGATTTTACGTTTCACCCTACATATCTTGAAGGGAAAATGCATTGTTTTTCCTCTGTTTCCTCTTGATACTGGTGTTCTCGTTCTTACCACCGTCCAGTTGCTATCCCCTCACGACTTTATTTCTGCAGCGAATGACCTGAAACTATGTATGTATCGGGGTTAGGTATCTCCAGACGCCTATATCAGATTTTAGATTTAGGCCTTCAAAATTAGTTATAGATCAAAAGGAGTTTTTAAAAAATGATGCAAAACCACACACACACACACACACACACACACACACACACACACACACACACACACACACACACACACACACACACACACACACACACACACACACACACACACACACACACACACACACACACACACACACACACACACACACACACACACACACAAAACAGTGCAAAATACCAAATGCCAAAACAACCATCCCAAGCAAGGCATATATTATACAGTTTCAAACACGCTACGGTAATGAGAAAGCTCGATTCGAACACGCTCTCTAGCCTGTTATGAATGTATTAGAGAAATGGTACCTTGTGCAGCCTATAAGGGAATACTTCACCAGAGGCTAACTCTGGGAAAATTCATGCATTTTTTCATAGATACCTTTGGTCAGGAGGTAGGTGGAAAGACTTGTTGCATACTGTTTTATAATGTAAGTCATCAGTGCCATTCCTATTTTAAAATGTTAGAAGTAGGCATATGATTAAATTCTCAGAAGCCTAATTGTTTGTTAAGGAAATACCTCCAGTCACCAGTGTGGGGTGATGAGTCAGGGAAGATGTAGAAAATGAGGCAATTGGAGTAAAAGGTTGAAAATCTCAACCATAGACTCAAATATGTTGTTGCTCTTTCGCTGGTTATTGTTGTCATTACCAGATTCAAACAAATCATACGCATGTCATAATGATCAAACATCAACAGGCATGAATTACATTAAACATACCTACTGGATCATTTTGTGTGTAAAAGAATATATGTAAATACGAAAAGCCCCAGTTCCTCATTTATTTTTTTTATTGCAAGGAAATAATTCTAACATAAACATTTGCATATACGTGAAGAATTCCCCAGCCAAGGACTGTCAAAGAACCCAATGTGAAACACATTTACAATTCACAATACCTCATACTACTTAAACAGCAGAGATAAACCTGTACAGAGCCAAAAATTCTCTTAGAATAATATAATAGCAGAGCCTTAGGTTCACATGTATAGCCAAAGAGGAGAATATTAATAAGTGTTAAGAACCCTTGATAAGTGTCTTTTTCGTGCTTATCACTCTGTCTCTAGCATAATCGGAAAACCTAGTGTGGGTCAATAGCCGTGGAGCTGCAGTGCCAGTGAGTCCAGGAAACTATCGTCGACCGTATCCGGATCCGCCTTTACCACTGGGGAAGCGAGCAGTGCCCTGGTACGTCACTACCGGGTGGTAGCCGCTGCCGTCGGCCCAGTAACTGACCTGCTGCCGCCGACCGTCGGGAAGGTTGACCCAGTACCCTCCGTGGGCGTTGCCGGAGCCGTCGCCAGACTCGTCATGACCGAAGTTGGTGTTGCCGGCGGAGACCCCGTAGCTGTAGCTGTACGGGGTTGGCACCTGGGGACGCAGAGGGAGGCTTAAATAAAACTTAGTAAAGAAAGACCCCGTAGCTGTAGATTTACGGGGTTGGTACCTGGGGATGCTGAGGAGAGGCTTAAATAAAGCTTAGTAAAGAAAGGTTCCGTAGCTGTAGCTGTACGGGATTGGAGCAAGGGGACTCAGAGGCAGGCTCAAATAAGACTTAGTAAAGAATACTTTCAACAAGCAACTGAGGAACTTTAATTTACCAAGAATTTAGAAACATACGAAACGAATTCATACTCACGGCAATAGCACCGTAACCTCCTCCACCTCCACCACCATATCCTCCACCACCACCGCCGCCACCTCCGCCTCCACCACCGTGGCCTCCACCTCCGCCTCCACCACCGTGGCCTCCACCTCCGCCTCCACCACCGTGGCCTCCACCAAATCCACCACCACCACCGCCTCCGTATCCTCCTCCACCGCCTCCACCGAAGCCTCCTGGCAGGGCCACAGCACCGGCCACCAGCAGTGACGTCACCAACACCTGGACAAGTGATATTATATGAAACAGCGATATAGTATTCCCCATCAGCAGTTATTGTGTTGATTATGCCACTGAATGCGAAATTGGTAGGAAGGGTTTGCAAATTATTAAACAAGGAGTGAGCACTGATTTCCAAAATAGTATTGTTAACTTCAGTCCAAAACACAACAAGCACAAAAATAATGAAGACTAAAAGCTGTAACACTAGTAAATATTTAACAGGCTCACCGATAAGTGCATGTTTGCTTGGGCTCCAGAAGCTGAACTGTCTGCTCCATGATCTCCATCGTGTCTTTATACCTCCATGGGCCCCTCAGACAGCCAAGGCCTTCCCATCACCTGAGCTGCTTCATTCAGTTGAGGAAATTACGGTCACTGTGTTGCAATACAGAGAGAGAGAGAGAGAGAGAGAGAGAGAGTCACATGTAACAGGCTGAACTGATCACTGACATGATACGGTGTGTGCTTCAGGCAGAGCTCAACTATAGCATCTTTGCCACCTGTTATAACATCAAAGGTTGGGGCCTCCCTCTCCTTCATTTTCGTGTGGTTGATGTTAGTTTTCTTTTTTCTTTTTATTTTTTTGACAGAAGGGCCCTGCGGATGATCACTCTCTGGTCCTTATTTTCTACTTAAAAACTTCATACAGGCCACATAAACCCATATTTTCGTTACCTGCACTTTTATTATTTTAAAATCTTTTGTGCAGAAAAACGAATTGTAGATTAGCTATGAGTCAGCTACATTGGAGACGGAAGACAGAGCATTCATTATTATATTACAGGCATTACTGTGAGTTCACATTTTTGCTGTACTCATTTTATTTTATTAAAGATTCTGATATTATCTTCTCTTACTCAGGAACTTTTGCAAGTGCTCGTTTGATGACAAATTACTAAAGCAATAACAGAGACTTTCGAACATTTCAGGCTGTTCAGATCAGGATCTGGGGAAAGTGGTATGTTCTCTATCACCTATGTCTGTTTATTATTTTCTTTACTCAGATCATTGAATGCTACGTTGTGAATGGCATATAGTAAAACTTTGCTTAAGTTCTGAGACGATACCTGTTAGTTACAATGTCAAGAGTAACATCACGTTGACGTAAATTTGACCAGAAATACATAGAATTCCTGCCTGAGCACAACAGTTTGGGTAATAAATTACTTAATGCTAAAAAGGAACAAGGAATTACTTCAGAGTATCTATATTTCTTATATTATCATGGAGGTTAGGATACCAAATCTGATTTATTTCCATAAATCAATGTCAGAATAATTAAAAAGTGTGGTAGGTTTGTTACTTTATCAATAGATCAATATATCTTTCTGTACACTGAGACTAATTAACAGCGTTTCCATCACAACTTGTTTGCAGATGCCATTGTCTTTGTTTCCATACCGTTATTGAGTCCACAATGACCAATGCTGACCAAAAAGTCTGAAAAAATATTTTCTCTTATTTTCTCATGTCGCGATTTCCAAAAATTTCGCGCCGTCGTATCGCAAGCGATAGCCAAATTTTTTGTCTGGTAATTTTCGGCCAACCCATGGACTTACGCCGTCCTAACACAAAGAGAATTAGGTCGATATCTGTTACCATTCTCGTGAAAGAAACAAACTCTTTTCTCATATTTTCTCATGTCGCGGTTTCCGGTAATTTTGCGCTGTAGCGTCGCGCTCAGTTGCCAGAATTTTTGTTAGGTATTACTCTCTCGCTCTCTGGACCTACCCCGACCTAATGCAAAAAAAAAAAAAAAAAAAAGTCGATATCTATTACCGTTCTCGTGAAAGAAACGAACAAACGCACAGACACACACTCATACACAGATTGACTTTATTATTTAGATAATCTTCAGTGATTACATGATAGTCATAAGGACATTTATAACACAGTCATTAACATCCAACGTAACATCTTTGTTAGGAACTGTTATGTCGTTGATTGTTTGTACTTATTAATTATTTAAATTATTTATTTATTTATTTACTTATTTATTTATTTTTATTCATTTATTTATATAGATAGATAGTTAGATAGGTAGAGATATAGTTTGACAGAAAGATAGATGGATGGATAGCTAGATATATATATATATATATATATATATATATATATATATATACTGTATATATATATATATATATATATATATGTATATATATATATATACTGTATATATATATATATATATATATATATATATATATATATATATATATACTTTATATATATATAAAACAAGTCTGTTCTTGTTGAAATAGATGGATAGATGGATATATATATATATATATATATATATATATATATATATATATATATATATATATATATATATATATATATATATATATATATATATAAAACAAGTCTGTTCTTGGTGAAATATTTCAGATGTTGACGAGCATCCCAATATCGTTGTCTGTCACTGGCTGGCTATATAAGCAAGGAACAGAGTTGCAGTGTAATAATATTCTCACAGTTTTCATCCAGTTCTAACCAAACTTGGTGCATGAGTTCAGAGTCAGCCAAGTGGATATCCGATCTTTTTTTTTTTTTTTTCTTTTTTTTTTTTTTTTTTTTTTTTTTTTTTTTTTTTTTTGAATAATAAGACAAAGGTCAAGGACTTAAGCAGTTTTGATCCTACAGTATTTAGACTGGTGGAAAGGCTGAGTACAGGGTAAGAAAAAAGGGAGTCTTATTTTGAGAACAACCAGTCAAATATCATGGTCACAGGGCAAGGTCAGAGTTAGACCCGTGTGCGTCTGTGTGTGAACGAAAGAAGGCAGTTTTAATGTGACATAAACGAAAATGAGTGGAAATGATGAGGATCAGTAAAAGGACTTTAATAGTTTTTTTTTTTTTTTTTTTTTTTTAAGAACAATATGTCAAAGATAAAGGTCACAGGGCAAGATTATTTAAACCAAACCTGGTAGAAGAATAAGGGGTAAACCGAAGAAGAGGAGATTCGATTTTGAGAACAATTAGTTAAAAATCCAGCTCACAGGGCAAGGTCAAAGTTCGACTAATGTGTGTTATAGTGTACAGTACTTGATTGTATCTGATGTTCGTCTGCAACTTGTATTTATTTTATGTTTCCGTGTAACTGTTGTGTCTGCCAGTACTACACACACCTCGACCTGTCCTTGGAGCCCTAACGCAAAACTGATTTATTAAAGTAAACATCCAGATATAAACTGACGTGGGAGTCCTGTTATTGACAACTAATTATTGCGTTAAATTACAGGTTTACTTCCCCTGAAAACTACACAGATGCCAAATTACAAATACCTAGTGACACAAACAGTAGGTGGCATAAATTTTCAGTCAGTAATTAATGGGGTGAGGAAAGCAGAACCTCCCGAGCAGCCATTACGATGCTAAAAACCAGTGAATGTATCTTTGAAGTTATAACAACGCCGTGCTTACCAAATGGCATTATCAATCAGTTTTAACAGACGCTCTCAAGCCATGATTTACTGGCCCAAATAAATATGTCCGTAACTTCGAGGGACAGTCCTTGCATCGTCGTTATCTATTGTGTGTGTGTGTGTGTGTGTGTGTGTGTGTGTGTGTGTGTGTGTGTGTGTGTGTGTGTGTTAGAGAGAGAGAGAGGGGAGGGGAGGGTTTCCTTGACCAACACCCACTCCTTTTAAAATACACCTACTATAGAAATAAATGTGCTGTTTCGAAAACTACGTTGCCAGTACCAAAGTGGCACAACTTGACTGAGTTTCACATTAATAAAAAAGAAAATAAACAAAACTGCTTTCAACCCATTCACTCGATCTGCCCATGTGCAAAAGGGT
Source organism: Coenobita brevimanus (assembly GCF_032717465.1). Classification (NCBI taxonomy): domain Eukaryota; kingdom Metazoa; phylum Arthropoda; class Malacostraca; order Decapoda; family Coenobitidae; genus Coenobita; species Coenobita brevimanus. The sequence goes on from NC_136976.1 coordinate 71,581,498, forward strand.
ACATGCAAATTAATAAAAATACCTGTTCTTCTCATTGTTTTATTTCCAGCACATAATTTTGATGATGATACTTGAACCATTCCAAAGTCAAGAACTGCCGTATAATCCAGTGAGATACAGCTAAGCTTCATAGTTGTCCATGTTATTTACATAGAAGAGATAAGCTGTACAGTGCCACACACTCCAGTGTGATTGTCAGTTGATGTTCTACCATGGTCGGGGAAAGTAACGTGGGTCAATAGACGTGGAGCCGCAGTGCCAGTGAGTCCAGGAAACTATCGTCGACCGTATCCGTATCCGCCTTTACCACCTGGGAAGCGAGCGGTGCCCTGGTACGTCACTACCGGGTGGTACCCGCTGCCGTCGGCCCAGTAACTGACTTGCTGCCGCCGACCGTCGGGAAGGTTGACCCAGTACCCTCCGTGGGCGTTGCCGAAGCCGTCGCCAGATTCGTCATGACCGAAGTTGGTGTTGCCGGCGGAGACCCCGTAGCTGTAGCTGTACGGGGTTGGCACCTGGGGACGCAGAAGGAGGCTTAAATATGATAGTAAAGAAAGACCTCGTAGCTGTAGCTGTACGGGGTTGGCACCTGGGGACGTAGAGGGGTGGCTTAAATAAGACTTAGTAAAGAAAGACCCCGTAGCTGTAGCTGTAGGCTACAGGGTTGGCACCTGAGGACGCAGAGGGAGGCTTGAATAAAACTTAAAGGGCACTTTGAAAAGGCAAATGAGGAACCTTAGTATACCAGAAATCTGATAATAAATCTGAAATGAGTTCATACTCACAGCAATGGCACCATATCCTCCACCACCTCCACCGCCACCACCATATCCTCCACCAAATCCACCGCCACCTCCTCCACCGTGACCACCACCGAACCCACCGCCGCCTCCACCACCGTGGCCTCCACCAAATCCACCACCACCACCTCCTCCGTATCCTCCTCCACCGAAGCCTCCTGGTAGGGCCACAGTACCAGCCACCAACAGGGATGTCACCAGCACCTGTCAGTGATATATTAACGAGTGATGCGGGTTCAGTTTTTCTCCAGCAGTTTTGAACTGATAATAGTACTGAATGAAAAATATATAGGTAGGAATTGCATAATTACTTAAACGAATTAGTAAATTTTAGATACGTAATTCAGATATCACTCTTGGCACTGACAGTGCAAGTAGACTGATATTGAATTAAAAGCTCAAACTCGTGAATCGTATCTATCTTCACACAAGCTCACCGGTAAGCGCATGTTTACTTGAGCTCCAGAGGATGATCTGTCTGCTCCTTGATCACCATCGGGTCTTTATACCTCCGTGGGCCCTTTGGTTAGCCAAGATCTTCCCTTCACCTGATCTGTTTCATTCAATTGAGGAAATTATGGTCATTATGACGTAATGTGGAAAGAACAGTCACATGACAAAAATGTGTCGATACTGACGTGATACGCTGTTATGGTTCAGCCAGTGCTCGAACATACCATCTTCATAACCTGTTTTGGTGTCATTTTTTTTTTTTTTTCATTCAGCTGTATTGGAAAAAGAACAATAATTGTATTTTTTTTTTTTTTTTTTACTGGTGTCACTGTAAGTTCAAATGTTTTCCCTTGGCCATTTTTTCCAGTTATGAGAGACCCAGGTATCAACTTCTATTACTTAAGGACGTAATAATAACTTTGAGGTTTTGCAAGTATAAGTACCGGTATACGTTTGGTAACAATTATTGCTTGAGAAGTAATACAGGCCTTCCAGTACTCAGGAACCTATTTACTCAAGTCTTGGGGAAGGCGGTACGTTTTCTATCACCTGTCTTAGTTATTTCTTTATTTACATCATTAAAGGTTCATTGATAACTGATGTAAGGTGATTTTTTTATGTCAACTATGCATAAGTTTTGAGTCGCAGACCAGTTATTAAAAATCTGAGGAGTGACTTCACACAGATTTGAAACTTCAGTGGGAGTGCATGGAAGAGTACCAGTTTGAGCTTCACAATTTGGGTCTTAAAATACGTAACGATACAAAAATAAACAGGTATTAAGTCAAACCATCTGTATTTCTTCTACTGTCCTGGAGACTAGGAGACCAAATTTTATTAATTCCCATAAATCACCATCAGAGCAATTAAGAGTTTGGTTGCCTTGTTGCTTTGTTTTAGACAATGTCTTTACATACATATGCTACTAAATAGAGATAGATGGATAGATAGATAGATAGATAGACAGATAGATGGATAGAAAGATGGATAGATAGGTAGATAGATGAATGTATGCATGCATTTATAAAGTACATTCGGTAAAAGTCCTTTGTGTATAACATGATATATAACAAGACAGATATGTGAAACCTAACACTGTCGCATATACATAATTCTAAGTTTTGTTGGAAGCATTTTATCAGATGAGTGAATATTTTTTTTTTTTTTACTCAACCTTAAGCAAACTTGCCGTGGGTGTAGGGGCAGTGGTCAGCGGCATAAGGCCAACTTCATTATCCATTTCCTTCACTCGTCAGTCTCAGAATGTCCAGCTTCATTAAATTCTACACTTTTTTCCTTCTAATCTCAAGTTCTGGTCACTCCTAACTTTTGGACAGGTAATAATAAGTTAATGAAAATACTAGCAAAACAGTTATAATGTGTACAGTATATGCTAAAATAACTATCTGACAGCCCTAAATAAATTTATGAAGATAATATAAGTACAATGTGTGCGACGTCGTAACTCGGAGGTCGGCGATATTGTAGGCATGTGAGCTACGAAAGAAGCAAGCGGCCTGGCAGTTCTCTTTATCTCCTTGACTGCATTATCTAAAAATGGTTGTCATAATAAGATGATTGAGAGAAACATTTAGAATACTCCAAGTTCTTAGTGAGTCCAAAATCAGGAGCAAACTTAAAAAATGACCGAGAGCAGGCAGTGACTTGCTCAACAAAACCTAGAAAGTAAATGGTTTCATATCACGCTGATACCTTTGTACGCTGATCGCATTGCAGTATACCACCGATGTGATGTCCAGGTATTTGACATTAAAAGACAGAAGCAAAGAGTGGCTTACGAACTAGAAGACTGAGAGATTTTATATTATTTATTTTTATTTTTATTTTTTGTAATATACACGGTAAAGAAGTCGATATGGTATATTTGTATATTAAACTGGCATCACAAGCAAAAGAATGAACTTTACCTTAAACATAGATAGATAGATAGATAATTATGCAGATAGATAGATATAGATACAGATAGATAGATAGATACCCGGTATTCATTATTCTGCAGTCAGTCAACAAATTAATCATTCCTGCGAGCTTGTGTGTTCTATCCAATACCATTCTACACATATTGCGGGAAATAAGTTTATTTACCCTATGTATTGAAGTCCTGCCTTTGATTTTTACGATATTTCACGGTGTTTCAGTAATCCCTCGTCGGTAGTCCATTCCAGACGTAGGATGTTCTTAACCGATGACGCTAAATTTTGCAACATAACGCTCCTCTTTGGGTTGCGGATCATGCTTATATATTTGAGCAAATCTGGATCGCCTTTTCGACGTCTTACTATCGTTCGACACAATTAAGATAGAATTTTAGATAGAGAATATTGTGCATTGCGTCTGAATCTTTACCTCAGATGCCAGCAATATAGCCACTCAAAAAGGAATTCTGGAAGTTGATGACTTTGGTGCAAACTCTCTGTACTCTTTACATCATTGCTACAAATTTGATCGCGCTGATGCTTTGCGGAGAGAGAGAGAGAGAGAGAGAGAGAGAGAGAGAGAGAGATTGCCTCCTCCCTTGACCCACCCTCTTAAGAAAATAAATAGAAGTTTTATTGCAGCTGTAGAACATACCCAGGTAGACTACTGTAGTTTCCAAGAATATTATTGTCAAAAGCAGGTTAGTCCATCTTACTGTAACTTTGACACTAATCGGTAATAAACACAATTGCCTTCAGTCCATTCACCTGATCTTCGTGTGACCCAAAGGATACAGGCAGGAAAAGTGAGTTTTCTTTTTCGTTTCTTTTTTTATTGCGTGCACATCACCCTAATGCTAAATATTTACACACGTTTGAACTGTTTCAGAGTCAAGAACTGTCAAAGAAACCAATGTGAGATACAGTTTTTTACACAGAAAAGATAAATCTGTACAGTGCTAAACATTCTGCTTAGATAATACAATAGCAGAAGCTGATGCTGCACATATAACACTAAGAACATATGAGTATTATGTTGAAAGAAGGTGTGGAAAAGCACCGATAAATATCTTTTCAGTGATTGTCACTTGATGTTCTACCATGGTCGGGGATCGTATTGTGGGTCAATAGACGTGGAGCTGCAATGCCAGTGAGTCCAGGAAACTATCGTCGACCGTATCCGTATCCGCCTTTACCACTGGGGAAGCGAGCGGTGCCCTGGTACGTCACTACCGGGTGGTAGCCGCTGCCGTCGGCCCAGTAACTGACCTGCTGCCGCCGACCGTCGGGAAGGTTGACCCAGTACCCTCCGTGGGCGTTGCCGGAGCCGTCGCCAGATTCGTCATGACCGAAGTTGGTGTTGCCGGCGGAGACCCCGTAGCTGTAGCTGTACGGGGTTGGCACCTGGGGACGCAGAGGGGAGGTTGAAATAAGACTGAGGGCAAAGAAAAACACTTTGAATAAGCAAGTGAGGAACTTCACCGTGAATCAGGAATTTCGAATCAAACTTGAAATGAATTTGTACTCACGGCAATGGCACCATATCCTCCTCCACCGCCGTATCCTCCACCACCTCCACCACCACCACCTCCCCCGTATCCTCCACCAAATCCACCGCCGCCTCCACCACCGTGGCCTCCACCAAATCCACCACCACCACCACCACCGCCTCCGTATCCTCCTCCACCTCCTCCACCAAAACCTCCTGGTAGGGCCACAGCACCGGCCACCAACAGGGATGTCACGAACACCTAGCGAAGTGATTTTATGGAAACCAGTGATAAAATATTTTGCATTCAACAATTTTTGCTTTGAACATACTACTAATACGAAATTTATAGAGTCATTGCATAATAACTGAAATGAGGAGGAAGGAACAGATTTCTTGATTATTAATTTAACCCTCAATCCACAACGCTGACAACACAGAAGAATTACGAAGAACAAAAGCTATACATGAACTTTGTATGTATCATCTCTTAAGTTTACCGATAAGTGCATGGTTGTCTGAGCTCCAGAGGGTGAACTGTCTGTTTCATGATGATCGCCGAGTCTTTATACCTTCATGGGCCCGTCAATCAGCCAAGGTCTTCCCGTCATTTAGTCTGAATCATTCAACTGAGGAAGTTAGGGTCATTGTGACGTAATACGGAGAGAGCAAGTGCATGTGGCAAGACGTACTGAGTGGTGACTTGGTATTGTGCAAACTTCGGGCAGGATCCAACTATACAGCTGAAGGACTTGATGCGGTATTAAACTTTTGGGTGTCCTTCAACTTTGTGTGTGTGTGTGTGTGTGTGTGTGTGTGTGTGTGTGTGTGTGTGTTGTTTTGATTTTTTTTTTTTTTTATGCATGCAGAAGGACCCAAATGATATTTATCCTTTGGTTCCATGTTTCCGCATAAATAAGAAATGCTTCACCAGCTTCAGAGACAAGTACATCTATTCTGTACTTGCATACTGTATTTATTATTAAAAATTATATCTCGTTTAGATAACTTGATAAACAGAAATTATTCAGATTATATGTATTACTTGTAGCAACATAGAGGGCAGGGGACCAAAAAAAGTTACCATTCCTAAATCCATTTCAAAACAACTGACATGGTGTTTGTGGTTTGCAGTTTTACTCTCTATGAATCGAAGATGATTCTTTTCATTCATGTAGATATGCACAACGCCTTTCGTTTCATTATTGTCGTCCATGGTATCTATGGTGTTAAAATCTTATCCTCGTTTTCGTATCTGGAAAACATTATCTCATGCGATATGATATCTGACGACATCTGTTTAAAAATATCCTTTATCACAGTACCAGAATATAATAAGATATAGCTTTGAATTTATTTGCAACTTCAGTTCATCATTAGGTAGTAAATATTTATCTTTAGCGCCCTATACCTAATACAGGAGTTCGTTGCGTGGTAAATGAAGTCAAGAGACAAATATGAGGCGCTTGCAGTTTATTTTCTTCTCATGAAAGGGATTTGCAATGTTTCTCTTATGAGACATCGTAAACAATAATTTCATGCGCGAAGTCCACGTTGTTCCCTAACACAGAATAGGCCAAAATCACCTCCCCCCCTTCCCCCCAAAAAAAAAGAAACTATGTAATTTTCTTCACCGAACAAGTTTAACCACACCAGTCCAATGACACATAGATTGATTGATTGACTGATTGATTGGTTAATTGATTGATTGATGTTTTCTTGGTATCTTCTGACGACTTTATTTTATTCTGAAAAAAACCTGTCGCAGTGAAATGGTCAGAAGCAATGTAAACTCCGCCACCATGAGTCTCCCCAAAGCTGAGAGACAGCGTAGGGTGGTGGCCAAAACAGAACGAAAAAGCCATCATCAGACTGAAGGGGTTAAGCTGACTACAGAGAGAACCTGCTCTTTACGCCTGAGATTATGTGGGGCAGCAAAACTCGGCCAGTGAAGATATATTTAATGAAGAAGTTAATCGCTCTGTAAATCCCAGTCGACGGATTACGAGACGGGCCCAGCTGGATTTTTGTATGAGTGGACAGTATGGGATTTTTACAACACGACCACCGAAACAATAGACCTTTTATTCCTATTTCATGTGTTCATGGAAGGATGATAAGCGCAGTCATCTCCATCGGCATTTTATCTCGAAATTTGAGAGTTCACGGTGACGTACAAATATACAGATTGGTGGAGCGAATAACTGCAAGATGAGTAGTTACTTCCGCTCTTTACATGTTTGCCGAAGCGATATTACTAGCGACAAAACAATAACAAGCTATTCCACATTATCCCCTTCCAAGTGTAGGGTGCTGAGGACAGGCTACCTTAATTTAGAACAGTTGAAGATATAGTAGACTAACCTTCACCCCTGGTAGTATTACAAGATCAAAAACCTCCGCTCACCTGTGGGAGATACAAGCCCATGCCCATAAGGCAAGGTATTTTCTGTCACAGGAGCTCCACTGCAGTATTCCAAAATCTAATAAGCAATTTAATAAACTGGCCTCTCTGTAGGAACGCTATTTCTTCCTGTAAATCGCGTACAGCATCATTATAGTTTGTTTTGGCTTCATATAGAACGTTACATAGACCTGCTGAATTCAGGAGTGTGTGTAGGTCAGCTCTATTCAGTCCAGGGAACTCGGGAAAGGACGAAACTTGTACCAGTCAACCCTGAGTTATTTCTCGGACTGACGTGTGTTGAACTTGAATAATTATGTCGCGGATGAAGCCAAACCAACTGTAATGATGCTTTAGCCGTCGTAAGGGAAAGCAATAAATTATGTCCTTACTGGCTGATTTTTTATAAAGTCTGAAGAAGTAAGGTGAATTACTCGTACAGTTAATTGTATAAACTCAAGCCTGTGATTATTTTGCAGTGATAAAAATTGTCGTTCCTTAAGTAGATTGTTGTTGTGGTTGCTGTTTTTGTGGTTTGCGGTTGCTGTTGTTGTTGTTTACTCCCCGTCCGCCTGACCAAGCAGACCTGTCAACCGCAGCTAAGCAACCGCCTCAATGGAGTTGTCCCACAGGTTCCTTACTTGATGTTGTGTTTGCGTCTCAGTGTAGCATATGTTGCGTAGTGCTTCATTGTGTGTGTTATGTTGTGTGAGCGTATTCTCCAACCCGGGTACGTGTCGTCTGTGATTCCATTCTAACCTGCTAAATTATGAGAACTGGGTAATATTCTGATCTAAGCCTAATTAGTTGTAGTCGATCTGTTTAAATATGTAATCAGTATTAATTAATATCTTAAAGTCAGGGGATATCACATGCTGCATGCTATATGTAGCGTTCTTTATTTGAAGCGTGGAAAGTCGATTTCTTTAGTTTTTGTTTTTCCATAACGAAGAAACTTATCCCTCCTCAAAAAAAATAAATAAATAAATAAATAAATGAAATAAAAAAATAAGATGAAAACACTTTACAACTGCCACAAACTCTAAAAACTGAAAATTTTCTGACGTTACCTATGCAGAGTTGTCTGTTCACCGAAACTTTGAAAGGTAACTATATGTACCCGAAAAGCTGAAGATGAGTGTGGGGGGACTGGGGTGGCTACACTCAGCCCTGACATACGGTAAGTAACAGTTTTTCTGTATGTATATTCAGTCAGGCAATCATGATGCATTCTTTGCCGTTATGACCAAATATGCACTGCCGCATACACCAGGGCTCTTTGTGCCATGTAATTTTTTTAAAATTAAGGCATCTTTTCATTTATTGGGCTACTATAATTTTAACGAGACCATGTGAAGGTTGTAAATTTGATATTTTTTTACGCATGGAAGCAAGAGCCAGAGGCTGGAAGCCTGCAAGTTATTTTTTCCAAGAAAAAGATTAAACAAGAGAAAGTTGAATTCAAGATCCGTTCACTATGAGCTGCCTGGATACTTTGCGTTTAAAAGGCTGGAGGCCAAAGGCAGAGGAAAATGCAGACTGAGGAAAACAGCTCCAGGACTGACCTGTTGCATGCATAAAGGATTGAAAATGTGAGTTATTACCTGCATTAGAAAGCTAGACAGAAAAGGAGTGAGAGTGTGTTGCCAGACGGGTGGAAAGTGCCCTCTGTAATGGAGGAGGGATGTACACATTTCAAAACACAATTGACCATTGAACAGCAGTACTAGAGGGATAAAAATACAACAGTGCGGCGAAGAGAGAGGTTAAAGGGAGTCAGAAAGATGGGGAGACTTGGTGAAAAAAATTTAAAAAATGACTCCACCCTGTTCATGTGACAAGTATCCTCTCCCCCAACGCACCATGAGAGTTGTACTCCACATGGGGATGAATGAAATTCCTGTTCAATGTCAACAGCTTTGGAAGGGTATAGAGAGTCCAAAGTCATCTTAGCACACCCGAAAAGTGGACTGTGCAAGGGAGGAAATGTGATCTTTCCAGGATGGGCCCCGGGAGAAAGAAGTCCCAGTTGCTGGTTCCGTAAAGAATGGAATATGAAAGTTTGTTGTACATCCACTGCTTAAAGCTTGAAATAAGTTATGTAACTGTCTCCAGCAGTATGGCACATGTTCCGTGGTACACCGTGCATAATACTGGTCTTGTCCTGTCCACCCAACCCTCCTTAAAAATATATTAGTAATACAAGATTTTTCTAGCTGCAACAGTGTACGCAATCCTGTATTTTTAAAATAAGTTTATTGTTGCGAACATTATCCTAATACTTCGGATGCATAACACGACAAAAATTGGCCAAAGGTTGCTTCCATCCAATGTTATCCTATTCCTTGAAAACAACTGAGTTCATGGTTACAAAAAAGAAATAATAATAATGTATCAGTATTCATACATCCAAAGGTAAAATAGGAAAATACCAATTATCCTCAGCTTTTATTTTGAGCACTTATTACTAAAACTAAGTATTTTTACAACTATGAACACCTCCAGAGTCAGCAACTGTGGGAAATCCGAGTTCCAAATAGTTATGATTCATAAGTCTTATTTTTTACACAGAGTTTATCCTGTACGGTGCCAATCAAAATAATTTGATAATTTTACTAGCACAGGCTAATAACCTACATCTGTACACTTAGAATAGAAAGGAACATTAAAATAAGCTATGAAAAGGATTATGTACAGTCTTCTTTATGACTGTCACTTCATAACTTAGTACATTGCTGTGGCACGTAATATAGGTCATCAAACAAAGATCTGCAGCGTCGGTGAGTCCAGGAAACTATCGTCGACCGTATCCGTATCCGCCTTTACCACTGGGAAAGCGAGCGGTGCCCTGGTACGTCACTACCGGGTGGTAGCCACTGCCGTCGGCCCAGTAACTGACCTGCTGCCGCCGACCGTCGGGAAGGTTGACCCAGTACCCTCCGTGGGCGTTGCCGAAGCCGTCGCCAGATTCGTCATGACCGAAGTTGGTGTTGCCGGCGGAGACCCCGTAGCTGTAGCTGTACGGGGTTGGCACCTGGGGACGCAGAGGGAGGCTTAAATAAGACTTAGTAAAGAAAGACCCCGTAGCTGTAGATTTACGGGGTTGGCACCTGGGGACGCAAAGGGAGGCTTAAAAAAGATTTAGTAAAGAAAAAACCCGTAGCTGTAGCTGTACGGGGTTGGCACCTGGGGACGCAGAGGGAGGCTTAAAAAAGACTTAATAAAGACAGATCCCGTCGTTGTAGCTGTACGGGGTTGGTACCTCGGGATGCTGTATGTACCAAATGGCAGAAAGGCAACGTGAAGTAAAATCATACTCACGGCAATGGCACCATATCCTCCTCCTCCACCATATCCTCCACCGCCGCCACCTCCACCACCTCCACCGTAGCCTCCACCAAATCCACCGCCACCTCCACCACCGTGGCCTCCGCCAAATCCACCACCACCACCGCCTCCGTATCCTCCACCACCACCAAAGCCTCCTGGTAAGGCCACAGCACCAGCCACCAACAGGGACCCTACGAACACCTGGTGAAGTACGATAAAGCCAGCTAATGACTATTTTTCTTATTAATATCGTACGGTATTAAACTGTGAATGATTTTAAAGGATTATTATTATTGTAACGTTCAGATGATTACGGGAAATAAACAGTGTGAAACGAAGCCAAAGTGTCATTATTGTCTGCACATTCTCAACAATTTACCGATAAGCGCATGGTTGCTCTAGCTCCAGTGGGTAAACTGTGAGCTCCATGATCACCATCGAGACTTTATACCTCCATGGACCCGCCAGTCAGCTAAGGTCTTTCCGTCGCCAGTTCTGATCTACTCAGCAGAGGAGGTGATGGTCACTGTGACGCAATACAGAGTGAGCCATCAGTGATATTACAAGGTTCACTGATGACTGTCATGAATGAGGTTTGTGTCAGGCGAAATTGGCACGAACCAGGTGTGAAATATTGTGAGTGAAATAAAATGATTCAATTCTCTGTCTTAACAAAGTATCTGTGTTTCTGTGACGTAGTGGCTGTCCTGATATTTAATGTACAACACACAGCACATTAAGCGGACCTGACACCCGTTGTATCCCTCAAGAAGAACTTGAAATATATGTGTTTAGTGTACATTTCCCTCTTTCACTGCAGAGTAAGAGATGATTCAATACACCCATCATATTAACGCCTTCGCAATAGTACAATGAAGCTTATATTCATTTCCCTTCCTCCATTCAAATATTACGACCTAGGAGAGATCCAGGGCAGTGGACGGGATAAAGCAACCTCCTTTTGCAACATTACTGCGATGATGGATTTATTTATTTTTCTTGCTACCCCTAAACGATTTCTGCATTTTCTACTGGCACACGATGTAATTCTTGTTTTTGCTAGAAGATTTACGCATCCCTGAGTGACTTTACGTGAGCAGTAAATCACAAACATCCTTTAGACTAACTCTTTTGGTCCACATATAGTTGGAATGACTTAACCCATTAGACCACCTGCTGTCCACTTCTTGGCTATATGGTTACAACTTAGCGTAGTAAACGGTTCCCTGGAGTAAAAGAAATTCTTTGGTTTGTCACTCGGTATAGAATCACAAGAAGATAGCGCTACATATAAAGAATGGATGGTAAGCACTCCACTTACCAACCACTAATACTGTATGTGCTGTTGCATTAAACTTCGTAGAAAACATACCCTTTGCGTAGTTTTCATTGAATTCTAGACAAGTTTTTTTTTTTATTTCCTGCAGTTCCAATGTTTCTGTTAGAAGAGAACTTTTCTTTGCCACGCCCATATCATTATATCTACAGCACCCATAGAACCTCCGGCGTTCTGGTGGTAGTGTGTGCATCTACCATTTCTCCTGAGCTTGGCTGAATCCACTCCAAGAGCGAACATTCAAGAGAGTACAGTAGTTCATCTTTTCATGTGATTTCGCATGTTAGCATCCTCCTGAGACTCCCCAGATGACACATACAGACTTATTCACTCATAAACATCGTCATTACAACACAGTTTCCAAATGACCTTACTCATCAGACATTCTAAAGGTCTTCCACTCTTACGCCTACGTGTGAAGCATCGAGTGGGAACGGGGCACCACTTCTCCAGTGAGATTACGTGATGTTCCCACGCCTACGGATCAATCGCCCTCCCGGACACTTGAGACGCGGCTGGAATGTGTATAGTAGAGCTGCTTGTCAATGTAAGGATTGCGCAAGCCAAGAGTTACAGTAAATGCACGGATACAGCACATGCTACACTCATTGTTACCTGGTGTATATACCAAGACCTGTCCCCTCATCTGCTACCATACCAGATCACCACTTTATTTTTCTTACACGGCGAATTTGTAAGAGAAATCTCCTCACGACTATCTTCACACCCCATACAACAGGGTGTACGCTTTTTAATGAGGGTAATGGTGAGGAACAAGGCAAGGACGCAGGCAGACACACCACAAAAGCTGATGAACAAGTCAGAATTACGTGAACTTCCCCATATTGCATTCTGGATTTATCCCCTTTAGGTTTCTGTCAGTCCCCTTTCAGTCTGTGTCACACTTGTTTTTCTGTGGATCAAAAACAAACGAGTACAGTCCAGCCTCATCATACATCTGCTTCCATCACACCTAGGGGGATATAGGAGCCCCTGTTTTGACAATACTAGTTTGAGGGATAGCAGCTCTTCCTCTCCACATCATCATCCAGAGACTTTACAGCGAGGACCAAAGCCCAGACACATGGAACCAGGTGGGATGTCATCTCACGAATCTCCCAGTCTCTTCACCAAATAGGCCACTGCACACCAACATCTAAGTACACGGTCAAGGAGAGCTACAATTGGGGGTTGCGGGGGGGCAGTCTGGCCTCCTGAATAACAATCCACCACCCTTCCTGATTCATCTATTAGTCCACTGAACACTTCATCAGGCTACTCTCAACCCAGTCACAGTATCCAACCAGGCTACGCTAACTTGTCTTGCCACAAAGATACATCACACTCCACATTGCGACGTTTAACAGTTGAGGAAGCCATCTCACGCTTTGTGGTGTAGCCATGGAATTTCAACACCGGTATCCTGTCCTAGAATCTCATAACTTCCAGGACAAGGCAGTGCTTCAGTGAAGAAATGCAGACAGTTCATTACCCCACATTCTCACAGACACATAAGGCAGCATTCTCAGTGAGGTGCACGAGTTCCTAATACAGTATTTCACTTATAGCCAACCTACTAAATTTACGAATACAGATGCATTTATAACTATCATTCGGATTTCTACAACAGAATTCCAAAATACCCACTTGTGAGTAATTACGTACAGTATATGTTGAGAACCGAGAGTCTAATTATTGTTATATTTAGTCACCACCCTTACTGGATAGGGACCAACTCAATGATGACTCCGGATATTTCATGTACAGGTAAAATTATGTGTTTTCTGTTTGCTCACCTACCTTTACTATGGAAAATTATATTCCATTTTTGTACCTGTTAAACAATCTGTATTATCTCTGAAGTGTCACAGAACCCCTATATTAACTAAAAATAACAAACTGCACCCTATATAATATGCGCAGTACATTTTTACGTGTTAAAAGACTGCAGGTAAATACGAAAAAATAGTAGCTCTTCTCTTATTTTATTTTATTTTCTCTAGAACATACATTTAAGATTAAGAACATATACATATGTTATCTATTCCAGAGAAAAGAATTGTTAGAGAACCCATTGTGAGATGTTTAAAAATTTCGAGTGGCACTTATTACTTACACAGCAAAATTAAACCAGCAATGTCAGCTAGACTGTTCGAAAAACAAAAGACAGATGTTCAAGTTGCACATTTGTACACCGAGGATAGGAAAACAAAATGAAAATAATGTGCACATAAGCAATGAGAGTTTATGAAATATCACCTAGATAATTGTGGTTTCACAATTCTTAGCATATTGTGGCACATAAACATTGGTCATTAAACAGAGAACTGCAGCGTCGGTGAGTCCAGGAAACTATCGTCGACCGTATCCGTATCCGCCTTTACCACTGGGGAAGCGAGCGGTGCCCTGGTACGTCACTACCGGGTGGTACCCGCTGCCGTCGGCCCAGTAACTGACCTGCTGCCGCCGACCGTCGGGAAGGTTGACCCAGTACCCTCCGTGGGCGTTGCCGAAGCCGTCGCCAGATTCGTCATGACCGAAGTTGGTGTTGCCGGCGGAGACCCCGTAGCTGTAGCTGTACGGGGTTGGCACCTGGGGACGCAGAGGGAGGCTTAAATAAGTCTTAGTAAAGAACACTTACCAACCAACTGAGGAACTTAAATATTGTATTTTCCATGATACTGGAGGAAGTATGATGTAAACTCATACTTACGGCGATAGCACCATATCCTCCTCCACCACCGTATCCTCCACCACCACCTCCACCACCTCCACCGTAGCCTCCACCAAATCCACCACCTCCTCCACCACCGTGGCCTCCACCAAATCCACCACCACCGCCGCCCCCGTATCCGCCTCCACCTCCTCCACCGAAGCCTCCTGGGAGAGCCACAGCACCGGCCACCAACAGGGACGTCACCAACACCTGGGGTAGTGTCGTGTTAGGAAACGTTGAAATCAGCTTCACCACAAAGTTACATTTTCTTAGTTTCTATAAACGGTATCCTCGTTGATATACGAGACTTCGTCATGCCATTTCTTTAGTGGTTTAGTTTTCATATGACACCGCAATATCCTCTAGTATGTGACTGATTCATAATTGGTCTGTTGACATCTGTAAGGAACAAACAAAAGTTTGTTAAGATGTAATATGCAAATTTTATAACTAAGGAAGATGACCAACGAAGTGTCCTATCCCAACGAGTATACGGTACTATATATGTGAAGTATTATGCAATAATTCGACGGTATGTCTATAGCAGTGAATGAAAAATAAAATGTATCTAACTTATTAATCTGCACCTTAACCATGAAAAGTGAAACAGGAAGTTTATCTGTCTATCATCCAGTCCGTTATTACCCTATGAGAAGCGTAACTTAAGGCACTTGGGGCCAGACCACTCATTTCGGACATTTAGGGTGAGAGAGCATTCGTTCGTCCTTGAGTAGCAGTATGTGAGCAGTAATCCCCCAACCATTCCTTCAGTATAAACCCTTATAGACTCCACCTAATTAGAGTATCTTAACTTATTAAACCACCGTTCGATTATATCGTCACCACCCAGCGTAACAAATGGTTTCCTGATCAACAAGAAACCGTTGGGCTTGTCATTCCGTGTAGAGTCACCTGAAGGAGAGGCACTACATGAAGTGAACTGGGTAGTGGACGCCCACAGTCTACTACAGACATGAAATACTTTGAAATATTTGACCGCCTCGTGATTAATGTCGTTATTGCTTTGTCACATTACCAATTTCATGTCTGCTTGAGCTCCAGAGGAAGAACTGTCGCTGTGTGTGCAATGTCCAGGCTTTATAAATGCATGGGTTTTTCAGTCAGCCAAGGTCTTCCCGTCACCAGACCAGTTTCAGTGAATGGAAGATGATAAGATTGTCGTGATGCAACAAGGAATGAGCCATCACGGACACTGCATGGTTCAATTGTCACTGGCATGATACGCTTCCACCCCTTCACTACGATTAGCACGTTTTGTAATTTATTCTAATTCCAAATGATTATATTCAACATCAGAGGGCTCCATGTAAGTTGCAGGATTCATGTACGTTATATCAGAGGCACCAGTTGGAAAAATCCCACGCTGAATGGAAACTATCAGGTGGTGGGAAGAATAATAAGAAAGATATCCCAAGGCTGAAGAAGCTTAGTATGAAGTTTGTCGGTACGAACTATTTCCAGTATGAACCTCATTAAGCATTATTATACCATTTCAGTGGTGCTGGAGAGAAATACGAACCTCCATATGGTGGCACTGATTTAACCAGGCCGTTCCACGGTCTGCTTTTACGAACATCCCTCAGCTACTTCCCTGTCCTCTAAAAGGAGGATGGTGGACTGTAGAAGAGCAACTTATGCCTGCAGCCCACTAGGTTCACGTTTCAGATGAGCCTGGGACCACAACAATAAAAATAATGCCATTCCAGCCATTTTCATTCGTGCTTTTATGTCATAGTCAGTGTTGCAATGTTGTTGTTGGCATACAGTAAGGCCTACGCACGAGAAATGGGGATCCAACATCTCATTGAGGTGTCAGTCTCAAGATCTTACCATGTTTTAAGAACCTCGATATCCACCATTTGCCCAGAGCTTCAGGGTTTCCTTTACAGTCACCAGAACTTGACCAAGGACCGAGAATCACCGCGATCTGCCATTGGAAAAGTAGCCCACTCCCACTCTGCCTTACGCGCGGTATAGATGAGGACGGTATTTGGTGTATAGGGTGAAGAAGTGACTGTGGAAATATGGTGTTAACGTGGCTATTTGAGAGTGAGAAAGCCTAAATGTTCAGGGGCGAATTAACCACTGGGCTGCAGTCTGTGTTCCCCACCCTTGAAGACGCCTCCAGTTAACAACAAAAATTAATTAATTAATTAAATAAATAAATGGATAAATGATTAAATTTACAGCAGCTGGCATCGCACAAGATCCAGTGATGACAATTAAAATCTTTATATGGGGTCTCCTTACTCTGGATAGGGAACCTTCATATTTTTTTTAGCCTAGGGGCCCCAGTGAGGTTAATCCGGCCTTTCATATGTAATCGAAGAAGCCTCGGCGGGTGCAGACATATTGGAATACATGGAAGAACATCTTATTGCCTTTCCTAAATGTTAGCCCCAGGTGGGACTGAACCGAGATCAGGAGGACTGACAGACATAGTCACTACCGACCCGATCGCCGTTTTGGTGAGGGCTATTAAGTTAAACAGCTTAGGAAGAGGTGTCACGAGATTTGCTAAGCTCTTTAAACGTGGTGAATACTCTGTCCTTATCATGTCTTCGTGACTGGCTTTGAAGAACTGAAGGTTATCATGAAAAGGATAAATTCAGATAAGGTCACTGATAGCGTCTCACCTTCCTATGATCATGCTATGGATCACACGAAGCACAGAATAACGTGGTCTAGTGGCTTAGAGCACAAGCTATCAACTGAGGAGTCAAGCGTTGGATTCGACCCAAGAAGCTTTAGCTGACGTCAGGAAGGGCATCTGAAATTAGGACTGCAACCTCAGAAAGAGTATATGGATTAAGAATTAGGACTGGGGCTGAATGATGGAGTCACTTCAAAATGTGTGTGTTCCACTTGAAGGAACTGGGCCACTCCCACAATCTGAACACTATGTCGTGGTTGCATGAAATTCGATCAGCCTTAGTTATGAGGTAGCAGTGAAACTCCTTGGTTACTAGTCAAATCAACCCTCCAGTCTGACTACATTTGGCCATCAAATGAGCTGATAGGGGCTAAGGATCTTCCTCAGGTTAAAACAAATGCATTGTAAGCTAGTAAACCCGGTCTTGAGTCACGTTAACCTCGTCAGTCCGCTGATATGTTTTATTTATTTATTCTTGCAACCTCCAGACGATGATATTAAGCTCTGGGAGGCTTGGTGCAGTGAAGGGGTTACTGAAGCCTCTGTCTAATCTCTCAAGCCCAATAAAACTATCAAAAGCTGAATTAAATTGTCCGGAGGTGACATAAATAAAACATAGGCTACCTGACTGAGGAGAATAAAAGTACTGACCAATTGTACTCATTCTTACTCTCTATTTTCCTTTGATAATTATAGTCCGTATGTACAAAAGACGCTTGAGATATTCACGTTCTTTTATGTATTTGAGGTTTTCGGCATATTAATTACAGTATATTTATGAATGTGGAGGTGTGAGTTTGACATGGTTTGTGAAAAAAGAAAACTGAGAATAAATATTAGAATAAATCATTAATACTGAAATTTAGACGGAAGACAGAACACGAAGATAAGGGAGGAGACTTAAAAAGGAAATTTTTAGAGGCGGTAAAATGTTGTATGGGTTAAGCATTATAGGACTAGACAATACCAGCAGAGGGACTTTAGGAACCAGGGAGTCAGGCACAGTTTGGAAGAAAGGTCAAAGTATACGAGGAGTTGAGAAGCCCGTGGAAGGAAGGCCACTGACTATTCAGGCTTAGATAGGAACACTCAAAGCATACAGTAGTTCTCTGCTCACTCTCTGCTCGGTGATAAGACGGTAGTTCCAACCTTTTCTAGACTACACTGGGAATGGGCCGATATGACACTACAACTTGTGCAGTCTAGACAATCCTCAGATCACCCAAAACAGGCCTTCGTTCCGTGTGATACCCTGACTGCGAGTTCCTTCCACCCAAGAGTAGAAAGAGAGAGCGATGGCTACATAGCACAGTGCATGAAGGCAGTGTGGTACCGACTGTGCTGTATGGGTGTGAGACGTATTCTTTAAGTTCTAGGGACGAGGGAAGAAGTAGAAGTGTTGTAAATGAAGTGCCTAAGATCTATTTGTGGGGTAAAGTGGCTGGGACGCAGAATCTTTGTGATGGATAGGGCTAACTAGTTTATGCTAAAGTAGTGTGTAGAGGATGGGTGATGAGAGACTGGTATAAAGGATGTACAGATCAAAGGTGAGAATGAAAGTAAAAGAGAGTAGCAAGAATGATGGAGTGGATGACATTCTGAATTACAAAGGTCTGAGCACCCAAGAGGGAGAGAGGCGTGTGTGGAACTTAGCAATGAGTGTATGGGAGGGAAGAGGATGAGTCTCTGTCGGTGATGTATAACAGGCAAGAGGTGGATGATCAGGGTAAACCACACAGTAACAGAGGGGCATGAATGTAAGTACAGTACTTCAGTCTAGCTTTGGTACAGATCATAATAATGGTCGGTTGAGTGAGTCATTGGATATAAAAAAATATAATTGCAAGTAATGAAGCGGCTAACAGCAAGTATACAGACAGACAGACAGACAGATAGATAGATAGATTGAAAGGTAGATATTTTTTGTAAATATTTAAGTTTTAAGTGATGGTAAAATATAAACATAAAGATGAAAATGGATCCTTTCCAAATGATACAGTAATGTAAGCTTATTGAGTATGTTTATTTTATTGAAATTAGGATAGCACTACACAAACAATTCACAGCAGAATAATGAAAAAAGAAGGCCGTATACATTTGTACGACATATCCAGATATACTCAGAATGAAGAATTACAGTGAAAAACTTAGATTAAACCAAAAATCTTTCGATGGCTGCAGCATGTTAAGCGAGTCTAATAGATTCTTTTTCTCGAATGAGGGAACAAATTTTTTCTGCACTGAAAATGACACCGAAAAACACCTTAGTGAAATTCCTAAATGATGTGTCCAAGTATACATGGTCGTCAAGGCAGATGGTTTGTTTCCTGAAACAGTAGCGTCGTTGAGTCTTGTAGTTTATCGTCGACCGTATCCGTATCCACCTTTACCACTGGGGAACTGGGCGGTGCCCTGGTACGTCACTACCGGGTGGTAGCCGCTGCCGTCGGCCCAGTAACTGACCTGCTGCCGCCGACCGTCGGGAAGGTTGACCCAGTACCCTCCGTGGGCGTTGCCGGAGCCGTCGCCAGATTCGTCATGACCGAAGTTGGTGTTGCCGGCGGAGACCCCGTAGCTGTAGCTGTACGGGGTTGGCACCTGGGGACACGGAGGGAGGCTTAAATAAGACTTAGTAAAGAAAGCCCGTAGCCGTAATTGTCCTGGGTTAGCACCTGGGGACGTTGTGGAGAGGCTCCAATAAATACAATAAAGAACACTTGACAACTTCTTTACATATTGATTAGAAGAGAAACTTGAATGATTCCATACTCACGGCAATAGCACCATAACCACCGCCGCCACCTCCACCATATCCTCCACCACCACCGCCTCCACCACCGTGTCCTCCACCACCTCCTCCACCCCCACCATGGCCTCCGCCAAAGCCTCCTCCACCACCGCCTCCATATCCCCCTCCTCCTCCTCCTCCACCGAAGCCCCCTGGGAGGGCCACGGTGGCAGCCACCAGCAGGGATGTCAGCAAAACCTTGGAAGTAACAACGTGTGACACAAACCATTAGTGCTTGTTGATTGCAGTGTCACATTTCGTTTTCAGTTTTAATCCGTTCATTCCAGTGACATACGGTAGGCAACCATTTTTAGTTAACTCATGCTGCTGTACCTCCAGACGATTTTATCTAGTTTAGAAACTTTCATACTGAAGGATTAATAAAAGCTTCATCCAACCCCTTAAAAGTCTCTCCTGAACTGAACAGAATCGTCTGGAGATACTAAGAATGAAATGAGATATGCCATCACTTGAAGGGGTTAATATGTTATTGCTTAAGATGTATAAAAAAAATAATAATTGGCTCAGTATTAGAAGAGAGTTCAGTCAGCTCACTTATTGAAGTATAGATTCATATATACTTATGATCCGTGAAAGGCTTTTATGAAGTATCTAACATTTGCTTTTCACATGGCTCATAAACTCACAGATTTGAACATGATTGTGTGATCTCCTGGGGGAGGACTGACAGCAGATCGTCTAACTTCAGCTTTATACCAGTGAGCCAAGTCTCGGTCACCAACCAGGCCTCGCAGTCAAGGTCCCACCATGACCTGGCACCACCGGGTGGAGCGGCGACGCGCTGTGATGCAACGCTGAGTATCTTTAACGTTATTCATTGGCCTTTTCTTAAGCGGCTGAGGAGCTGTCGTAACAATGGTCACACCTCTTCCTTTGCAATACAGTATATTCT
Source organism: Coenobita brevimanus (assembly GCF_032717465.1). Taxonomy (NCBI): domain Eukaryota; kingdom Metazoa; phylum Arthropoda; class Malacostraca; order Decapoda; family Coenobitidae; genus Coenobita; species Coenobita brevimanus. The sequence continues at coordinate 71,602,338 of NC_136976.1, forward strand.
TCACAATACTGTACACCTCAGCATCCTCTTGTATGTTATTAAAGTTAACTCTATCGGTGCTGGAACGACATAAATAGCATACTAGAGACTGCTGAACCACGATAAAACACATGGCTAAGGATGAACTGCTGCAAAGCGTCCTAAACCATTTAAAATACGGCCCACTGCCCGAGTAAATTTAACGTCGCTCTCAGTCACAGAGCCTCAGGTACTGGTCCTGTGCTGTAGGTCTCACTTGACTTTATTGTACGTTCCTTGAGGGTGAGCAGTCTCCTACATACCATGCACCTTCAAATCTCACCACTTCAGTAGTAATACTCATCGTCCATAGTACATATTCTAAGGATTGTGTCATTTAATAGTAGGGTGATGATATTAGTTGGGGTGTTCATACGACATGCTGGTGGAACTTGTGGAGGACCAATAATGTCAGTTTTAATAGGAAAGTTCAAATCAATAAACTATTCCCTGGCGCAGCCTGGGGTCGAACTCGCGTCTTTTCTGACAGGAGCTAACTACTACAACGATAGCCAGAACAGAATACAAACTTCGTATTTTGCAGGCGAAGAGTTGAGAAGCAGGAAAAGCAGGGTGTCTGAACAAAATACAAACGAAAGACATCATATATATGTATATTTATATAGATAGATAGACAGATAGGTAGATATAGATATATATAGTATTTAGTAGCTCATTATGACATCTGTTTCACTGAGCACTAGCATCGTTGGCATTAACTGTTTTGTTGTTTTGAGATACGGAATGCATGGCTGTGATGTAATTTTAGTTATAAAGAGTTCGTATTTTTTATACCTGTAGCCCTGTATTGTCATAATTTTTGAAAATGGCTGAATTACCTTATGCAGCTGTTGCCATCAGTTATATTTATGCTGACAAAAATTAAACATTCATTTGAAATATCTATACTTATTGCACTTAGAGCAGTGAGTTTCTCTACACTGGAAAAATAATATAGCTTGAAACACTTCCACTCATTGCTAATCAGGTCGAGGTTTTTGCCCATCAAATTTCTCAACTTTTTCACCCACTTCCTTTGTGTATTGTTCTAAGTCACTTTCATAATTACGCTACCGTTTTACCACACAAAAGGAAGAAGAGCTGTATTAAACCCTTCAATTCGATGACGTACTTTAGTGATTCATTCTTACTACCTCCAGACAATTTTATTCAGCTACCGCCCTGTCAGTTAAGAGGGTAATAAGGCTTGTATCAAACCCCTCCAGCTCGAAAAGTCCCTCCCAAGCTGAATAAAATCGTCTGACAAATGCAACATTTAGAAAAGTCACCGCATTGTTGTTGGCACCTGGGGATGCAGAAGGGAGGCTTAAAATTGATAAGACTTAGTAAAGAAAGACCCGTAGCTGTAACTGTACCGGGTTGGCAGTAAGGAACGGATTGGGATGATATTAAAACTATACTGTGTAGAAGCCAGCATAGTCTTGACGCAGAGCAGGAGTGAATTAATAAGTAAGCGATTTAACACAGGAAAATAAAAGATGTGAAAAGCTTGTGTGAAGTGCCTAATGGCCTCTTCAGTCCGATGACGTAATCTATTCTGGTTTATTTCTGCTTCTAGACGTTTTAATACAGCTTGAGGGACTTGGGGGGGATGAAAAGGTTAAACATTTCTTTCACTTTCTTCCTCAGTACGGGAGATCTTTCGTACAGAGGAAACAGTAATACGTAATCGCGGTGAAGGGGTTAAATATCTTCCTTCACATTAGTAATGTTCTTTTAAAAAATCAGTATTGTTAATTTTCCACACTTACATGTAGTAGTGTGCAAAAGCTTGAGATAATTGCTCGAAGTCACGACAGAATAATAATTCAAGTGTAGTGACATAGGAATAAGTGACATGCTCTTACTTCACAGGTTTATCATTAAGATCTATTTCTGTACATTGTGCACAGAGAATCTGTACTCTCCTGTCATCTTTTCCTGGATTTCAACGAGTAAAAGCAATGATGTTGAAATGAAAGGCCTTGCATTTACTAAGCTGTTGTCATTACTCACATGCACTCTAAACAGACTCAAGTTCTATAAGCATTTTATAACAAGCATGTTTTTTTTCTCTCTCTCTCTCTCTTATATATATATATATATATATATATATATATATATATATATATATATATATATATATGTATACTGTATATAGATAGATAGATAGATATAGATATACCGCTATACATTAAATAAGGACCAAACGCATTTATCTTAAATCCATCAGCGATGGTCATTTTAAGCAATAACTCTTATTTCCTTTTTGTTTTGGAAGTTAGGAAAGAACCTGTGGTTAAGTATACTTAGGGATGTCACCGTACCCTTCACCACCACCACTTCCAAAGCCCCCTCCACCACCACCTCCTACATATCCACCACCTCCTCCATACCCTCCACCTCCTCCATACCCTCCACCTCCACGTCCACCATGGTCTCCACCACCTTCACCGCCATAACCCCTCCACCACCACCGGCGCGGCGTCCCCGGGGGAAGGCCACAGTAGCACCCAGCGTCAGGAACGTCAGCAGCACCTGGCAACACACCTAAAATGAAGTCTACTGTACATACGGTTCCTCGATATCCCAGGGCTGTGAATCATGTCAGCAGATAGAAAGTTTGTTTATTGGGGAGATACAGCATCCACCCGGCTTGGACTGTCTTCGGGTATGAACAAAGACGCAGTATACCTGAAGAAGATCCAGTTAGGGACGAATCTCTTGTACTCCACATAAACCTTTTTTCCAATGGTGGGTATGATATTTTCCTATCTAAATCTGCTTAAAAATTCTCATTCCCGAAGAGTAACAGAAAATAATCACGTATATAGCAACCGCCGTGGATGTCAAACAAATAACGTAACACGGGAGAATGAAAACAGTGAATATTTTCGTGTATTACATCCCCAGACAGAGGATATACTGTACATAAAACCAGCATTGTATCATGTATTCTGCTGCTGAGTTCATATCATATGTTGGGATGATTTTATTGATCACTTTCACGCCCCTCATGAGTGCATTGTTGCATGTCACATCACTACATTTTTTTCTATGACATTAACCAGCTAACAAACCGTGAGCCATTGTCGGTGATTGCTTGCCAGTAAGTCAGTATGTGCTTGTCATGTTTGGCCATGTGGAGAAAATGGAGAATAAGAAATTCACTAGGCGAGTGTATGTGACTAAGGTGAAGGGGGAGACCGAGGATGAGGTGCAAAGACGGGGAATAAAGGTAATGAATGAGGGCAGTGTGAGTTAGAGGAAGTCCAATGGCAGAGGATAGTGACATGGAGGTACTGGAGAACTTTTAAGGAACAAACTATTAATGAAATATTAAAACATACCAGATAAGTAGGCTGGTGGTGGGAAAGTGTGCGGAGCTGCGTCTGCCACCTTTAGAGATTTTTTTTTTTTTTAGGTGGGAGGGCTGTAGATGGGGGTGATTGGGTCCCCATATCATTCTCATCTACTGTACCTACCTACTATATTTACCAGTAGAAAAGGTGAAGAGAAGAGAGAACCTGTATTTTTACACAGGAAAAATCATCAGAGAAATTACCAATATGCCGGGAATCGAATAAGGTGACAGTGATGGTGGAGGTGATGATGATGATGATGATGATGATACCAACTTCTTGTACGCACGAGTGACAGCACGAATGAAACGTGCAGTTGTTATAGTCTGCTGTGGTTTTATTGTAGAATGTGCACGCGTCACGGTCAGTACTTGAATCGTGGCTGCAGGTTGTCAGTATGATGCTGAGTAACGCGTGACACGAGATATAGGGGCCTCGTGGTTTAAAGGACCTCGTAGCAACAGTTCCTTGGCGATTTATTGGCCTAAGCACATCCATAGCCTCTTTTTACGTCATTCAGGCGATTAGGAGACTTCGTAGCAACAGATTCTCGGCGATGTACTGGCCTGAGCACCTCCATAGCCCCCGCACCCCTTTTTATACTAATGCTAACTGCGTCGATTTTAAGAAGATAAAAAAAAAAAAAAAAAAAAAAGGGGAATAATAAGGTGTAAAATGCAAAATAAATCGCTAAAGAAGAAGTGCTCGGGGCTGAGAGACATGCGGAAAAGGGCAGGGAGGATGAAGGAGGGCAAGATCGGAGTGAGGAGGGGTCGAGAAGGGAAGTGAGTGTTACCGAGAGGAGGGAAGCATAACACTGGATGCTGTGGTGGGAGGGGAGCTTGCCTGGAAAGAGTGAGCGGGGGGGGGGAGTCTGCAGGAATCGGAAGATGACAGATGACTGGGTAAAGGAAGGAGGGGGGAACGAGAAGGGGAAGTCTCAATGAAGTGGGAAGAGTCAACTTTCTTTACAAATTGCTGTACATGTCCATTTTGGTTTACAGGTCTAAGGGTTACTTATTTATACCCCTGCCAGAAGAACACCTGCATGGGCTAGTGTTGGCAACGCAAACCTTACTCAAACATTCCAGATGCAGTACTAGGCAGTATGAGTGTAGTTGACGCAAATGTAGGCTGCCTGGTGAAGTGGATGCAGTGAAGCCGTTTCTTGTGACTGACCTAACTTGACACACGTTCAGTACCATATACTTGCTCATTCTGGGTCACGTAGCGGGATTTCTCGGCCAATATAGGTGCGTCGATAGTGGTCGATTACGTGAATTATGTGGACGCCCAGGTACTTGAATATTCGGGACGTCTTTCTCATATCGGGTGTCCCTGTGTAGCGGATGTGATGTGAGTTCTACGTGCTGGTCTATGCCGGGGTGGAACATCAAGTATAATGATAATGTTGATCAGACTTTTGTAGTGGGTCATATGTCGGCTACTCGTAGATTTCAGTCGTAAAGCAGCAGCCACCTGTCTTACGTATCCATAAAAAGGAAGAACTAGTCCATGTATATGGATATTCCAGCAAGACAATGAGAACGACTACAGATAGCAGGGTACTGTGGCTAATTGGGTGTATCCTTAATAGGCTAAAAAAAAAAAAAAAAAATGTACAGGAAACTAAGCTGAGACTGACTACAGAGTGGGAGAAGGGAAGGAAATGTTTGTCGGCGGGTGATCATAGATTAGACTGTAGCAGACCAAACATGTGGTTTAGTATATATATATATATATATATATACATATATATATATATATACATATATATATATATATGGGGTAGATCCAGGAATTTTCGGTGGGGGGGGGGGTCTGATTCGCTGATTCAGCCAAAGACTTGACGCGACATACTGATATTTCATTGTTGAAATTGCCTCTTTATTCAATGATGCATAGCCGGTGGGAGGGATGCATCCCCCGTCCCCCCCCTAGATCCATATATATATATATATATATATAAATATATATATATATATATATATATATATATATATTATAATTTTTTTCATCGAGGCGAAGATGCATCTGACAGGTTGGTATTGATTGGCTGAATGCAACATTACTTCATAATCTCTTTACTCGTTAGCATTATTAATTGACAACACATATCTGAGGAGAAAATTTGGGTTAGTAAATATTATTCGGAAATGTTGCATTCAGCCAATCATCACCAACCTGTCAAGTGCATCTTCGCCTCAATAATAATAATAATAATAATAATAATAATAATAATAATAACTGAGTATAGTCGTAGAGCTTGTCAGGGAGGTCAGAGGCGAGAAGTCACAAGACACGATACTAGGAGCGTAAGCAGTTTTATCCAGAAGTTTCAAGTCTCATATTTCATAATGGTAAAAAAAAAAAAGTTTCTGCGATCACATCCATATTGGAAAAGCCTTAATTCCCAGCTAGGCTCGTAAGCATTTAACGTACAAGATGGTTTCAGTTCTTTAAGTAGGCCGACAACACATTTGTAACTGGTAAACCCAGTTCTATCTATCTATTACCTAACGTCTTAACCCCGCAAGGGGTGGCCACAAACAAATCGCCTCCATATCGCCCTGTCCCCCGCCATTTAACTGCCCTCTCCCCAGCTCACACCCCTCTCTCATAATTATACTCGTACAAAGTTCAAATCTGCGGTCAGCCAACTACTGTATGTAGTACGCATTACTCAACGGCTGCATGTTTCAAACACGCACAGACATGAATCCTGAGAATGATACTCCAAAGACGTTACTGCTTAGATTAATAGTTAGTATCTAAAATAAGTAGTTCATGTTGGATATGATCACATAAAAATAATTACAACCTTTTGCCTTGTAAATATCGTGGCTGGAATGGTTCAACTCAAACTAAAGTAAACTGTAGTCTCAATGGACAGTACTTTTTACTGTTAAAATATGATCGTTTCCATTTCTTATTTGGGTATACTGTAACAGATAGTGTCATAAGTGTTCATTTTCCTTAAATCAATTTTGCTTAAAACCGATACCACGGTTCGCCACTGAAATTCCCGAATGCAAGACTGGCCACAAGGACTCAACGTTTTGGAGAAGCGCAAAACACAAACATATCCTGCACTCACCTTATTTTAACACCTACAATGGACAGGAGGTCGTGTTATTACCTGAAGAGAGTGTTTGATGACGTTGAACAGAAAGAGTTCATTCCCCTGAAAGGTGATGAGGTAAGGATGGCAGACTCAGAAGATTGCGACCACAGTCATTTTTTTTGAATAACAAACTGATGATAGTCATTATGATGATTTTCTTTACTTAAACCTGGAAATGTAAGACATCCGGTTCAACAGATCAGAGTATCACATTTCAATATAGGTACCAGTAGTGTTGCATTATTGAGATTTTGAAGTGGTTATTTATTGTTAGTGGTGAAGATTAGTAATGCCACAGATTTGTAATATTTGGACATTTCTGGTGAAAAACACTTTAGGCTAGTCTTTTTTTTTTTTTTTTTTGTTTCAGTAACCTCTAATACAGTGACTAATTTTCTTCATGCTATGTAGGGGGACTTTAACACAGGGGTCTTGATAGTGAGGGAAAAGTAATAACTTAGTGGCATTTCCCATGTGGGCTAGCATTGCCAATGCACAGAAACTCATATGTTCAAGTTATTAAAATTGAGTTGTGGCAAAAGCATGGAAAAAGATCGGTAATTTTATCAGGTCAGTACATTGCATAGCTAAAAAACTGCAAAATTTCTGTATGGAACTGCAAATTGTCCACTTTCAGTAATGTAGTAATGTGTTTTCAATGTGCCCTATGATTTTGTAATTTTAAATGAAAGAAAATACTTGTAGCAATGCAGGAAGATAAGGATGAAATTCCTGCTCCTGCTGACTTCAGTTAGCATTTATTTCCCCTCCTTGTACTAAAAATCATGTATTTATTTACTTTATTGCCGTTTCTATAGCTGACAATCTTACGTGACATACAACCTGTGGTAACCTAACCTAGGGAAGGGGCTAAGAACTGGGTATCGACTTACCAAATGGACGTGGTGATTCCATCTATAACAAGTGCATGACCTCAAGGTATATAATTTTGGTACATGTGCAACACAGATAGTTAACTTTTGAATTGTGACTGTAAGAAATTATTGGAAAAAGACAAAATACTGTATACGGTACCTATTTTGTGTACCGGTATTTAAGGAAGTGGCCTGGTCACCCATAGCAGTGTTTATCAATGATCTCCAGCTGGCTGCATAGTTTACTGACTGTTGCACTGACTAGACATGTCAGTGTACCCCGTATCAGTGCAGTGGGAAACTTAATGATTTAACCAAACCAAACCTAATCCAACCTAACCTCACTTGCATTTGACAGCCAGCTTTCATATTAAAAAATGCACGTTAGGAATGTTAAATATGGCCCTGCTGGTGGTAGATGTCGGCAAAATATTAATGCATTCTAAATCCTCATTCATAGCTTTTTGAAGGTAAGTTTATAAAAATGCCCAGTAGCTGTGGTAATCCACAAATATTAACAAGTAACCTGTGAAAGACTCATTTCAATAGAAAATATGGAAAGGCAGCACCCATTTGGTAAAGAATGAATAAAAATTGTTGGAATGCACTAAAAATGGGCAAGAGTATTGCTAGAAATAGTTCAGGAGAAAACGGAAATATAAACAAATTTAAACAGAACAAAATATAACAAACCTTTACCAACTTTTTGAACTGGGTAATCCTTAAGGAGACAAAGGACTACCATATTTTCTTTTTTTCTATTCCGTTTTTCTTAATGGGATTCTGGGGGTGTTTTCTGGTTGCATTTTCAAGTTTTGATTTTTTATTTTTTTTTTATTATTATTTTTTTTTTTGATGGTGGTGAAAAGCAGTTAAAAATTGGTATTTGTTTACAATCTCTAACTACGTTGAAGATGTTTGCCTTGTTGTGCAGACTGATGGATGTCATCTCAAAACACCATTTTTGAATGAAATTACCCTTATTAGTGCTTATTTATCGAAACAATCTAAACTTTCGTATTGTAACAGCCTTATTTATCCTAACCTATCCAGACTTATCCAAGCCTAACCTATTCTGTATGTAATCGTGTTTTCCAGTTTTGTTGATGGATCTTCTTCGTACTCAAAAATGCAATTTTTTACACCTTCACAGAGTCACTGAATCAATTCAAAGATAGGTAAGATTTTTTTTTTTATTTTTAAGAGGTGGTCCCATGTCTCCTTAAGGATTACCAACTACTGGCCATCATTTGCACACACTCCATGACATCCCCTAAACTAAAAAAATAATAATGATAATGCTGCAATATTACTGATGCTGATAATAATAATAATAATAATGTTAATAATAATCATACCCTGTAATAATAATGATAATTGAAGAAGAAAATGAAATTTCATGTTGGAAGAATAAAGCATAGTACAGGCCGTCCTCGTTATAATGATGGGATGCATTTGGGAAAACCCGTTGTTGAGCTGAGGTATTGTTAATCAGGGATGTTACAGAAATTATAGGGATGGGTTGGGGAGCCTTGGGTTCCCCCCTCCCCAACCAAGTCCAAAACCCACCTAAATGAGTCCAAAAACAAGTTTCTAGTTTGCCTAAACCCCCAGATAGCTTTAAAACAAGCTGGACTGAGCTTAAAAGCATTGTACAGCACACCTAAACCCAAAATATCTGAAAATCATCAGAAATAAGTATTTAAAAAATCAGACTTAGTAAACTGTACCATCCCCAAAATTGAGTTTTCATCCCACCTTTGACTAAAACACGTTAATCTAAGTGTAAAAACAGTTTATAAGTAAACCGAAACACAAAATTTAAGTCTAAAATATGATTAATATCGATTAACTAAGAAACCATCGGAAAAAAAAAACATCAGGTAACCGGGGACTGGCCATCGATGGGCGGGGAAGGGTGTTAAATTTTTTACATCACTATGATGGGGTATCGTATAGCAGGGTATGCCTGTACTACCGGTATGTAAAAGATAACCAGGTACTGAAGAAGTTAATTGCTTCAGAGAGTAGACTACAGTACTGTAGCTACAATTTTTTCAAAGCGTGGGTGGATATTTCAGTCTTTGGTTTAGCACTGAACAGAGACAGATGATGTATGATTAACGTTACAGTATTATGGTTGTTCAGTATACAATAGAAACTCCGTAATTTGGAATTTTTTAGAAACAGGAAAGTGAGCATGGAAGTAAAAAAGTTGCTGCATGACATTATTATGATACCACCTTTAACATATGGAAGTGAAGCTTGGACCTTGTGGGAAGGACACAAGCCAAGAGTGAGAGCAGTGGAAATAAGTTATTTGAGAGGAGCATGTGAAGTTACATGGAGAGTGACAGTTGAGGAATGAAGGAGCATTGTGTTGTGGATGTGGATGTGATAAAAAGAGTTAGGAGAAATACATTGAGGTGGTTTGGTCATATGGAGGGGATGGAGAGCGAGAGACTAATGAGGAGAGTGTATGTGAGTGAGGTGGAGTGGCGGAGAGGGAGGTGGAGGCCAAGGATGAGATGGAGGGATGTAGTGGAGAGGTATCTGAGAGAGGGGAAGGTGAGCTCGGAGCAGGGCGGTGAAATGGCAGGGGACTAGTTGACATGGAGGAGATTTATTTGTGGACCTCCCTTATGGGATTAAGGCATCTGGCAATATATAGATAGACCTTCCTGTTCTCACCAGTGTTATTATCATAATTCTGATTTCGACTTTCTGTTCCTAATACAGTAATGAACAAAAGGATACAGTGTTAACCGTTTCGTTTCGTTTTTAAAGGCTCCAACATGCTTGCATACGTCGGCCTTGGTAACCTAATGGCGGCTGTCCATGCTGCACGATCCATTGCAGCCTCCTTGTTCAGTCCCTTAACCCTGAGGTCACACTTAGTGACCTCGTCTCATGTTTTTCTCGGTCTACCCCTCACAACCTCACACCCAATATTAACACTTCTCATCTTCCTCACCCAGTTATCATCCCCCATCCTCTCCACCTGTCCAAACCATCTCAATCTACCTCTCCTCATCACAACACCAATACACTTCAGTCCCATCCTACCTCTCAACTCTTCCATCGTAAACCCAGCCCCCCCAGACCTTGCATGCAGGGACGCACTACACATCCACCTAATCACTGTCATTTCTTTACGTCTGAGCCGGCGAATATCCTCCTTCTTTACTGCCCAGGTCTCACAACCATACAATTTCACTCCTAACACATGCTGCATACAAAGACCCCTTAGCATGTAGTTAGAGCCCTCTCAATGGCAGAAGAGGCAACAGCTCCCTGAACTTCTTCCAACCACTTCTCACCCTAGCCACAGAGCTAGCTCCAGCCCCACCTCCAGCACACATCATGTCTCCCAAATAACAAAACTCTTCCACACACTCAAGAGATTCACCAGCAAATTCAATCCTTTCACGCCCAACAATCTCCACCTGCTCTCCTCGACGCACCGCACACATAAAATCAGCATTATATAGCAGTCTACCTCTGATACCACTACATCTCTTGTGCACCCATTTATCACAAACACCGCACAAGGTGGAATTACTTCCCATGCCCTTGTGGCAAACTGCACATGGCCACTCTCTCTTGTCATTGATGGTACCACCACCAACCCTAGATATCATCGCTTTTGTTTTATCTGCATTTACCCTTAAGCCCTTGTGTCCCATACCATCTCTCTACTTCCTAAACCTTTCCTCTGCCTCCCTTTTATTCTCTGCAATCAGCACCAAATCATCAGCATACAACATCTCCCACAGGAGTCCGTTTCTAAAGTCACGTGAGAGGCCTTCAAGTACCATGATAAACAACATGGGACTCAAAACTGACCCCCTGATGCACACCAACATTCACGGAAAACTCATCACTCAAATCTCCAGTCACTCTTACCTGGGTGCAAGCACCCACATACATAGCCATAACCACCCTAACCAGCCACTCCTCCAAGCCAAGCTTTCTCATCGCCAACTTCACCACCTCTCTAGGGACTCTGTCAAAGGCCTTTTCCAAATTAACAAAAACAAAATACAGATCCCTTCTCCTACCAATATATTTTTCCTGAAGCTGTCGAACAATGAATATGGCATCAGTGGTCCCCCTACCAGGCATAAACCCAAACTGCATCTCATCAGTATTCTAATATCGACAACCGCAAGTAATAATAGATTGTTGAGGAAGAAATGTCAGGGAGTCTCTGAGAATATGACTTACAGGCTAAATAGCTACATGCCAGCTCTGAGTTAGCTACATACTTCTGTTATCATTTAAAGTTTGCTCCTAAGAGAGTGCACAGAAATACATGCCAGTAGCCTACCCTAGCTGTGATGCTGAGGATTCCCTCTGTTGTTACTTTACTATTTCTGTTTTCTTTATTCAGTTTTTGTTGTAAGGCCATGAAATGTGGTCAGCCATTTTTAGATATCCTTCTTGTGATACAGTATAGTATCCTTACGGTGGTACTTTACAGATTTGTGATTCCTCACTGTGTGGAGCATTTTTTTCTTGGCTTGGAACTACTTGCTACAGTTATTTTAATTGGGTAGGAGAGTCTGTAGTGTATGAGTAAGGTGGAGGGGAAAGGGGGAGAGGGAGACCAAGGGTGAGATAGATAGATAGGGTGAAAGGTATATGAACAAGAGTGGTGTGAACTTGAGGGAGAATTTCTAAATGGCAGAAGATGTTTAAAAAAAAAAAAAAAAAAAAAAAAAAAAAGTCAGGGTGACATAGAGACAGTTGGTTCTTGGGCAGCCCCTTCAGGATTAAGGCATCTAGGCATAAATAGATAGACAGACCTTAAGTGAGTCCAAGAATTCAGAAAGAGTTCCTTGTATTTTTCTTTGCCAGGAACTGCTTTCCCCTGCTAACAAGTACCTCTTCTTTGAGCAATTTTTCAGCTGTAGTGACAAGAGATCGAACTGGCTGGGTGAATGTTGTGAGAAGTGCATGATCAGGGATTTGGCACCCCATTTTAACGTGACAGCCTTCAGATTGACTCTGTTGGATACGTTTTTGTGAAGCTCCAGAATGTGGTGAAAGTTTTTTGGCATATCAGATAGAGCCAGGATTCCAGGGACTTGAATGATGAGTGAATGGAAGCTTGGCCCATTGGATTGGGCACTCTTGGGCTGTCTGAACGTTGCTACTCCTCACCCTGCCGTTGGTTGGGAAAGGTCCAGATGATGATGGTTATTATTATTGTTTTACTCAAGTTCAGCAACACCAATTTGTTATGCATATCCAGGTAATATTCAATATAATGTACTTGGTGTTTATTATTGCAGGTTGTGTTGGGACGGAGAGAGCTACCTGGTGAACACATCTCACGAAGTCATGCTAAGTTTAGGCGCACAGGAGAGAAATGGACTGTAACTAACCTTGTAAGTTAGTTTATCCAGGATATTGCTCCATAGTAAAGGTTAAAAACATACTCTAACCATATAGGAGGTTGGAGAGGGATATGACTTGATTGCTACACATGGAGAGCTGCTATCAAATGAAAAGACCAACACATAGCTACTAGCATAGTCAGTGGTCTCCAGATGTAAATCTTACACACTAAGCCATTTTATTTTCATTACATTTTATTCATTCATTATCTAATTCATTGTTGCCCCAGGAGAAGCATAGAAATGCAGGGCTGGGCAAGTTGTCCTGACATTTAAGGTGAGAGTGACCAGCCTCACTCATCCCTGAGTGGCATTACATGAGCAATATTATTTAATGCTTGTCCATCCATAATTGTTAAACCACTATGACCTTGTTTCTGTTTTATGTATAGCCTACTTTATTATCCTTCCAGATTTAGAAGAGTGTATACTTCGTCAGCTTGTATGCCTGTACTCTACTGGAGCACAGTGTGAATGCTGTACTTTATAGCTGATGGGCATAACTTTTCTAATACTGGAAAAAAAGATATCCAATCACAAACTTGTTATTAGTATGAGTGAGCTCTAGTGAAACCTGTTTGGATTTGAAGACAAAGATGATGATGATGGAGGAATTTAAAAAAAAAAAAATAATAAATTTTGCAAATGAACCTCCTTGGGGTTGGTTCGGCTTCATAATACCCGTAGGAGGAAATAAGTAATTGTTGGTGAACAGTATCTGAAGAATGCTGAAGTTATGGTCAAGGATGCTTAAAGAAAATTACAGCTGTTTTCTGAAGTTGTTCCATTGCTTGGATGAAAAGTGGATGGAAGAATTTTAGGGAGCTGTTACTCCTCATGATAGGTAGGGGATTTTCTTGTAAAGGGAAATTTGTATGCTGCAAATGAGAGAAGTGTACCTGTAATGCATTTTTGTAGTGAGTCTTGGACATTAAAGAAGACTGATGTCCAGTGACATGAGTGTAGATTTGAACATGGCCAGATGGACATGATGACTTTCCTGGAATGACAGAGCTGCAGGTGGCAGAATTATAGTTAAGCTTCTGAGAAATGGCTAGGAATAGATTGCATTAGCAAAGTGGTGCATAGGGTTAGATAGAGATGCATTGAATGCGTAGAGAGAATGGAAGGTGAACATTGGATGAAGAGTCTAAAGAGTTTGATTGTGAGGGTAAAGCATCAAGAGATAGACTTGATAAGGCCTGAGATGAGGTCCCATTAAATAGCTTCAGGATTAGGGAATTTAACCATGGAATTGCCAGAAACCATGCAGCAAAGAGAATCATCACAACGTGAATTGTACATGCAGGCATGGGATGTGTAAAATATATTGATATCCAAGACAGTGAATCAGTGGCGTACCTTGATGTAATGCTTCCTCAGTTCAAGATATTTGAGAATACAGCACTATGATTTCATTTGAGGTCATTGTACAGTATTATTTGAATTTGCCAAGTGATTACATTTTTGAACATAGCTTTCTTCCTGAAAAATTGATGGTTTGGAGTATCTGGTACAATGTTTATTTTAGCAGCATTTTATTTTATATAGACGGTAGATACTGTAAATGGCTACCATCGACTTTGGTAGGTACTACAGTAGTTACAATGAAAGTTAAAAATAGCTACAGACATGGTAACTAGCCACACAATCATCACTGTCAGGCAGGAATCATTCAGCTACAAGTAAATGGAGTCAAATTCTAGCTTAGGACTCACATTTTTCAAATTTTAACATAGCTTACATCTGAGCTTTTTCCAACAGTTTCTAGCAGCTGCTAGGAGGTACAGTATTATATGACCACGATCTGGTTTTTGGTTTAACTTCCAATTCATAGAAAACACCAGTCTTGCCATGACCAGCCAGTCTGGTGTTTCCTTAAGAGGAGTACGACATTATTTGATGATGATTAATACTGTTCGTGGTAAGATAACACGGCTCTATATTATGTCATACTCTTACAGGGTCGTAATGGAGTTTTCATTGATGGTGATGCTTTAGATGATGGAAAGGCGTATCCTGTCAGTGTTGGCTCAGTCATACAGTTTGGACAGCCAGATGTATATGTTTACAGACTTAAAGTGAAGCACATAGACTCTGATCCTGAGAGTAGAAGCAAGTTATACAAATCTACAAAGAAATCCAGACTGGACAGTGACAGGTAATCAACATCTGAAAGCTGCTTGTTTGTAAGTTAAGTGCTAGATAGCGAGTCATTATTGTTAAACAGTACTAGTATTATGTGTGTATTCAGTACAGCTGCTTGTTGCTGAGTGCAGTATTTGAACTTCCACTTTTTAGTTAGCTCTTAAAAATAAGAAATTGCATGGCTGTTAAAAACTAGTACTTAAATTGGTTTTATCATCTTACCATACTGGTTATATTTTTAACCTTAGATGCAAATGAACTTTCAAGAATTTTTTGCCATCACAGAAAGTCCATGTTTTGGATGTTCTCCATGTTTAAAGCTAATAAGCCTACATTCAAGAATTTTTTTTCATCACAGAAAGTTCATGTTCTGGATGTTCTCCATGTTTAAAACTAATAGGCTTACTTTCAAGAATTTTTTTGCCATCGCAGAAAGTTCATGTTTTGGATGTTCTCCATGTTTAAAACTATCTGTCTATCTATCTGTCTATTGCCAGATGCCTTAATCCCGTACGGGTTGGCCACAAACAAATCACCTCCATATCGCCCTGTCCCTTGCCATTTCACTGCCCTGCTCCCAACTCACAACCCCCTCTCTCATATACCTCTCCTCTCCATCCCTCCATCTCATCCTCAGCCTCCCCCTCCTTCTCCCTCCCTCCACCTCACTCATACGTTCTTCTCGTCAGTCTCACCCTCCATCCTATCCACATGGCCAAACCACCTCAGAGTGTTCGTCCTAACGCTTTCTATCACATCTACATCCACACCACAACGCTCCTTTATATCCTCATTTGTCAGCCTGTCTCCATGGGACTCCACAGGCTCCTTTTAACCCATTAACTGCGCATGGCGGTTTTTTTGGAGGTGTCTGTGGTGCGCAGACGTAGGGGTAGAAATGGAATTTCTCAAAGGCTGAATTTTGTCTTAGGAATTGAGAGAACACATGCCAAAGTATACTGTATAGTCATGAAATATTAGCTCAATATTTACCTTGGTAAAGCCATGGATGAACATCGCAGTGTCTGATTCCGTATTGGAATGTATGGTTTTTGTTTCAGTTTTGGTTTTGAAGGCTCAAACATGCTTGCATGGGTCGGCCTTGGTCACCATGGCACTATATTGAAATTCATCTGCACAGCCAGGGCTGTATTGAGCAGTCGCCCTCGGAACAGCCCAGGCTGTATAGAGCAGTTAACGTGTTAAATAACTCATTTCCATTGCTCTCACTCTTGACTTGTGTCCTTCCAACAATGTCCAAGCATCACTTCCATACGTTAGAGTCGGTATCACAATACTGTCATGTAGTAACCTTTTCACTTCCACGCTCACTTCCCTGTTTCTTATCACTGCTTTCAATGAACCAGCAACCTTTCTTCTTTGTTGTACCCTGTCAAGCACTTCACCCTCCAAACTTCCATCCTTACTCATCACACTCCCCAAGTACTTAAACGAACTCACATTTTCCATTTCCTCACCATCCAACCTCACTGTACATTCACTGACTTCACCTTTCTCAGAGACCATCATTTTACTCTTCCCTACATTCACCTTTAGATTCTGTTTCTTACACACACTCCCAAACTCATCCACCAAGCCTTGTAGCTCCCTTTCGTCTTCACTTAACAACACAGTATCATCAGCAAACAACAGGACAAGGAGTTTCCAAACACTACCCTCTCTCACTAGGACCACTCCAGCGTCCACTGCCCTACCTTGTATCTCTTTTATTACCCCATCCATGTACAGATTGAACAACCATGGAGACATGACACATCCCTGTTTCAACCCAATCTTCAGAGAGAAAAATTCACTCAGTTCACCATCCATTCGCACTGCAGCCTTAGCATCGTCATCCATACTCTTCACAGCATTCAGCAACTTCCCATCTACTCCATATATTCTTAATACTTTCCACAATCTTTGTCTATCCTATTATTGTTTTAACTACTGTCAGATTCCTGGTGTAGCTGTTACTTTTTACTTGATTTATTGATGGTAGAAAATTGTGTTTCAAGGTTTTTCTAACCTAGATGTAATAATTTCTTAGGTTTCTGAAGCAGGATGTCATACAGTACCGTACTGATTTTTTTCAGCAGGATTCTTTATGATTTTATTCATTTGGTCTCTTTAATTCACACATAAATGTAATCGTTGATTTTTGCATACTTTTTTGTATTTCTTGTGTACGGATCTTATCCACCCCCATTATTAATGGGGATTGGATTAAGATATGAATTGCACATATGTGCAGTGATCTATCCAAATTTCACAGTAGGTGTTGTGGAATGATTGATGTGATGGTGATTTTGTGCATGTACAGTAAGTTAGTGATGAAGTGTTAGTTACTAATATGTATGTTATGCTGACTTATTGCACAGCTGTCATGTAGAGACCAACCTTTCTGAAGAGCAGGCAGATTTAGAGAACCAGCTGAGGGAGAGTGACGCCCTTCAGGCCCGGCTTCAAGAAGAAAGACAACTATTGCAAGAGTCAGTGCAGCGCCAGCAGGAAGAATTAAAGCAGAAGTAAGAACTTGTGTTAAATAAGACTCTTTTTTCCCACAGGAGTCAAGAACAGTTTGCTCTTGTAAGTCTTTTATTGTTTTCAAGGTAATTGCAGATATTGACTCTCAGCCAAAAATTTTAAGATATTACCACAAAGACATCATATCCAGTGAAGTAAGATATGCTGGACTCAAGCAGGTTTGAAGAAATAAAACATAAACTTACCACACCATACTGCTAGTTGATTATGGATAACCTAGGTCTGTCTCATTCATTAACTGTTGGACAGCATATTTATCCAAAACCAAAGTTGGGCACCGCAAATGGAAATTCACTTCCACAGCACAAATCCGTGAACTCAAAAATTTACCTTCCGCAACTGCAAATTCACAAAATTTTTTAAATTTCCATTTCCGCAAATGCAAACGCAATCGCAAACCATTTGTATCCCTTTCAGTACCACAGCATTAGTTTCATTTTATTCTGGATACCATTAGAGGATATTTTTAAGTTTGGGATGGTATTTTCCCTATTCAGGGGGTTAAAAATCATATCTACTTATTCACTACAATTGTATCTTTATTTGTTCGAACAGTAGGTGAATTTATGAAGTTTGTAAACTGTCTGTTGTACTGAATGGGATATGTAAAGTTATAATAAAACTAAAATATATACAGTTATCCCCCAAATTAACGAGGGTTACGTTCCAGACCCCCTCGCTAATTTATGAACTTCACTAATTCTTGATGCATTCCTGGAAATGGCATTTACTGGTAATTGCGTAGCCTATGAACCACTGATACTGTAATGCATTACCCTTAAATAAACGTTTCTTGTTAAATTTTTTTCCCTGTTGTTTTTTACTGTTCAACTGTGCCATCTCGTTTGATTCGTCAACATAATGACAGAAGGGAATGTCCTAAGTGTTTAACTAAACTTAACCAAACCTAGTTTAACTGTACCTAATAATTTAACCAAACCTAACCTAACCTACAGTTGGGAAATTGGGAAACGAAATCTACCTTTGAGTACGTAGAATAAGTTTCATCCATTGCACCGGAAACAAATAATCATGCATATGGCTTAATAACATAACCTCTCAATGGCCTTGGCATCAGTAATTTGTGTGCACATCTGGCCATCCCCAGAACAATTTTTTAAGAGTTTTAAAATCAATTTATTTTCCTTACAAATGTGAAGAGAATCATCTGGCGCACCTAGCAATGTGTTTTTTGGCTTCCTAAACCCATCCTGTGGTTTGCTGTGATTCATGGAAGAATTCATAAGATTACGGTGCATGTGCCATATGGGTAAGACCTGACTGCTTGGGATGGTATCATAGGGTCGTGTAAACATACCAGTGACCTTTGTTCCCATCCCATAATTGTTCACATTTTTTTCTCTCCATCTTTGCGTAGGGGCATGTGTAAGTTTACGTAGGGGAGTAGTTAAAAAATGAATAAAAAAACAAAAAAAAATTTGTTTTTATCATAAACTTGAAGATAAACATCCAGGGCATCATCTGGTGAAAAGAAAAAAAATCTCTCTCTCCGTCTTTGCATAGCACGAAGAGAGAACCTGATTTGCATAGCACCATGCATAAGTTTGGGTAGGGGTGGAGTAGTTAGCATTGATGCATGGCCAGCACAGCCTGAGCTGTGGCTTGCAACATGATGCTACCTAGTCTGAGCTGTGGCTCGCAATCCACGGGTTAAGGGGTTAATGGAATTTGCATCAGTACCCTAACTTTCACATCCATCCATCCATCATCCAGTCCTACATTGCCCCATGGAGGGTGTAGGAGCCCGGGGCTAGGCAGTTATATGCAGAAACGAACAAAAGAGTGAACGCTAAATGTACTTATAACTTTCAGCAGAAAGACCTTATCAATTCATTTGATATTCTTCCAGTTTATTTCCTGTATTTTTCTGATTTTTTTTTTTTTTTTAATAGGAAGAACTTGCTAATTAGTGAAGTAATTAATTATGAGTTCACCAGTTATTGGGTTCTGTAGTATTTTAAATATTATTATATTAGTATATTGGACTGTTTTACAACAAAACAAGGGTAAATCATTCACCATTATAGATAAATGAATTAAAAGTACAGTAGAACCTCGGTCCTCGAACACAATCCGTTCTGGAAGGCTGTTCCAGGACCGAATTGGTCGAGGACCGAACTAATTTTCCCCATAAGAAATAATGTAAATCATTTTAATCCGTTCCAAGACCCCAGATGCTTACCTATTTAAGTTTCAGCACTGGTACCAGTGCTTTCCTTTACGAGGTGACTGTATATTTCTCTTGCCTTTTCACAAATTATATACTCATTAACACTGTCTCCTGCGAACTGTTTCTCATTGATGAAGATAAGCAATAATTTTTCCACTTCTTCAATTATTTTCGACACTACTTTCCTCTTTTCACTGCCAGTAGCCTTACTGGATGAACTTGCTTTCTTTGGAGCCATTATTAGGGGCTAATACTGCACTGAATCAAGAAAAATGTGAAGCAAAGCAGGACGACCACATTGACAAACAACAAAGGTGGACGCGTGACTGTCGGTCGGCCAGCTTCCCTTCGCTTGGCTACGTTCAGGTTGGTCAAGGTCCGATATTTTGGTCGACCTCGAGCAAAAATTTCTTGAATTTTTTGGTCGAGGTCCGATTTGTTTGACATGTGAGACGTTCAAGGACCAATGTTCCACTGTATTACTCTTCGCAGCTCACACATGACGAGTTGACACAGCAGTCCACCTCAATTCTTCAGCTTTAACCTTCTCAGTCCTCACTCCTGTCACACTCTCCTCCAGCAACTGAGACAACTCCATCTTGAGCAGGTTCATGGTGTCCTTCATAAAAATAAACCGCTCAAAGTTCTCAGAGGTCAGGCTGGTTTGCAGGTAGGTTTGCACTTGCGGAAGTACTTCTGTTGCAAAACCGCAGCTTTGCGTAAAATTTGTCGCAAATGCAAATCGCAAACGAAATCACACTTCCGCAATTGCGGAATTTGTGGTTTGTGGAAGCGATGACAGAAGTGCCCAGCTCTGTCCAAAACATAATCCTGTCATCGTTCATCACATGCTGTGGAAGGGATATGAGAAGTACATTGCACCGTTTATGAGCCTGCTTGTTGTATTATGTTGTTTATAAAGGCTCCAGCATGCTTGCATGCATCGGTCTTGGTCACTTATTGGTGGCTGTCCACGCTACTCGATCTCTGGCAGCCTCCCTGTTTAGTCGCTTATCCGTTAGGTCACACTCTATTATGGCACCTTGTCTCTGGTCTTTTTCAGGTTACCTCCCGCAACCCTAACCTCAACATTCACACTTCTCAACCTCTGCACCCAATTGTCATCCTCAGTCATCTCACCGTGCTTAGACCATCTCAGTCTACCCCTCCTCATCACAGCACCAATACATTTTTGTCCCATCCTTCCTTTCATCTCCCATTTGTAATCCTAGCCCTCCCAGGCCTCACATTCAGAGACGCACTACACGTCTATCTAATCATTGTCATTCTGTATGTTTGAGCCTTGGACACTTTTTCCCGTCCAGTTGTCAGTGCCACCACATAATGATGACATCTTTTGCCAGCATCTTTGATGTTATGTATGTCTTCATGGTTCCCAATTTGAGTTATGCAGTTGGCACTAACACTCATTTATGTAAGCTTCATGCAGCTGCAACATTCAAGCCTCTGTTTCTTATCAAGGCCTTCATAGCACCAGCTACATTCCTTCCTTGTGTCACTGTAGTTTCCTTTTCTTTTGCCCATTTTCCTCTCTTTTCTATCATTCTACCCAGGTATTTGAACTCTTTCACCAATTCCAATCTCTCCCCATTCACTTTAACAGCACACTGGGAGTCACCTTTTCTCTGAATAATCATCACTTTACTCTTTTCTACATTTACTCTCAAGGCGCGATGAACACAGGTATCTACAAAACGCTGCACTAGTCTATCAAGCTCTTGTCCAGTTTTTGCAAGTAGCCCTGCATCATCAGCATACAAACAAATCTGAGATATTCCATCTATCACCACTTATTACCAACTCCATCCCTCTCCCCGTTACCCGTATTTTTTTTTACTTCTTTCATCACCCCATCCAGATATATATTGAACAACCATGGGGATGTCACACAACCTTTTCGCACACCCACATTGATTGTGAACCATTCACTTAGATGCCCATTTACCCTTACATATGCGTTACTACCATCATAAAAACTCTTGACGGCACCTAGCAGCTTACCATCTACACCGTACATTCACAAAACCTTCCACAGTCCTTCTCCATCTGCTTTGTTGTATGCTTTTTCCAGATCCACGAATGCCATAAGCACTTATAGTCCTTCTCACAAACATTCTCCACTAACTGTCTCACTGCAAATATTTGATCCACACGTACGCTGCCACTCCTAAAGCTGCCCTGTTTGTCACTCACTGATATCTCGCTTTCTTTCTCTATAATATTTCTTCCATATACATTTCCTGCAATGCTCAATAAACTTATGGCACAATAATTCTTGCACTCACATCGCATATCTTTATTTTTACTACCTTTTTCCACTTTGCTGGCTCAGTTTCATTCATCCATGCCTTCTTACATATCTCCAGTAAGCATTTCATTCAGTCTTTCTGCAGTATTTAATCAGCTCTTCGTACACCTCATCAACCCCAGCTGCTTTCCCATTTTTCAGCTGCTTCCCAGCATTCTTCACCTCCACAAGTGTTACATTTCCTGGCATTGCATTCCTTCTCTGTACACCCCCAAAACCAATCATGTTAACAGGTGCTTTGTTCTATCCATTCCTATTCATCAGACTTTCAAAATATTCTTTCCATCTGGTCCTTACTTCATCCCCATGAGTTAATAATCTACCACCTACATCCTTCACACTTTCACATTTCTCTCCACTGTCACTTCTACATTCCTGCACCCCTTTCTCTAATAACTTTCTTTTTTCAGAGTAAATTGCATTCATTTTTCTGGCTAAATCATCATTTACCTTCTCCTTTTTCCGCTTTACTAGTCTCTTTACGTGCTTCTTGCTCTCAGTATATTCAGTTCTTATTTCAACTTGGTTGTGGGTGAGTGCACTCACCATCCACTCACTCAATGTAGTGCTGCTTTCGGGTGGCTGCCCTTTCCATTCTTTCTTCCTTCTGTTTTTCCTTCCTTCCTTCCTCTCTCTTTTGTCTTTCTTTTGTACATTCCACTTCCTGTACACCAGGAAACCATTTATAGGCAAACCCTGGTTTAACGATGCAGTTGGTCTAGCAAAACCCTATCACTAGGCGGGGTATCATAAATTGGGGATGATTTAACATGTAAAGTATAGGGATGTGGTTTTGAGCCTTGGGTTTCCAATCCAACCAAGTCCCAATCCCACCCAAATGAGTCCCCAAAAAAGTGTAAAGCCAATCTAAATGGCCTAACAACTGTAAAAGAAGCCAATCCGAGCCTAACACCTGTAAGTAACTCACTAAAACCAACAAATAAAATCTGAAAATCATAAAAGATAGGTCAGAAAATATCACACAGCTCTTGTCATGTACTTCTTGAAAGTCCATGTCTGGTTCAGGTCGTCATCTTTGCTATCACCCCTGAGGCAAGGGGACATGTGGTGCTCCCCAACGCTCACTCATCCTCCTCAAAGCCCTCAAACCTCATCTCTGGGGGAGGGTCAGAGGTGGGGGGGAAACTTGGTGAGGTGGGGTGATGGTAGTGGGAGACTGATATGCTGGGTCTGGGATTGACAATGGGGTGCAATGCTATGACTCACGAGGTGGCGATGGGGTGCAATGCCCGTCTCAAAATGGGGGGTAGGCCTATGATTGCCTGGGTGGGATGGTATTTCTACCCCCATCATTAATCTGGGGTATTGCTTGTAGGGGTACTGTAAATCGGGGCTTGACTGGGTCATGCTGAGTGGTAACCATAGAACCAAACTGTGGTGCCTGGTGGTTTAGTGGGTAATTAGGGCACTGGAACTGGATTGAGCCCTTTTCGGTTCATATCTAAGGGGTGGTTGGGGTTTATTGCTCACATAATGGGATGAGTGAGGCCGGTCACTCATCTTAAATGTCAGGACCAACTTGCCTAGCCCTTTGCTCCTATGCTTCTCGTGGGGCAACACAGGTTTAAATGATGGATGGATGGATTTATTTCAACTGAACCCTTGTACTGTATCCACATTATGCATTATGCTTAGGAAAATGGTAAATGTGTGCTTGAAATTTTTAATAAGGAGAATATGTAAACAAATGTGAGTAACACATATACCTGTAGGTAAGGTATAGCAAATTCTGCTTTTCTTTACAGATATAACTTAGAAAGGGAGCAGTTAGAGCAGAAGTTTGCTACTGGGGCTTTAGCTCAGCAAGTTCTGTTAGAGGAGAAGGAAACTCTGGCTAGGAATCTTGAAACTCAGGTAAGTAAATGAGTACCGGTTTTAAGGGAAGTGAAGTTAAGATTCTGCAGTTTGCTTAGATGTTCATTGAAGTACAGTACTTAATTATGTAATTATGGTACAGTATTTGTTTCATTGTTTTTAATGCCTGTTCCATAGTAAGTTGTAGAATGTTGTAAAGTTTTAGAATGTTGTAAAGCTACATTTTTGCAGTGCTCCAAAAGTATTAGTGATACCAAAGGGTGTAGGAAGGATGGGAGTATCCACTCCATTGGTTACAAAGTATTTAGTGCTTTATTGAATTGGCTGTTGAACATTATATGTGAGTTTTATTTTTTCCATTGAATTTACCAAGGTTTGTGAGCTCCAGACTCGACTCGATGAAGAGAAAAAATCCTTAGAGGAACGTTTGGAGAGGGAAGTGCAGCAGCGAAACCATATCCTCCAAGAAAAGGTTTGCTGTTATAAATTTTTGGTTCATCATCATTAGCATCATCATCATCATCACCATCACCACCACCGCCGCTGCTGCTGCAGCCACCATTATCCTCATTTTGAGCTCCAAGTATTCTCTGATGTATTGTACCAGTTGTACCTATAGTGTGATATTTTGGAGCATATCCTATACTGTACAGGTGTGTAGGTATGCCCACACATTGACATCAGACAGTTGGCAAACAGTTTGAATCTGGTTATGTATTAAATTTAGTTATTACCAAAGCCAGACCACCATGAAATGACTGCAAGGTTTGTTTACCCTTTGTGTCTGTCTGTGGAAGATGGGAAAGGAGAATCAAGAAAAGTGATCTCTCTGTTCTGTCCCTCCACCTTTCCCTTTTTATTTCTTTCCTCGGGAAACCATCTGAGGGGTAATTAGGGTTTATTGCTCATATAATGCCACTTAGGTAAAAGTAATTGGCCACTCTATCTTTAAGTGTCTGAACTGAGGAACCCTGCCACAGACCCCTGTGCATCTGATGGGGCAATAAAGGTTGGATGGTGGATGGATGTGTAGACATACCTGACACCCTAATATTAAATCATTACAGTACATAAGTAGTGTGTGCACTGTGAAAGACTACAAAAGTGTGATACCCTTTATCTTGTTCATTTTTAGGAAAACATTGTGCATCGTTTAGAAGAGGAGAATGCCAGGCGAGCACAGTTGGAGGAGCAGCTAAAGACTACTGAGAACCTGAAGGAGGAGCTCCAGCAAAAGGTTCTTTTAAATATACTCTGCTCAGTTCACTTTTTCTTCAGCTGAAAATGCCATCATCATTTAACATTTCATCTTAAATGCTGAGCAGAAGCAAGAGATTAGCATTTTGAAGATGGTGCTAAGCATGAGATTTTAATAGAAAGGATACAGAGCCGTAGTATTGTCTCACTTTGCAAAATGATGTAAATCCGTCAAATTACCCTCACAGAATGGTGATGTCTTTATGTTTTCTTTTGTCTGCCTAAAGTTGTCTTACCCAGCTTTAGGAGAGACTTTTCAGACTGGAGGGGTTAGATAAATCCTTTATTATCCCCTGTAGTACGAGATGTCTCTCCCGAATGGAGTAAAATCATCAGGAGGCAGCAAGAAGTAACTGAACTAATATGTCATCATAGGGAAAGGGTTAAGGTAGATGAACTGCCTTAAAGCATTCACATTTGATATTACTTTCATCCCAGCATCTTTGACTCATTTTATTTTTACCTGTTCATAATAGCATAATTAACTGAACCCTCTCTTCCATGTCTCAGTACAGTGTGCATATGCAATAACCTTTGTCACTTTCACCATCACAAACATGAGGCAGCATATTGTGGCCACTGTGTAAGTTTTCCCCTCCAGCATTGGATGCTGTAGACATATAAAATATTTTTCTTGTCTCACATTCTGGTAATTTTTCCACTTTTGGAATAAACTAAATTTGAGACTTGGTTCTAGTTCGTGATTGAGGGTTTATTGGCACTTAACACATTCATTTCAAACTTCAGAATGACTTATAGTGAATCATAAGTAATACTATATGAAGAAATGGCATTATATCATCAGGAGTTTAACACTGGAACTGCTGTAAGTATAATAAATGAGGAGTAATTGTGCATCATATCATGGTAGGTGGAGGCCATAGCATCAGAAGCCCGTGTGAAGGGTGCCGAGCTGCAGGAAGTAAATAGAAAACAAGATGAGCTGGTTACTGAAAAAGCAAGGTTGATGCAGGAGCTGGAGACAGTCAAGAGCCGCCTCATGGAGAGAGAATCAACCAGTGCTCAGTTGGACTCAGAGCTCAAGGAAAAAGAAGAGTTAAAAAGAAAACTTGTGAGTGATTGATTCATATTTTAGATGGGTTTGGAGACTTAACTCCTCTTCCTTGATGATGTATTCCATGTATTACACCTCAGAATCCTCTTGTGCATTACAGATGCAAACATACATACAAGAGAATGTTAATGTGTAATATGCAGATAAATTGCTGAGGAAGAAATGTTATAAACTCTATAAAGCCATGTAGAATATGCCCCCCCCCCCCCTTTTTTTTTTTTTTTTTTTTTTTTTTTTTTTTTTTTTTTTTAAGGCTCCAACTTGCTTGCAGTGCTTCGGTCTTGGTCACTTAATGGCGGCTTTCCATGTTGCATGATCTGTGGCGGCCTCCCTGTTCAGTCCCTTGACCCTGAGGTCACACATAATGTTCTTGTCCCACATCTTTTTTGGTCTGCCCCTCGCAACCCCACCCCAAGTGTCAATGCTTCTCACTTCCTGCACCCAATTATCATCCCCCATCCTCTCCACATGCCCAGACAACCTCACTCTACCTCTCCTCATCACAACATCAATACACGCCAGTTCCATCCTACCTCTCAACTCTTCCATCGTAAACTCAGCCTCCCCAGGCCATGCACGCAGGGATGCACTGCACATCCACCTAATCATTGTCATTTCTATACATTTGAGTCTGCGAATATCCTCCTCCTTTACTGCCCAGGTCTCACTACCATGCAGTATTACACTCCAAACACATGCTGCATACAATGACCCCTTAGCAGGTTGGGAGAGCCCTCTCAGTGTCAGGAGAGGCAACAGCTCCCTGAGCTTCTTCCAACCACTTCTCACCCTAGCCGCAGAGTTAGGTCCAGCCCCTCCTCCAGCACATAACATGTCTCCCAAATAACAAAACTCTTCCACACATTCAGGAAACTCCCCAGCAAGTTCAGTCCTTTCACACCTGACAATCTCCACCAGAAAAAGATATTTTTAATCCCTGTGTGGATGATGTCATCTACAGTTGAAGAAAATCATTTGACTACCCAAGAAAGTATCTGTCTATCTATCTATTGCAGGATGCCTCAAACCCATAAGGGATGGCCACAAACAGATCACCTCCATGTTGCTCTGTCCAGTGCCATTTCATTGTCCTGCTCCCAGCTCACACACCCCCTCTCTCATATACCTCTCCACTCCATTCTTCCATCTCATCCTCAGCCTCCCCCTCCACCTCACACGTATACACTCTCCTCGTCAGAGTCTCACTCTGCATCTTCACATGGCCAAACCATCACCTATCACATCCACACCACAACGTTCTTTCATTTCCTCATTTGTCAGTCTGTCTCTCCACGTAACTCCACATGTTGCTCTCAGATAACTCATTTCCACTGCTCTCACTCTTGTCTTGGGTCTTTCCAGCAAGGCCCAAGCTTTACTTCCATACGATAGGGTTGGTATCACAATACTGTCATGCAGTGGCCTTTGTACTTCCATGCTCACTTCCCTGTTCCTTATCTCTGCTTTCAGAGAACCAGCAACCTTTCTTCCCTGTTGTACACTTTCAAGCACTTCTTCCTCTGAACTTACAGTATATCCTTACTCATCACTCTGCCCAAGTACCTAAACACACTCACATTTCCCATTTTCTCCTCATTTGCCTCTGTACATTCAGTGGCATAATTTCTCTTGAAGACCATAACTTTACTCTTCCCTACATTCACCTTTAGATTCCATTTCTTATACACACTCCCAGACTCATTCACCAAGCCTTGCAGTTCCCCTTCGTCTTCATTTAACAGTACAGTATCATCTGCTAACAACAGTACAGGGAATTTCCAAACACTGCCCTTTCTCGTTAGGGTAGCTCCAGCATCCACTGCCCTACCTTGTACCTCATTTATAAGCTCATCCATATACCGTACAGATTGAACAACCATGAAGACAAGACACATCTCTGTTTCAATCCAACATTCAAATAGAAAAATACACTCACTTCACTATCCATGCCCACTGCAGCCTTAGCCCCCTCATACATACCTGTCATGGCATTCAACAACTTCCCATTTACTCCATGTAGTCTTAATGCTTTCCACATTCCTTGTCTATCCACCCTATCATGTGCTTTCTCCAAATCCATGAAGGCCACATACAACTTTCCATTCACTAAAAACTTTTCCACTAAAGACCTAAGAATGAATATGTGATCTACACAACCTCTTCTCTTCCTAAAACCTCCCTGTTCTCCAACTAATTCCTCTGTTATTTCCCAAACTCTGTCAGTAAGCGTCCTACCATATACATTTCGTATCACACTAAGAAGACAAATGCCCGTATGATTACCACACACTTCTTTTTTCCCCATTTCCTTTGTACAAGGGAATAATTATACCTGACTTCCAATCCTCCTGGACTGTACCTTCCTCCCAGGCTAATCTGCACATCTTCCATATCCATTCTACTACTATCCCTTTTCCATACTTCTCTATTTCACCACACACTCCATCAGTTCCTGGGGCTTTCCCCATTTTGGCTTTCTTCACTGCTTCTATCATATTGATTTCTTCCTTTATTCTCACCTCCCTCCTTTTCCCAGCCATTCCCCAGCCACTTATACTTGCTTTGCTTTCATTCTTTATGTTCAACAATTAGAGTGTTCTCTTCATCAGCTCACTTTTTCTCACTTCTCCACTAGCAGTCTACCATTTTTATCTTTCACTCCCTGACTTACTTCTCTATCACCCTGTCCAACTCTCTTTACCTCCTTCCAGAACATTTTCTTACATTCCCTCTTCTTTACATTCTAAATCCTTCCAGATTCCTTACACTCTAATTCCATCCAAATTCCTCATCCACTTTCTTCATACTCTTACTTACCTTTTCACCTCATTCTTCCTCTCTACATGTAACTCCCTCCTCCATCTCTTGACTTTCTCCACGCCTGTTTCTCATTCACTCACTATATGATTTCTTCTTTTGCACCACAGCCTGTCACACCTCTTTATTCCACCATGCCGTTCCTTGCACCCCCTTTCATCTGCTCTTCACCCCACACCACCTCACATGCTGCACAGATTTCTTCAGTGAATATCTTGCACATACATTCCATGTCCCCCATCTGCTCCAGATCATATTTTCCCCGTCACTCCTCCATTTCTGTCTTTTATTCTGCCTTTTTTCCATCCTCGTGCAGCCTTTCTACCCTCCTTGTATGAACTACTTCCTTCTGTCCTTCCTTTCTCCTTCTCCTTCATTTCATTTGAACCTTGACTTCACCACCACCATGTGGTGGTCAGAAAGTCCACTCCCCTAACCTCTGTATGCCCTTGCATCCGTTACACACCTTCTCATTCTATTATCCACACACACATATTCAGTCATTGCCTTCTGTTCATTCAGTTCACCACCCACCCTTCTCATCACTCGCCACATATACCTGTAGATCATTTTGTGTCTAAAGAAGGTATTGGCTGTCACCAACACCCACCCCGCACAGATGTGCACTAGAGCACTGCCGTTTTCATCCACTTCTGCAGGCACACCTGACTCTCCAGCCACTTTCACATTCCCTCCTTTTCCATTCCTATCTCCAGTCAAAAACACATTCATTTCACATTTGTCCAGAACTCTTCTTTCACTTTACTTGCACGATCTTGTGTAGGTGCAATTTTATTGATACCAGCATACTGTTCTTGTTTCCCTGTATGGAGAAGGGTTATGAACTTCTGTATGCCAACTTAGTGGCCCCACACAAGTGAATTTGAAGTGATTTTATTTGTTAGACCTTATAAATGAATGGGGCGCTTTCTCACAAATTTTACAAACAGTGGAGTTACAGCACATCTGCCCTTAATGACTTCAGGTGAAAAATTATTCTCATATACAGGTGTTTTTTAAGATAAAGAAACATGTAATAAGGCCTTGGTATTATGTTGTCTCTATTAGGCTGCAGTTGAGATGGAAATGAAGACAAAAGTAGCTGAGGAGGTGAAGAAATCTGCAGCACTGATGTATGAGGAGACCAACAGGCAGTTACAGCAAATAATGAGAGAGAAGAGTAAAGTGGAGGAGCAACTACAGGCAACCAAAGTGCAGGATCAAGAACATGTAAGTGCACAGTCATAATATATTTGTAAACTGACATGTGAAGTAATACTGTGTTGTCAGTTGCTTTAGTTTATATTGCATTGGTAGTTTTGCACAGTATGGTGTTGAAGAGGGATGCATAAATACAGTATTACCAGATGCAGACAGTTATACAAACATCCCTCAGCTGCCTTTGTATCCCCCAAAAGTTAGGATGTTGGTGTGCAGCAAAAGCACAGATTCAGCTTCCAATCCTGTGGGTTCATGTCCTGAAGAGCCAGAGGCCACAATTTTAACAACATTTTTAAAATTTAATTTTTTAATAATATACTTGAAGTAGTGTTAAAAGAATGTGTACTAGTATATCATTTTGTATTCTGGATCCTCCTAAGTGGATTGTAGTTGCTTCCACATTGGAAAATTGTGAATGAAACCAAAGGATTGGCAAAATATTGACACATTCAGCTGTGCTGTATTGAAGTAGCTACACATTTATCTAGCCATTTGTAGTTTGGTAAAATTGAACATAAGGCTATAACTAAGCCCATAACAGTTTCACAGAATAATGCTATGTTCATAGGTTTAAGTGGTGCTACAGTTTAGAAGATAAATTATATACTGGTAGGTAGTTATGTGAAAATAATTTTATTTCCGTACCTCATGTCAAATACTGTTTTTGAAATACAGTCAGAATTGACATATTTTATACCTTGCACTCCCCAATTGGAATAGCTAAAGTGTTGACCCTCTCAAGAGGACTTGGGTTTGATATTTGTAGCCCCCTATGAATGGATGCTCATCTTGATATCAACTATTGGTCCTATACTGTAGTGTGATTGAATTATTGACCTTTTGGTCAATCAGATCTGTCATTTCAGGGCCATTAGAGGACCATAATAAATTGATATGTTGTAGGCTGAACCAGCTATGCTCTATCATTATGTATCTGAGGGCACAACTTCAATGTTAATCTTCTTAACCCCTCCTCCTGATGTTCCCCCTCCCATCTTAGTCTGCCTAATACCAAACAGTTTGCTGAACTAGGACATGCCCTTTGAAATTAAGGGTTTAGAGGAGATCTGTTGTGGTAGCTGTGGGCTTTCACCATCCACTCACTCGATGTAGCATTGCTCTCGGGTGTATACCCTTTCCTCTCCTCCTTCCCTCTTTCGTTCATTCCTCTTCTGTCTTTCCTTCATTCTTTCCTCTTCCTTCTGCCTATGGGTGACTTTACACTGCCTCTTCTGTCTTTTCCTTCATTCTTTCCTCTTCCTTCTGCCTATGGATGACTCTACACTGAGTGACAAACCAAATGGTTTCCTGTACACCAGGAAACCATTTACTATGCCAGTTGGTAACCATCTAACCAAATTATGTCACATGTTGGTTTAATGGGTAATTACAGTGCTCCAATTGGATTAAGCTGGTGAAGGTTTACATCCAGGGGGTGGTTGGGGTTTATTGCTCATGTAATGCCACTCAGGGATGAGTGAGGCTGGTCACTCATCTTTGATGTCAGGACCAACTTGCCTAGGCCCGGGCTCCTATGCTCCTCATGGGGCAACATAGGATTGGATGATGGGTGGTTGGATGGATGAGATCTACATTTACCTTTGCAGCCCAAAGGTGTCCTTTATACAAGGTGTATATGTAGACATAGTGTGTGTGTGTGTTTGCTTGATGCCGTATGATTTACTTCAGCTTAGGAGAGGTTCCTCAAGATGAAGGAGTTGGATAGAGGATGTCACAGGGTGAAGTGTTAGCCCCCTGCTGTGGTGATTGTAATGTAGTTTACTTCCCTTCTGACAAACGTAAATTGTACTTTATATGAGGCTTGCAGCATGGCACGTGCAGACCTTCATTGTGCGTCATGTGAGGTCTGCGGCTCTGCAAGGGTTAATGATATGATATTTTATAACTTGCATTAAAGCTACCTGCTACTTTGTATTTCAGAGAGATAGACAGGAGGAGAGAGTACAGACCCTGGAAGCTCAGAAACTGTCACTAGAGCAGGAGCTGGCATCTTATGAAGTCATGTCTAACCATGCCAAGCAGGAGGTGGTTGAGAATGTCTCTAATGTTCTTGAAAATGAGTTCCAATGTCCCATCTGTAATGACCTCTTTATAACTGTGAGTGTGAATTTTTTTTTTTTTTTAATACTGATGAAGCTTTAATGGCATGCAGCAAGAATTTTTTAAATAATTTTCAAATTGTATGCCGTATCACAAATTTTTAATATATTGTATGTGCAGTACATAGTAGATCAGGGTGATTTTGAGATCATTTATTATTACCATACCTGCATTTTTTTTTATATCTTATATGTGATCCTTGGACTGCTTTTCTTAAAGTGCAACTAATAAGCTAATATGCATTACAACAATATGTGAATATTGTGTTATCACCAGTGGTTAACATGGCTTTATAGTGGTGTTAAAGGTGTGTGTTAATCATAATGTAATCATGTTTTATGTGGTTCTTTTACCAGGCTGTGATGCTAAACTGTAGTCATACCTTCTGCCGGTACTGTTTAGATCAGTGGAAAAAGAATAAGAAGGATTGTCCAAACTGCAGATGTCCCATTGTCTCAGAAACCAGGTCCCTTGTTATAGATAACTTCATTGAAAGAATTGTACCAACACTTTCGGAGGAGTTGCAGAAAAGGAGAGCAGAGATTGTTGATGAAAGAAAAGGTACAGTATGGAATATAAGTATTTTGTGTCAGTAATTTTGTAGTGTAATAAATAAATTGTTGCATGTTCATTTTCACTTTGTGTGTTCGTGCTTGCATGCATGCGTGTGCATGCTTGCTCTGGTAAGTAAGATGATCAACTACTTAAGAAGTTAATGGAAAAGGTTTCTTACTCTTTCATTATGAGATTTATGGCTGATAGCCAGTGTAAGATAAAGTGTCCTCATGTTATAGAATGCATCATTGGCATAAATGATGTAAATTGTTGTTGTTACCCATCCTTGCCCCGGAGGGGCTCGGGGACTGGTGTTGTTTTCACTCTGTTTGTTTGTCTGTCTGTCTATCTCTTAGTCTGTCTGTCTGTCTCATAACAACTTTACACGAAAACTACTGGTGCAATTTTGACTTAAAATTATAGGGATGATAGGCTATGACCTTGTGATCACCTGATCACTAGGCCAAATTGCGCCAAGGCTTAGGCTGTAGGGCCAAAAAGTGTTTTTAAAAAAGTAGAATAAATTTTTTTTCGCTATAACTCCTTTCAATTTCATCTTATCCACATGAAACCAAAGCCTAAGGTGCAACTTTCAAATCTGCATCCTATAACATACCCCATTACATGGGGGTAGTTGTCCCCCAGTATGCGGTAGGGGGGTCAGTGTCGGGTGGGTTGGGCCTAAAATTTCGGATGGGCATAAAAATCGTCAGTTTTCACCCGGTTTACTCCAGATTTGATGTGTTACATCTTTGACTAGACATCCTGTTGTGTTTATACATCAGCACTAAAATGACTGCTGGAGTCAGGTTTGCTGTGCCTTGGCACCGCTTGCTGTTGCTCAGCTCTGGTCTGTCTGCTTAAGTAGACCCATCAATCACAGGTAAGCAGCTGCCCCTCTAGGGTTGTCCCATGGGTTTCCTACATCGTTGATGTTGTGTCTGCGTCTTAATGTGGCATGTGCTGTGTAGTGCTCCATTATGTGTGTTACATTGTGTGGACATAATCTACAAGTTGGTGATGTAAACTGTGGAAGGGTTGAGCAAGAAATCTGGTGTTGATGTGTATGCTGATACTGGTAAATTGTATTGGAGAATATACAGTAAATTACCATAAATGAATTATGTTGGGTAACAATAAAGTGGTGGAAAAGGTATATCTGAGCGAATTTGAAAGAGAGAGGCAAGGTAGGCCACGAAGTGGAGGGATATGGTGGATGAGTGTGTGAGAAAGAGAGGTATGGAAGTTGGTGAGGCTAAAGCCCTGTCCACACGAGCGGGCAATGCCCGCGGGCACAAGCGAACAGTTTGCCTGTTGACGGGCTCACCGCTTGTGCCCGCGGGCAAATGCGTAAATTGCCTGGACAGGGCTTAAGGGACTAGCAAGGGATTGAGCTGGCTGGATGAATTTTGTGCATAGAAGTGCATGACCAGGGATTTGGCACCCCTTTTTAATATGACAGCATTCAGATTGGCTCAATCAGATAGGTATATGTGAAACTACAGAACATGGCGAAATTATTTTAGTCCATCAGGTGGAGCTAGGATTTCAAGGGCTTGAATGATGAGTGAATGGAAACATGTCCCATTGAATTGGGCAACCTTTGTCTGTCTGGATGTTGCTACTCCCATCCTGCCCTAGGGTTGGAAAGGAGGTCCAGATTTCTCGAGAAAGCTCATGAAATTCTGCATCTAAACATATGCCTGCTCTTGCACAGTGAGGGAAAATTTTGCACTAGGAGGTTCAGAAGCTGTATTTGCTCTGGAACTAGTCTGTTCTCACAGCATTTCGGTACTTTTACTCATCAGTTTTGGGTGGTGTTATTAGCTTATCTAATGGTATAAACATCAGCGGGGATGATGGTATACAATTTATATCAGTATAACCAATTTCTGGGGCAAATAAAATCTATGGGAATGATTTCATTTGTGCATGGTCAGAGGCTGCCTTCACTCCATTCTCTCTGATCACGTCACAGAAACTCATAGAAAACTTATGGTTCCCTAGAGGGTTAATATAGTGCTTTTAAGAGTGGATTGGGATGGATGGATCATATATTTGCTGTAGTATAGATAACAATCATATATTTGGAGTTGGATAGATAACAACATATGACAAGGATTCCAAGATATGGCATGAATAGATGTGGAAACTTTATAGTATACTGAGAATATGGAGAGATTGTGGAGTATTGAAAAGTCTTGCACCTGCAATATATTGATGGAATATTATCCAGTATAGTCAGTATATACATTGTTTCATTGATTATCCGACTTCTAAGGGAAGAGGGTGGGTTAGGTATTCCAGAACCAACAAAAATACGTATTCACACACACACACACGCACAGTCACCCCCTCTCTCTTTTTCATTTGCATGCATATATGAATGTGAATGTATATTCACTCTTAATTTCTGTATCTTTTAACTTGTCCACTCTTTTGATGTTCAGTATCACAATCCATGCAGAGTCCTTTTTACTTTGTCTTCTTTTTTGGTAAATGTTTCATTTTTACCATACAGCAATTTTCACTTAAAATCAGAATTTTTCTGGTGGATTTTGGTGTGATTTGTCTGCATTTGATACAGATAGTCTTCTGTTTATGCACTTGCTTATCAGAAAACTCAATTTTACACAGCCTTTAAGAATTACATATAAAGGTATCAGTTTTTGTATTTGTCTCGTCATTTCTTGGTATTTCTCTAGACTTGCTGTAACACAGGTTTGTTTAGTAGTTTTTGTCAGTCATTGTGACCACAGTATTATGAATTTATTCCATTGCAAACCTCTAAATCACGAAAGATGCAGCATGTCAGGAGCTCACAACACCCCAGTTTATAGCACCAGTGTTGCTTGTGGATTCTCAGAAAAATTTTTTGCCAAATTTTCTTTTTTACAGCTTTGTAGTTTCCATCAGTTATATAATACCATCTTGCCTAGCCCTAGGCTCCTGTGCCCCTCATGTGGCATTTCAGGATTAGATGATGATGAACTTTAAATTTTGATGTCATATGTTCACTATTCCCTCAATACTTAGATAATAACATGTTTACTCAAATTCATGTTTTTATCCTAGCCTTAGGTTATTGATCAACCCCAGTCTGCCTGGCCTGGCAGACTCACCAGCCACAGGCAAGCAACTGCCTCTGCAGGGCTGTCCAGTGCAGTGAACCAATGTTGCCTTGCAGTTGGCAGCACCTTGATGCAATGTGGTGTGGAGAAAAGTGTGGAGGTTTGGTTCGTAAGTGGTTACTACAATTATGTCTCCCAGTTAACATGGGCATCATAGTAGGCTCCACTTCACATTGTAATATGGTTACCTTCCAGCATTTTCAGTGGTTTCCTGGGTTACAGGAAACATTAGAATAGTCTTTCAGTGCAGGGCCACCTTAAGTGGAAAGAAGAGTATTAAAGAGTAGCGGAAAGGAAGGGAGAAATAAGAAGAGAGGAGAGCAGACACAGAAAAAGAATGATAAAGGTTAAGGAAGAAGCATGTAGCACTCTGTCAAGGGAGATGATGATGGCCACCTCTACCTACCACTTCCTAGCCAAAGGTATGTGAATTTAACATGATAATTTTGCATTGTAGCGGAGATGGAAGCCGCAGCACTAGCAAAGGCTCGAGCAGAAGCAGCGAGAGAAGCAGCACGGACAAACCGAAGGGGAAGAGGCGGCAGAGGTAGAGGACGGGGACGGTTAGTACCTCCTACTTGTTGACATTTTTTATTATTGAGAAAGTTAAATGGCCACCCCTTACGGGATTGTGGCGTCTGGCAATAGATAGATATATAGAGATGTACAGATGGTCCTCGATACATGTCAGAGATGTGTCTCAAAATTCTCTCTCTCTCTCATAGATATATATATATATATATATATATATATATATATATTTATATATAAAATCTGGTGCTATAAATTGGAGAGTAACTTCTAGGTAAGCTTTATATGTGTCAGTAAAACTTCAGTGGCAATATATCTATAATTTAGTGAGGAATTAGCAGCAGAAGAAAAATAATAAAAATAAACATATCGGTAGGGTAAAAAAGGCAACATGTAACGAGGACATGCTGTAGTTAACCTCTTCAGTGTGATGATGCCTTTATTGTTTTATACTTTCTACTGCAACATGATTTTATTAAGTTTAGGGAAGACATTTTTACCAAGGGATTAAATTCAGCCTTAATTAATTCCTTAAGTACTAGAGGTGAATAAACATGAATAAATTCGTCTGGTGGTTGTGAGATTAAAATGAAAAAGGCATCTTCACATTCAAGGGATTAAGAATGAAGTTCATCTTAGTTATTACAGGTACATTAATTTGTGGTTTGGATGGCATTATATTTTACTGCTCTTATTAAATTTGTAATCTGTGGCACTGTCTGTATTTTTTATACTTTAATTCATCTAATACCTTGAGATTGTCAAAGATGTAGTTTCTCTAGACCATGTTATAATTGTAGATATTCCAATACCATCCCAGGCATCAGAATTCCATGCTGATTCAGTCATTCATGTCTCAGATTGTAGACTTCTGCTACCATCTGCTTTACATATTTTCAGTTGCTGGTGTAGTTCAGATAGCATAAAATAGATTCCATTATTACAGGTCTGCTTACCAAAGTCATCATCATCATCATCTAATCCTGTGTTGCCTCGTGAAGAACATAGGAGCCCGGGGCTAGGTAAATTGGACCTGACATTTAAGATGCGAGTGATCAGCCTCACACCTCCCTGAGTGACATTACATGTGAAATAAACCTCAACCACCCCATGGATATAAACCTGCACAGAGTCAATCTGATTGGAGTGCCTTAATTACCCACTAAACCACCAGGTGCCATAATTTGGTTATGTGGTTACCACTCAGTGTAGTAAATGGTTTCCTGCGTACAGTGAAGAGAAAAGAAAGAAGGAAGAGAGGATAGGGCTTATCAAAAATATCTGAAGATCACTCCATACTTTTACTCATTGTGAGTATTATTGTATTTACTTTGAATTTAGGATATTTTCATCCAGAAATGTTGCATAGTTGTTGTGATTGTACAGTAATAGAATGTAATGTTCCCTGAATAAAATTATGTCATCCATTGTTAGACGTTTAGAGTGCCAAAAAAAATCTACTCCCACTCCTCCCAGCACCATATGCAGTTCATCAATTTTTACTATCATCATCGTTAATTCCCAGTCAGTAGATGGGGTTAGGTAGGGTGGGAACAAAGCAAGGCAGTGTACCAGTAGTAGATATAGAGAAATTGTTCACACAGTCATATAACATCTTCATACATTATTCAGTTTTAACTCATCTAAAAATTACATAATGTAAGTGGTGTTTCCTGTACACCAGGAAACCATTTACTATGCTGGGTGGTAACTATATAGGCAAATTATGGCGCCTGGTGGTCTGTAACTATCTATCGATCTATCTGTTGCCAGACGCCTTAATCCCGTAAAGGGTGGCCACAAACAAATCGCCTCCATTCGCTCTGTCTCCCACTATTTTACTGCCCTGACCCCAGCCCACACCCTCCTTTCTCATATACCTCTCCACTCCATCCCTACATCTCATCCTTGGCCTCCCTCTCCCTCTCCCCCGCCTCCACTTTACTCACATACACTCTCCTCGTCAGTCTCACACTCTCAGTCCTCTCCACCTGGCCAAACCACCTTAATGTGTTTCTCCTAAAGCTTTCTATCACTTCCACATCCACACCACAACGCTTCTTCACTTCCTCATTTGTCGGCCTGTCTCTCCATGTGACTCCACATGCTCCCCTCAAAAAACTCATTTCCACTGCTCTCACTTTTCACTTCTGTCCCTCCAACAAGGTCCATGCTTCACTTCCATACGTTAGAGTTAGTATCACAATACTGTCATGTAGTAGCTTCTTCACTTCCATGCTCACCTACCTGTTTCTTTTCACTGCTTTCAAGGAACTACCTGTTGGTTTAGTGGGTAATTAAGGTGCTGCAATCAGATTGAACCAGTGCAGGTTTATATCCAAGGGATGGTTGGGGTTAATTGCTCACGTCATGCCACTCAGGGATGAGTGAGGCTGGTCACTCTCTTCTTACTTGTCAAGACCAACTTGTCTAGCCCCAGGCTCCTACTCTCCTCATGGGGCAACATAGGATTGGATGGTGGATGGAGGGTAAGTGGGAGGTAATAAACTTGAGGAGGTTGATGGTTTAGATATTTAAGAGCTGTATTATGTGAACATGGCAGAATGGAGTGCAAAATTAAAATGAGGTCACCACAGGGAAAATAATAATTGGCAGTTTTGAAGAGTAGGGTGGGTAGTTTGGAAATGATGAAAACTCTGTATGACAGTCTATTGTGGGAGTGAAATTTGACAAGTGTGTGATGGAGAATTTAATAGATTACAGGCTGTAGAAGTTACATTTTTCAGGACATTTGTGTACATAACTTGAATGGACGGTGTAAATGACAGAGTATTTGTGTTTTTTTACATACACAAAAGGACACTAGCAGTGAGATGTGGACTAACATTGAGGTATAGACCTATTCAAAGAATGCACTTAGGTATGGTGCCAGAGAAAACCCTTAGGATGAGATTGAGAGGAATATGGAAAGAGCAGCACCATGTAAGGTATGGAAGAAGAGAGTGGAGCAGTACATTGGTAAGACAGAAAAAAGAGGAGGAGTCTCAAAGAGAAGCATAAGACAAAGTGGCATGGAGATAGTTCTGTCATGGCTACCCTCAGTTGAGGTGTTCCCAGGAGGAGTAAGCTAACAGAGATGATGATGATGAATTAAAAATTAACCAAACTGTCATCTGGACCAGTAACCAAATAAGCAAACCCACAGACAAGTGGTGTAAAAACTGAATACCTCTTGTGAGTTTTGAAATAGAGCAACTGGAGAAAAGTTAGGGAAGAAAGAGATACAGGTTTAACTTTCCAGATATAGGGAATTCTGGATGATACAGCCATTTTGAAGAGCTTTTAGTTATATAGGGAATTCTGGATGATACAGCCATTTTGAAGTGCTTTTAGTTAAGTATGCCATCCAAATCATCATATGTATCTGATTTTTTATGTTAGAATGTTGTATACTTTAGACATCTCAGGGCCTCATGAGGTTGTCAAGGAGTTGTCAGTCAGTCTCCAGTGGAGTAATAATTCCACTGGTTGACTCATAAGCTCTCAGATTATCACTTAAACCAGTACCAGCTGATATCTGTCTGCTGTGTCTGAGTGATGCTGTTTATATTCCATATATAACTGCATTCACAGTATTTCATTTGAACCATGTAGCACAGTAGAACAATTTGTGTAACTTTTCATCTTAAAATTTTCTTTAATGCAGTGCATCAGTTTGGTGCATTTATCTGTGTTTACTTTGCTGCATAGGTAATTGATATATAATTAGTTAGTTACTGATGTTGTAGTTTGAAATTTCTCTAATTAATTCCTAGGTCTCATAAGGTTCAAACAGAGAATTCCTAAACTTATGTAGATTTTCTTCTCAGGATGGATCACTAGTCATACCGTAATTTAAGGTGAGTACATTACATGGAGACTTTATGCCCAGTGTGGTATTCAAATGAAAAAGTCATGAAAGAATTCATTACGGAATCTTATTTGTGGTTTCAGTATTGGTTTGTTGCCTTATAACCCAAAGCTCATG
Source organism: Coenobita brevimanus (assembly GCF_032717465.1). Lineage (NCBI taxonomy): Eukaryota > Metazoa > Arthropoda > Malacostraca > Decapoda > Coenobitidae > Coenobita > Coenobita brevimanus. The sequence continues at coordinate 71,642,866 of NC_136976.1, forward strand.
CACTGTACTGTATTATTGAACAGCCCTCACATGAGTTTCACAGCACTGCATAAAAATTACCATCATTGTACCACTTGTAATTATGATGTAGACTAATATTGGATTTGGGTGAATATGGTAATAATGATCTCAACTGGTTCCCTCTTTATTGTTAGTGGGTATTCGTAGTTGGCATCATACTACACTTCATCATACTTTAAAAACATCATTCTTTGACCTAACTAAATGTGCATTTACCAGCTGTATTAATTCAGTCATATGCTTTCCACAGGCAGTGATACTGTATCCCATTAATTTCATAACTCCAGTAATGTATACTTTTCATTCAGTTTTGGAGAGACTGCACAGGACGAGTTAGATTTATCCTTCAGATCGATAACCTTTCCACTGCTATATGTCTGACATGTTGATTAAAATCACTAGCGTTAGCAGGAGTAAAATTTAAGTATGCATCATCAGCCTGAAGGGTTTATTATTATTCTGCCACTTATTATTCTTCTGCAGTGTTCTTCAGCCACAGCTTGTCTGTTTCACTGATGCTTTGCTACATCTTGGAAATTTCATCTGTAGGGGGTAGCCAAGACATGAGTTTCCAGGCTGCTCAGCCTTTATAAGCACTGCTGCATTTCATATACCCTTGCCCATGCTTTATTAATAAAATGATCAGTTCTGTTGATAGCATACCATATCTTCCCTCACCCCCTGATATACCTCTGCATTTTGTCCGGGTTACCATCTCATCCCTTGCTCCTCACTTCACTAAAATTATTATGCATTCTTTCATAACATTATCATCATTACCCTGACCCCTTGTTCCAACCCGAGGAAACTGAAAGTATAGGAATGAATGTCGGGGAAAAAATATGAAAATGTAAGGGATGAGAGGAAGAAGTGATAACCTTTGGAAGAGAGATAAATGGATTAAATAGTTTCAGAGATTGATGACTGGATGTTCAACCCATAAATATACTTGACTGCAGTAACCTAGTCTTGAAGCAGTTAAAATGGGATTGAATACAGTATTGGTGTTTTTACTGTGCCCATGATTTCACATTTTGGGGGACAGATGGAGCTTGGGGTGTCCTGGGATTGTATTCTCCTCAGCTAAAAAGATTTTAGCATCTTATCAGTTCATTTCCATTTACTCTATATCCCCTCAGTATTTTCTTTTTGTTACTTGTTCAGTCTAAGTAAGTAAACTCAAACCTCGATTTAAGGGACCTCCATATAAGGGATTTCAGGTTTAAGGGACTCCATATTCTACCTGACAACGGACATTATTGTTTTGTAATGATATGGACTTTCTAGTTTTACACATTAATACTGTATGTTTCTTTATACAGTACCCTTAAAATAATATTCATAATCATATACAGTAATCCCGCATATTTCGCGGTAGTTACGTTCTTGTAACCCCCGCGAAAAGTCAATTCCGCGAATACTCTATTAACAATTGAAAACTTGCACTTGTGTCCACCATGCTGCCCATCACACAGTCCATGTCCATACTGACTGCGAGACAATTCGCCGTCAGACAATTCCCCGTCAAAACATGGACGATTCCCCTTCAGAACAATTCGCACCCTGGACGATTCCCCGCCATTCTATAAATATACTATTCAATACTTTCATCAATATACTTATTATTAATTAATCAATACTTTAATAACTATATTTCAGGGGGATCCAGCAAAGTCTATGTTCAGTAGCGTAGGTTCTGGATATTATTTATTAGTTGCACCTTTAGTCAATAATTAACTTGTTTCTTCCTCGTTGTAGTCGCCTTTGAATTATATTCTAGCGTCACCCATAGCTATCTTCATTAATGAAGGCGAATTGTTTTGTGTTTGTTGTGACTGCGAATTGTACCGAAACCTCCATACTCATCCCGAAATACCTTCTTACAAGATTGAAAGCATATACTCCATTATGAAGGAAAAACGTAAACACCGTACTGTAATACACAATTATCTACACATTTATTAACAAAACAGTACAAAATAAAAAGATGCATTAACTGGTGATAGCAAACACTCGCACGGTCGTTTCTTAGCTTGTCCAGTAACACAATTTTCTCTGCTAAGGTCATAACTTCATCGTTTTGTCACTCTGGAGTTCTTACTAATTGTATTATTAGCCTTTGGTGAGGCTGGCTTACGTCTTGGGGCCATGTGGAAAGCAAGTGGGAGGCAAGAGGCTCATATCAGAGTGTGGTTACAACCACAACAGCCACTTAAGGCAGTCAGGCGTGGACTGAAGAATGCGAGGCAGAGAGCAGTGTTGCCATATCCAAACAACAAAATTATGCTAGGGCAATGAAAAAATTATGCTAGATTGAGCATATTTGTTCCAAGTAAAAAATGAATTATGCTAACTTGAAGCTAAATGATAAAATTCTATACATATTCGTGCAACATATTAATTATGTATTGTTTACTATGAAAATATTAAAATGAACCTACATACAGTAAGAGGATAAATATCGGTATCTACCCATACTGCTTTTTCCCACGAAACTTACGTTTTTCTGATGGATTTTGATGTGATTCGTTCGATTTTGAGCATCATTTCCGTCGGAAATAACCAGATTTTGAGATATGACCCCCCCCCATCCCCCTGAAATAATGAGGGATCTTTGGGGAATCGGGGGTTATAGGGAGGGGGGGAAACAGAAAATGGTCATTTCCGACTGAAATGAAGCTGAAAATCGAATGAATCATACCAAAATCCATCGGAAAAACCTAGGTTTCATGGGTAAAGTACAAAGCTCAAACTTATCCTAACCTAACTGAACCTAACCTAAAACCTAACCTAACCTAATCTAACCTAACCTAACCTAATCCAACCTAACCTAACCTAACCTAATCCAACCTAACCTAATCCAACCCAACCAAGCCCAAACTGAAAGTAACCAACTATTCAAACATCTTACCTTATTCGTCTCTCTCTCTCTCTCTCTCTCTCTGATTTGTAGCTTTTATAAAATTATTCTAAAAATATTCCATTCCATTCTAAATTATGCTAGAATGATTCTAAAACTTCTAATATGTTAAAAAATATTCCAGACTCGAAAATTTGATCAAAATTATGCTAAAAGAATAAAATTATGCTAGATATGGTAACACTGGCAGAGGGGCCACGGGAAAGGGACAGAGGGTGGCGTGAGTTTACCGCGCTACAATTGGAAGCTGCGGGAATTTCAATTTTTTTTTTTTCTGTATATTCAAGGATATTTTTGTTGAACTTATTAATGCTAAGAAAATCCGCGAGAGGGCAAAACCGTAGACAAAAAATCCGCAAAAAATGCGGGATTACTGTACTGTATATAGGTAAGATAAGTGAAAAAACCATTGCATTTCATTGTATGATTGTCTATATATGTGGTAAAACAATGGACATTTTCGAGTAAGGGACAAATTGATTCCCCATTTAGTCCCAGAAATCAAGGTTTGAGTGTACAGTCAAGTCGCCTATGGCACGGACTTCCGTGCCGCGGTTTTCTGTGACACAGCAAGGTGCCAGAACCAAAACAGAAAACGAACCACGCGCATAAAATACCTATGGCACGGCGGCACAGCAAGGTTTGAAACGACCGGGCAAATTCACCAGGCAGTCAGCGCGCTCCCCTGTTTGTAAACAAAGAAGATGGCGACCACTTCAGCTTCATACTACAAGTGCTCCAACTGTGGACTTTTTTCTCTCTTATGAGGAGGTTAAACTTCACCAAATTCATTGTGTTAAATAATGAAACATTAAAGATTCTTTGGGTATTGTGAGTAGTTTATAGGTTTGTTCGTAAAACCGGTATGAACTGGTTAGTGACGAAGCACCTATCTGTGAGCTAAGACAAAGCATAATGCCTCCCATCATCATCACGTATATAAGAATGATTATTAATGTGTTAAACGTGAGTTTTGTTGACACTTGAGCATACAGACTTCATCAAATACACTTCTTCAATCAGTGCTGGACTAGTTAGCCTCTGCCATTTTTAATGTTTTGGTCAGTCAGCTGATCTGTTTCCTATATACAGTACGTGATGATGATGATGGGAGGCATTATACTTCGTCTTTGCTCAGATATAGGTGATTCGTCACTAACTAGTTCATACTTGCCAGTGTAGACGCAAGGCTGATCACCCTCCCGCTTTTTGTGCCTGTTGTTACGTGTAATACATGCATTGACTGATTGCTTGATTGTGTGCCTGTGTAAAATGGGGGTAAATGGGGAAAATTGGGGTGAGAAGGGGGACTTTGGGCGAGCATCCAGAACCAAATTCCATTTTTCCCATAAGTTTAGTTATTTCTATGGCACGGTTTTCTGTGGCGCAGGATTGTTCCAGAACCAATTACCCGTGCCTTAGGTGACTTGACTGTATTCAAAAATAGATAATATACAAGGGAATACCGGTACAGTCGGGGAGAGTTCCACATTACCCACTGTTCGGAGCATTGGTGGTCAACGAATAGTCACGAAGCTGCAGCCAGACCCCACATGTCTGGTAACTGTGAGTGGGAGGGAGGTGGGCAGGGGTGGGAGGATTTAGAGAGTTGCTTATGTCACAGTATCAAAATATGTTTATTGTCAAAGGTATGTTTCTATGCCTTCTTTTTGCAATGATCAATCAGAATGATATTTACAGAGACTGGTCGTATAATTAGGACTTCCCATGTCAGTCTGTCTAAAGGAAAACGAAAAACCTGTTAATCGCTCATATAGATTTTTTTTTATTATTATTACACACTACGTTAGACTCTAAGTTCGAGATGAATAATTACAGAATGACACTGGAAATGTTTGCAGGCAGATGTTTACAGTGGGATGACAGAGGATATACAAGTATATATAAATATATATATATATATATATATATATATATATACAGTATATATATGTAGATAGATAGATAGATACAGATGGATAGTTAGACAGATATATATATATATATATATAGATAGAAAGATTCTATAGTGGTTTTGTTTTCGAGGCAATACAAAATATAAGTGTTATATTGTTATGAATACCTCCTGGGGAAACACATGTTAAAGTTGAGAGGGAATGAAAGCATTCAAACCTCTGTCCGAACCCAGCAAACTTCCATAACTTTCCTGACGGCATTAACCCTACAGACATCATACAATTTTAACATCATATTGTCATCTATCCTAACCAAATTAACTCAAACACACTGTCCAAGTCATACATTGCAGACTTGCATGTGATTCCCAACCTATCACTAAACCCTCCTCTGCCCACAGTCCCTCACCTTTCCCTCCTTCATACTCACAGTTACCAGACACATGAGGTCTGACTGCCGCTTCACACTCACCTGTCTCACACCAGTGCTTCGGGAAGTGGGTAATGCGGAACTTCCCTGACTGTACAAGTAGTACGTTGTAGCTGGCAAAATAACTCTTTAGGGAAGATATAGGTGGCTGGTTGCTATCATTCCTGGGAGGTACTGCAGTGGGAGCGGCATTCAGCCTTTTAAAAAACTTGATACAGTGGAACTTTGCAGAATACATTTAAAAGAGACATCGAAACCTGCTGTGAGATGCAATTGTGTGAGGTAATGTGAGATTGAAAACAATAGTTAGTAGTGTAATGAAGTCAGTAAGGCCATGAGAAATTGGACATTTTGTCTGGTTGTAACCTGTAATTACAGTAATTGCTAAATTGAAGGGAAAACAGTATATAGAGTAATAACGATATACAGTAGAACGCATACCTTAAAACAGTTCTTGAGTGCTTTATGGGATAAAACAAATACATGTAATGACACCAAAAACAAAATACTGTATACCTGTGGCTAGGACACATCATCAGACATTGCTGCCAACAGATGTTCCCTCATGTGATACTTATTTCCACAAATTAATGTCTTTCATTTTTAGCATCAGTTGCATAGATGGTGTCTTAAAAGCAGCAAGTATAAGCTTTTTGCTAGTACAGTGAAACCTTGCCTTAATGAACCTACTGTATTTATGCCAAACTTTGGATATTGGTAGTGCATCCAGTGACCTACTGGACAAGCTTGTTAAATGTTGAACCAAGTCTAGGTATAAGGAGTGGATGCTGTGGTCTACCGGACAGCTGCATGTGGGGTGGTAGACATTGGAGACGTGGGCAGCACTGCATGAACTGTGAACTATGCTGGGTGAATCATGTGATCAGTGCATTAGTGGGATGGCACATCCCCAATCGAGCACCTGATTTTTTCCTCATTGTTGCTGTGCTCTTTGTACTGACAACATCTTTACCGTGGAACACAGGCTACCCCCATACAATACTGATTTACTGACATCTTGAAACTTGTCCTACATGAGATACCTACCTGACCATTTTTCATATTACCAGCCCTAGGTTCAGTATCGTGGGTTTCTATCAGACGTCTTATATAATGAACTGTGGGATATACCAATTGCCTTTTCCCCTCATTATGGTAGACCCGTGCTTTATGGAACTAGTTGGGGGGAAGCCTGGTTCAATAAAGCCACAAGTTTAGTAAATCCAGGGGTCACCCCCCCAGGTGGGAATTCAAATTTATGATTAAAAATAAATGACTATAATATCATATTCTAGTACTGCAAATGAAAGCTTTACCCCTAATTTCTTTTAGCAGCTAATTTCAAATCCATGTCAGCACTTCTTCCTGTGTTGTACAGTATTACTAAACATGTATTGTAATCTGTTAATACAGCTCACTAGTCACAATGTGGAGAGGGTGATTTCAGGTCAGGTTGGAGTAAAAAGGGTAGGAAGTACATGTATTATACGCTGTACTACCCCATTTATTGACCATAGTTTGGTATAGCTGACAAAAGTTCAGTGGGCTCAGAGGCATATGAAAAATCTATCTATCTATCTATCTATTGCCAGACGCTTCAATCCCGTATGGGGTGGCCACAAACCAATCGCCTCCACATCGCCCTGTCCCCCGCCATTTCATTGCCCTGCTCCCAACTCACACCACCCTCTCTCATATACCTCTCCACTCCATCCCTCCATCTCATCCTCGGCCTCCCCCTCCCTCTCCCCCCCTCCACCTCACTCACATACACTCTCCTCATCAGTCTCTCATCCTCCATCCTCTTCACGTGGCCAGACCACCTCAGTGTGTTCCTCTTAACGCATCCTATCACATCCACATCCACACCACAACTCTCCTTTATATCCTCATTTGTCAGCCTGTCTCTCCATGTGACTCCACAGGCTCCTCTTAAATAACCCATTTCCACTGCTTTCACTCTTGACTTGTGTCCTTCCAACAACTTCCAAGCTTCACTTCCATACGTTAGAGTTGGTATCACAATACTGTCATGTAGTAACTTTTTCACTTCCATGCACACTTCCCTGTTTCTTATCACTGCTTTCAAGGAGCCAGCAACCTTTCTTCCTTGTTGTACCCTTTCAAGCACTTCATCCTCCAAACTTCCATCCTTACTCATCACACTACCCAAGTACTTAAATGTACTCACATTTTCCATTTCCTCACCATCCAACCTCACTGTACATTCACTGACTTCACTTCTCTCAAAGACCATCACTTTACTCTTCCCTACATTCACCTTTAGACTCCGTTTCTTACACACTCTCCGAAACTCATCCACCAAGCCTTGCAGCTCCCCTTCGTCTTCACTCAACAACGCAGTATCATCTGCAAACAACAGTAGTTTCCAAACACTACCCTCTCTCACCAGGGCCACTCCAACATCCATTACTCTACCTTGTACCTCTTTTATTACCCTTTCCATGTACAGATTGAACAACCATAGAGGCATGACACATCCCTGTTTCAACCCAATCTTCAAAGAGAAAAATTCACTCAGTTCACCATCCACACACACTGCAGCCTTACCACCATCATACATACTCTTCACAGCATTACAGCTTCCCTTCTACTCCATATATTCTTAATACTTTCCACAATCCTTGTCTGTCCACCCTGTCATATGCTTTCTCCAAATCCATGAAAGCCACATTCAACTTCTTTCCCTTCACTAGAAACTTTTCCACTAAAGATCTAAGAATGAATATCTGATCTACACAACCTCTTCCCTTCCTAAAGCGTCCCTGTTCTTCTCCAACTAATTCCTCTGTTATTTCCCTAACTCTGTCAATATGTATCCTGCTACACACTTTTCCTATTACACTAAGAAGACATGACCCTATCATTACCACACACTTTTCCCCTTTTCATTATTTTGAGGTTCAAAGTAGCAAAGATCTATTGTAGCCTGTTATAGTGAGGTCACACTTTATAATATTAAATAATTGTTAAGTTACCCCAAGAATGAGCTACTGTATATGGGTTATACTGTTAAGAAAACACAGTTTTTATCTTGTTCATTTTTTTCTCAACCAAACTCAGTGTGGTCTTCCCAGCAACACTGCTTCCTCAGATATGCACCAATGAGATTCAAGGAGTTAGTTGTGAAATGTGGGCCATGAGATGCGTATTTATTAGATGAACATAGCATGAGGTGCGAGGTTCCACTGTAGATGGCCTTGTGCAGCACAGACAGCAACTCTACCCTGTGGAGGACTCAGCCACGTTTACAGTCAAGTTCTAGATTGAGATTGATCCACATACTTATCTTTTCTTTACATCTGCAACCTGTTTTGCTGTTTGTGTTGCCATAACATTTTCAGTCATTCCAGATGCTATGAATTTTCCAACTCAAACTCCTCTTGCTCCTTCTGGCCATTAGAAGCATACCCACACTACTTAGTGGCACACTGATGATGCTGGAGGTACATGGTATCCTGTATTGGTGTTAGTTGCCATCAAGAGGTGAAAAAAAAGTCTTATGCATCATGCATGTCCAACTCCTTCAGACACAAAGTATTTGTGTACAGTGCAGAATTGTGATGTTCTGTTGAAAATGAATATGTTTTGTATCAGCAGTGTAATTGGCTTATATCAGTAGAAGGAGCATCATATGCCTGATACCCTTGACTTAAACTTGACTTTAAATGGCATAGTGTTTTAGGTGAAGTACAGTAGTGTAAAAGAATTTAATAATTAGTTTGATGTTTAATTTTTTTTTTTTTTTTTTTTTTTTTTTTTTTAATGTTGATAGTTGCATTACGGTATTTATAGTTGCTATATGATACTGTAATGACAGTTAATAATGACAGTTAACATTTTTTGCAGTTTATGCATGTTTAAATTCTCCATTTATCAAGCATTCTGTAAAGGGTAATGTCATTTTGGTCTTGATTTTTGTGTTTATTAGTACTATACAGTACTTTGTCATGTCAGATTGTGTTGTAGTACTTTATATTGCTTCATATATGACATATACTGTACGTTTATAGTAGTCAGATCACATTTTGGTTCTCATTAAAATGTATATATTGTAAGTAATGGGTTACAACAATATTTACAGGGAGGGGGGTCGTGGCAATCCAATACCAGTAACCGCTCCTGTTATCAGACCTCCTGGCTCATCCGCAATGACAACTGTAGTTATAAGTGGGAGAGGGTATGTGCTGCAAGGGAACCCTAATGTCGTCAGAGTTTTGCAGCAATTTCCACATACTGTAAGGCCCATGATTCATGGCATCGCAGGCAGTGCTACTGTGGCCAACGGGAGAAATTTACCTCCAGAAGGATCTGCTACCAACCCCATTTACATTGTTGACCGCAATCCTGGGACAGCTGGCAGGGGCAGCACCTAGGAACACTGGCTCAGGTACTATCATGCTTCAGTTGTGGCAACTAATAAAGCATTCTTAACTTCCAGTGCGGCACCAACTCGAGCTCGAACAGAGCCAGGCACAGTTGGGCAGGGGAGTGGGAACCGGTCTGGCCCCTCCCGCACAACACACCCTCCTCCTCAAAGCACTTCTCTAAACCCCAGCCATGCTAACCAGCCTAATATAGAACCAGTAGTAGTTAGCAGTGACAGTGAGCACTCCAGTCCAAGCTATTTATCTGATTCATCCTCAGTGTCTGGGGATGAGATGGCTTATTATGGTGGTTATGGGCGGTGCTTCACTTGTGGTAAGTAGGAGTTAAGGAGCTGTTTGGTATAATATGCTGTACATGAGTAATTTCACAGTTTATGATATATTTATCACTTTTTTAATGTGCAGTCCTCAGGTTTTGCAGTGATTCATCAGTTGAAAATGAAGGAGTAAATTATCGTATCCATAAACTGTAAAATATCACCACTTTTATTGTAACAAGTCTATTTGGTCTTTGGTGTATTTGGCAGGATGGGTAAAGATGTAAATACACTATATATCTGCATCAGAAAAGAACAGCTGGGTTCTGGCAGTTGGTTCCTCCAAAAAGATTATTTGTCATGACCATTGTTTTGGCATTACAAACAGTAACCACCAAAATGTTCAGCTCAGGGTATAGTAATTCATCATCATCGTCATTGTCAGTCATTATTAATCATCCCAGCTGTACTTCAAGACAGGATCCAGAAACAGTAAATATTAAAAGCAGGTTACCCATCAAACAGCAGTCCAAATGAAATGAGTCACACAGTCATTTAATGTCATCCAAGCCTTCAAAGTCTTTGCTCCACTTCATCAGCAATAGCATCTGCACATACCTTTTTCAGTCCTTGTTTTTGGATGTGCTTTTCACTCGTGTGGGATTGAGTGTTTTCATCAACTTCCATGCTGAAAAATGGATGTAGCTGTTGTCCATTGCATCTTTGTACATAACCATCTCTCTCAATTGATCCTTTTTAGGCCTTATTTTCATCAGTTTCCATAGTGTACCATACTTCTTCATTTACCATATGTCTGTCATCTTGGCCTGTCGTGCCTTTCTTCCACCTGTAAACTTATGTGCATTGACTTATTTCATTTGTACACAACCTTACCTATTTTCTTTCTGGCCATTGTATCTGTACACGTTTTCTTTTGCCCTTGTATCAGTATACTTCTGTTCTCCATATTTTTTGCTGATTTTGTTTCATTTTCCTTTCTGATCCCTGCAACCCACACACATTGCCAAAGCATTGTATTTTCATTGGTCTATGCCTCTCATGCCACACCAAGGTTTCATTTGCATATGTTAATGTGTGCTCTAACACATGCAATCACAACTTCTATATTCTGTTTATTGTTTTGTATCAGCGCTTTCATTGTAATGGTTACTTTTGTTCCTTGAATTGTTCTATGTTTCACTCTCTTTAGTGGTAGGTAGGGGCGCTCACCATCCACTCACTTGATGTAGTGCTGCTCTCAGGTGTCTGCCCTTTCCTCCCCTCCATTCTTCTTTCCTTCCATCCTCCTCTTTCTTTCATTCATTCTTTCCTCGTCCTTCTGCCTACGGGTGACTTTACACTCCCTCTTATGTCTTTCTTTCCTTCATTCTTTCCTCATCTTTCTGCCTGTGGGTGACTCTACACTGAGTGACAAGCTATGTGGTTTCCTGTACACCAGGAAACCATTTACTACGTTGGGTGGTAACCATATAACCAAATTTTGGCGCCTGGTGGTTTAGTGGGTAATTACGGCGCTCCACTCGGATTGAGCTGGTGAAGGTTTATATCCAAGGGGTGGTTGGGGTTTATTGCTTACGTAATGCCACTCAGGGATGAGTGAAGCTAGTCACTCTCATCTTAAGTGTCAGGACCATCTTGCCTAGCCCCGGGCTTCCGATGCTCCTCATGGGGCAATGTAGGATTGGATGATGAAGATGAATTCACTCTCTTTACACAGGTACCCTTATTGTAATAGTACTGCACCTAAGTACTTATATTCTTCCATAAATTCACATCTCACTACATTCAGTAACACATCACAATGTGAGTCATCTCTCCTGCAACCATCACTTTCTAGACCAACATTCAAACCACACACACACAGACATTCTCCAAAATCTAAGGAGACTGCAAAACTCATTCACTATAAATGACCACCACAGCATCATCTGGATATTTAGTCACACAGTTATATTGTAATTTTTATATTCCTTGTTTTTTCACAAGAATAAACAAATCTTATGTTAGTACCAGTTAGAGAGAAAGGTTGACTTAAGATTTTTGTGTTAAGCCTTTGACTGTGGAGATTAGGTTAGTCATATTAAACTTCCTCATGATGATGATGATGATGATGATGATAATTGATGATGCACCAACCACATGAATAAGGTTAAGTGGGTGAATAAAGATATCATTATTTCAGGCAGGAGAGGTCATTGGTCTAATGGGTGTCCAGATAATTGGGGATGGTGAAGAGGACCAAGGAACACCATGTGACTGCCCAGCTGAGCCCTCAATTCGCTCTCTTCTCCATAGTCCTAAGCCCCTATTCTCACTGAGCAAAGAGGCCTTCTGTTCTCTTCTCTACCACTTTATTTCTACCTGTGTTACGCAGATATTAGCATTTATGTTTTTTATGCAGCCTATGTTGAAATCATAAAGACATAAACATCAGGTTTATTTGTACTGTACATTATTTTCTTACTGCAGTGTATGTCAGTATTATAGATATGTTACAAACAAGAGAGTGGTAGATTGCAGTATGCAAAAGAAGCTACTGAAGAAGAGGTCCTAGAAAGTCTCCAAAGTTGATGAGAATACCAGCTTTACAGTTGCTAGGTCACTAACTTGCTATCAGAGGGGCTAAGAAGTCAAGAAAGAAACCCTGAAAATATGCCAAAATTACTCGGACATTCTTATAATTTTGTTAAGATCCTTAAAAACTGTTGCCATGTTTTGGCGATGATCCTAGAACAGCTATTGCTCAATGGATATAAGTGTATTGGATCTAACAGTCAAATTGCCAAACTGGCCATCCTAAATAGTCCTTTCTTTATCACACTCCATTTTCTTTCACGCTTTTTCCTTGCATTCATCATTTAATGGTACTTATGATTTGTACTTTGTCTAGTTTGTTTATTTACTGATTGAAAATACATAGCTATGCAGAAAACAGTTTAAGTTTAATCTTTGACAACTTATCATTATGATCTTTGACACTCAACATTAATATGTGATCCTGTATCAGTAAGGTTTATTGTATATAGCTGTTATTGCAGATGGTACTGTTTATACTATATCATTTACCTCTTCAGAACTTTTTGGGTGATATTGTTTTGAAGATTTTTGATAGTAAATGCAAAACAGTATATAAAAGATGCTTTTATTGACAACTTAGTGTTAAGTCTTTTAAACATAGTGTGTCCATTCATCATCCTTTCAAGTTATATTTCTTTAATGGCATGATCTAGGGATTTGGCATCATATATTTTTCAACAGTTAGTTGATGATTAGTACAAGATAGTGAATATTATTAGAACTTGAAATGTGCAGTATTATTTTCTGTCTGAAAGTTTGAAGAAAATAAAGGTACAACACATCCTAATCAGTGCTGTTTACAATAAATTCAATGGAGCAGTGACACAAATATGACTTCCATACTGGCCAGATTCTGCGTGGTTTCTCCTGAAGATTTTACGTAATCATATTTTATACCTGAAGCGGTCAGTAAAGTATCCATTTTCTGGTCACAGTATCAGTTGATATGGCTGCCAAATCGTACAAGTAGCCTTTTTCATCCTCGACTACTCCGTCTTTAAACATCCACAGCATGTATTCAGTATTAATGATGGGCGTTTGTGCTGAGTGGTGATATATGAAGATGTGTGGTCCGTAAGAGGACTGTTGGGCAGGAAAGTCTAGTTCCAGAGTTGGAGACGCATACTCAAAAGTATTGGTGTTATTTTTTATTTGTTATTCTATTGAGTGTTGTAGGGAAGGTATATGGAAGAATTATTATAAAGAAAATAAGAGAGCTATCTGAAGTTCTAATGAGTGACAGACGGGGTGGCTTTAGCAATGGCAGAGGATGTGTGGATCAAAGACGGTGTTTGCAGCGAGACAGATAGTGGAGAAGGCATATGAGAAGGACAATAAAATGGTTATGGCATTCATGGATCTGGAAAAAGCACAAGACAAAGTAAGCAGAGAAAGATTGTGGAAGGTTTTGCGCTTGTATGGTGTAGATGGTAAGCTGCTAGGTGCTGTCAAGAGTTTTTATGATGGTTGTGAGGCATGTGTAAGGGTAAATGGGCATCTAAGTGAATGGTTCACGATCAGTGTAGGCATGCAACAAGGTTGCGTGATGTCCCCATGGTTGTTCAATGTACATATGGATGGGGTGATGAGAGAAGTAAAACCACAAGTAATGGAGAAAGGGATGGTGTTGGTAATGAATGATGATGGACAGAATATCTCAAATTTGTTGTATGCTGATGATGCAGCGCTACTTGCAAATACTGGACAAGACCTTAGTAGACTAATGCAGAGTTTTGTAGATGTCTGTGAATGTTGTGCCTTGAGAGTAAATGTAGAAAAGAGTAGAGTGATGGTTATTGAGAGAGAAGGTGACTCTCAGTGTGCTGTTAAGGTGAATGGAGAGAGACTGGAATTGGTGAGAGAGTTCAAATACCTGGGTACATTGATAGAAAAGAGAGGAAAATGTGTAAAAGAAGTGGAAAGTAGAGTGACACAAGAAACGAAAGTAGCTGGTGCTATGAAGGACTTGATAAGAAAAAGAGGCTCGAGTGTTGCAGCTGCGCAAGGCTTATGGGAAGGAGTTTTAGTCCTCAACGTACGGATGTGAGACTATGGTGTGGCATGAAAATGAAAAGTCAGGAGTAAGAGCAGTGGAGATGGGACTGCTGAGGAATGTTTGTGGAGAAGAGAGAGAGGACAGAATACAGAATAATGTGATACGTGAAAGATGCAGAGTGAGGAAATCTGTGGACACTAGAATCAGAGAGAATGTACTGAGGTGGTATGGTCATATGAAGAAAATGGATGACAATAGAGTGAAGAAATGGTTTATCTGGGCGAACTTGAAGGCGACAGGCAGCGAGGTAGGCCAAGAAGGAGGTGGAGGGATATGGTGGATGACTGTGTGAGGAAGAGGTATGGAAGTTGGTGAGGCTAAGGAACTGGCAAGAGACCGAGTTGGATGGATTAATTTTGTGCGGAGAGTCACATAACCAGGGACTGGTCACCCTTTTTTAGTGTGACAGTGTTCAGATTGGCTGTATCAGATAGATATATGTGAGGCTACAGAATGTGATGAATTTTTTTTGGTCTATCTGATAGAAGCCAGGATTTCAAGGGCTTGAATGATGAGTGAATGGAAGCGTGGCCCATTGAACTTTGGCTGTCTGGACACTGCTACTCCTTACCCTGCCCTAGGGTGAGAAAGGAGGTCCGGATGATGATGATGTGTTTTAATATCAGATATTAACAGTTCAGTGATATACCAAGGTCACTATTTAGCTTAATTTGGTGCACTCCTTGAGGTTATTGTCACCACAATGCAACGCTGTGTGGTATGGTTTTTCACTCACTATTTGTAATCATACATGTATATTGTATTTTGTTCTGAATTATATTTTCGCACTGGATAATGAAAAACATCATTGGGACTCGTACAGTGGTCTTAAATTCTCATTCACTTTATTTTAAAGGCTTTGTACTGTATTACAGTCTTGCAGTAGTCAGCCCTTTCCCTTGGTGGTCCTGTACAATCTTTGCCAGCATTTCTGTTTTGTTGAACCTCATCTCAGGTCAAACTCTTAGTAATATACCCTCCACATTTGCATGCACAGATCTTTTCACCCAATTTTCATTCTCCATTCTCTCCACATCTTGGAACCACCTCAATTTCCTCCCTATGTGTGACATCTGCACTGTCCAGATTGTTATTAAAAATATCTTTATCGGACACTTTTTAGAAACTTCTAGACCGTTAATGCATTTAAAAGCATTATTTTGACAGGAATCATGTACAAGCATAACTGCATTCAGTATCAAGACATTTGATAAATTCTCTCAATAACAATAAAACATGGCCTGTATCAAGGCAAGCAACTTACACAACACTTACAATGTTTATCTTAATATTAACCACATCAGATTAAGGACATCATTTTTACTTTACCCTTAGTTCTAGATTGTTTTAATCATTTCACAAGAAGAATTTTGATTTTGATGGGTTAGATATAACCTTCATTAACCCCTTCATTCTTAGAGTGATCTCATACACTGAATAAAATCTGGTACTAGCAATGTAATAATAAAAATGACATACTCAAGATGAAAATTCAATTAAAACAGTAATTATAATCACCCTGACATAAATCATTCAGCAACACTGAATGTGCAGTATACTATATAGATATTGAACTGTGGCTACTGCTTATTTGGCTTCCTATCTGAAGAAACTTCGATTCCTTTAGATGAATAACTTACATGTGGCCAGCTATGACCAACATTAGCTTTTCATATTTACTTATCATACTAGACTACAAGAGGTATAGTTGTACCGTGTAATACATGATTGTAGTCTGCACTCAGGAGTTCTAGTACAGTAAACTCTCAATTATCCGTCAACACGGTATCCAGCCCAATGCAATATCTGGCACTGCTGGCTTGGCTTTATTAATGCAATATCTGGCGAAATTATGCAATATCCGGTGCCGAAATGGGACATAACTGGCAGTTCTATATAATATCCAGCATCGAGGTGTATCATGTGGCTTGTTAACAGTTGCCAACTGATGCTGTACAGTATTACTGTACAATACAGTACTCTATTTTATCATTATTGTATTTAATGCTTAATTTCCACCTTTTACACATGGGAAAGTTTTTAGGATAGAGGGTTGAGACAGATAATAATGCAATATCTGGCTCAGTGCCAAATATTGAACCAATAGGGGGTACTGTGCAATACCTGGTGTTTTATAATATCCAGCTTAGGGCTTGGCTGAATTACTCTGGATAATTGAGAGCTTACTGTACTGTACATCAATTATACTGGTGCTAACCGTATTAGTAGTATTATTAAAATAATTATTACTTCATTAATTTTATTAATGTCATACAGTGTTCACAACACAAAGTGAATATGAAAATGAAAGTTCAAACTTCATACTACACCTGGTGGTATTATGCACCGTGCAGCAGCTGCGGTGTCCACCTAGAAGCCACATCTCCCTGTATTTCCATGCACCTCGCTGTGGGAGGGACTCTGATCCCACCCTACTGAGGCACTGTCTACCACAAGAGGGCACTGGATGCCTGCACATTGTACAAAGTGGTCCAGAAAAAACTGACACTTTTTAAAAACTTGTATTTCCCAGAAAAATTAACAGGTTCTTTTTTTTTCAGGTGGAGCATAGAGTGATGCTACAAGTTTAATATGATAGGAAGATGGATGCTTAGAAACAGTTTTCAGTTCAGCAGCAGACCAAAATTGTCAAACTGTAGTTTGCAACAAAATCAGTTGTTCTCACCCAGAGGCAATTTCGTTGTCAATTTCCAGGGAGGAAAATTCCACATCGCAACAATATCAAAAGCCTGATACAGAAGTTCAGAGACATTGGAAGTTGGCTAACAACAAGACCCACTGTGATGTACATTTGACTGCCAGAACACCAGCACAGGTTCAGGATGTTAGGACTCTTCCGGAATAGTCCCCACGGAAGTCCACCAGACAGCTGTCACAGGAAGAGGGGATTTCCAGGAGTTATTTGATAAGTATCATTCGTAATGACCTGAAACTGTTTCCATACAAAGTGCAGATTCAATAGGCTCAAAGCCAGGCCAACAAGAACAAACGCTATGAATTTTGCCAGCGTATCAGCAAATGGATTGAAACAATCCTAGTCTCTTGGACGTGCTTCTTCAGTGATTAGGCACATTTCCACTTGAGTGGGCAAGTGAATAAGTGAAACATGAGGTTTTGGACTGCACCACAGCCCCACAAGCATGTTCAAGCACCCCTGAGTGTACAAAAACAACTGTGTGGTGTGCAAAAGGACAAGCAAGCATCTTTGGTCCACAGTTATTTGATGACCACTGATTTTGTTGCAAAATACAGTTCAACAATATTGGTCTGGTGCTGAACTGAAAACTGTTAGCATCCATCTTGCTGTCAGATTAAACTTGTAGCATCACTCTATGCTCTTCCTGAAAAAAGAAAAAAAAAAAATCTGGGAAGTACAAGTTTTTAAAAGGTGTAATTTTTTTCTGGACCACTCTGTAGGTACTGTACTATACTGTACCTGGAGGATGGCTCCACAGAAGCAGTTGTGTACCTGTAGTTAACAGGTCTGCTCAGCCAGACAGACTGGGGTTAAGCAACAACTACAACAGCTTCTTCACAGATATTCCATAATTTGTCATGTCCCTTGGAGAGAAAATATCTTAAGCCTACTGACACCACTTTATTATAATTGTGTATGTAACATTTTCCATATCACAGTAAGAGTTCAAACCAGTACTGTATTCAACTTAATTTTATTTACAAATTTCCTAACTTGTGCAGTGTACCTGATAATCAAGATTTATGTAAAAAATAACAGATTTCAGAAATGCTGTAAGTACAGCACTTTACTTAATAATAATAGTAATATTGATCATCCATAACCACTTCATTGCAGCCATCTGAAGCAACTGACACAAATTTTGAAAGACGTAACAGGATATAGATAAGATGGATGCTTTGCATAGTACAAATGGGAGGCATTATTACAGCACAGTTATAATTGATTAACTTCTTCAATCAACTCATAAAAAATTTTTATAAATGCAAAATCAATTAAAATGGGGATCTTTCACTTAGTAATGTACAATAACTTTATATTTTCCCAGTCAATCATACATCTAGTATCAGGGATAATCTTAATTATAGCCCATCGCTCTTGATGTGTGTAGGGGGCAGGGTGGCTCAATGGTAGAGTGTTGGACTTGGGATCGGGCGGTTGTGAGTTCGAGCCACGCCGGGTAGCTGCCATGCCAGGAGGGGTAACACCCTCCTGTCACCTTGCAGGGCTACATGATATAATAAGGTCTAGCTTGGGGGAATATTTCTTTCTTTCTTGGTGTGTAATGACAACTGCAGCATTCAACAGTATATAAGTATCAATGATAAAAGTGCTTCAGTGAACAACAAACACTTCCACAATACTGTACTTGCTTTTTGTTCACCTTGTCAACTGTACATGGATTCTATGTACAATAATAAATTCTTCCACTGCAGCAGGATGCTGCATACATGGGTGGTGCACAGCAATTTAATTAAAATATTCTCATGAATACACAAATAATATGCTCATTGTAATTCCTCACTTAACAGAGTAGATGTGTTTTAAAAATTATCATATAATGTGATAATCACTTTACAAGTCGACTTATATTCCCGCAAGAAGGCCTACCACCTAAGATAGTCAAAAATCATAATGAAGATTGCATGTAAGTACTGTACACCAGTGTCTCAAGTAACCTGCTACTGGCAGGGTGCCGTGTTACCCAAAGCTGTGCTACAAAAGAACAGGAAAACCAGTTGAAAGACTTACCTGTGTCTGGCTACATGTCAAATCCACCTTTTTTTCACTTACACCACTACCAAAAAATACCACACACACACACACACACACACACACACACACACACACACACACACACACACACACACACACACACACACACACACACACACACACACACACACACACACACACACACACACACACACACACACACACACACACACACACACACACACACACACACACACACACACACACACACACACACACACACACACACACACACACACACACACACACACACACACACACACACACACACACACACACACACACACACACACACACACACACACACACACACACACACACACACACACACACACACACACACACACACACACACACACACACACACACACACACACACACACACACACACACACACACACACACACACACACACACACACACACACACACACACACACACACACACACACACACACACACACACACACACACACACACACACACACACACACACACACACACACACACACACACACACACACACACACACACACACACACACACACACACACACACACACACACACACACACACACACACACACACACACACACACACACACACACACACACACACACACACACACACACACACACACACACACACACACACACACACACACACACACACACACACACACACACACACACACACACACACACACACCACACACACACACACACACACACACACACACACACACACACACACACACACACACACACAAAGTGATGTTATCCTCAGCACAAACATAATCACAGTTTTTTCTCACTGCATCTTAGGCAGATGTCACATTCTTACCTACCATGCTATAATAACTGCTACAAATTTACATGTTCCTCAAGGCACAGGTGTAATACTGTGATTGGATGCATCTGTACTGTATGTATGAAACATTAACTTACATAAGTAGTTTACACAAGTGATACTCTGGTAAGTACTAGCATAAGTAGTTTCAGCCCTAACCCTTCCTAGCACATCCTGACCACTTCATAATGAACAATGGTGTGTTTCACTATGGAAAGTGTTTCCATGTTGTATAATATATCAGCTTTATTGTGTGTTAAATGAGTAATTACATCTCATCTTCAGTCTGGATGTGTTCCAAAATGTCACAATTGCCAAAAAAACACAAATGGTAATGTAAACTGGAGGAAATGACTAATCAGCTTTACAGGTAGCAGTGATATTTGAATACACAATTCATTTGGTTCTTTACTGCAAACTTAATAGCAGTGAAGAACATTAAATAGCTGATGTACTTCATAATGCAGACCAACTGCTTTTTTTTTTTTTTTTTTTTTTTTTTTTTTTTTTTACTAGTTCAGGAACAATGTAAAGTATTGCATATATTCATTATACAGTACTCGACATACATCACAGACATTCTCTTCTATCTGCCATTCATGCACAAATTTATTGTACATTCTTTGAAAATCAAATAAGGATATCTAATGACGTTAATTACTTTCTTGGCTTGTTTTGTTAATTAAACACTTTCTGTATCAAGCATATTCATACTAACTTTTCTTACCTCTGTGTATAGAGGTCAGTCTTATAAGGCTTTGCCCCTCTCATATTTAACAAAATATCCCTAACTGTAAGTGTTTCTTAAAGTAACTCAAACATTCCTGGTGATGAAAACTAGATAAGATAATCCTAACTCTGCATTACACAGAGGTATGTTAAGCATTTTTAAGTGTAAACATCTTTCAAGTATCATACTGTGTACTCAACATCAAATTATGTGTTGAAAAATGACAACATATGCTATAATTTATATTACATTGTGCTATAAAATGAACCTCCATCATAATGATGCACATAAAGTGCACTTAACATCTAAAGTACTCTAACAAAAGTTCACAAAGTGTTTAAGTGTATGACAACTCTGATGAACTGAAGTACCTGAAGTATATACTGAATGGCCTGCCTAAAGTACCAGACTTTGACTGACGGATGTTTATGGGTGAAAAGGAAAGGAAGCAGAGGAGCTCACACTGGAAAACAGCACACCTTTCACCTAGCATGGAAAGTATAAGTGTCACTATAGCATGCTCCTTTCCCCCTCCTTGCTTACCAGTGAAGAGATGTAGAGAGGAACAAAATTATACACCTGAAGTCCCTGTGTTTGCCTAAGCTATATATGTCCTCCCCTACCCACCCCCTCCCTTCCTCCTCCACCTTCTTCCCACCACAAAACAATATGGCCATCACAGTTAAGCATATAATGTGCTAAGTAAGTTTTTATTTTGTGTGCAGTTCTAAGTAGGTTTTCATTTTGCATGTGATTCTTAAATAGTGCTCTTTTGATCTCAATGAGGACAACTGTGCCTGACCTTTCCATTTCAATCTTGTGTGGGGAAGGCTTTTTGCTGAACCCTGGGACTTACATTACTATATATACAAGTGCAGGCAGTTCTCATCACTAGTCATGGATGTCCTCTAAATATTACAACATTTTCCATGCAACTGGTACTGTAGATTGGGGGAAACTGACAAATGTGCTGCACAAGGGCCAGTGGAACGTTAAGGCCGCATCCAAAGCAAATGCTTACTATAGGCCATTCTCTTTAACTAGGCACAGATTTTTATCATTTTGCAGCTTATTTCCTGCAGCTCACTAACAGAGTAAGTCAATAACAAAGCCCTAGTTAAAGTGAACAGACTGACAGAGTACACTGCTAGCATTTGCGGGTGGGAGTTTTGTGTCACTTTAACCCATACAAGTGGCCCCACTGGACACAGATAGGTGCAAGGAAGAACTTCTGTGTTAAGTGATGTGCAACTCCCATTCACACCATGATACCCTTTGGTGTGGATGTGGTCTAACAGTCAATTTTCCATAATGGATCTGCCTGGAGAGAAAAAAAAAGAAAAGTGAAGATTTTGTGTATTCTATGTAACACCTTTAGACTGCATACTACAGTACTTGCCTTACAGTATCTTCATAAACTACATTAAAAAATGTACAAGTCTTTCTTTAGTTAGTGAAGTTTTACATGACAATACAGGACAGTATTATACTTTAAATAATTCTCTTGCTATACTCATGGCAACTGTCACCTATTTGGGGATGACTACTTACCATTCTATAACATATACAGTACTGTTACAGCTACATAAAATGTTCACAACATTACTGGAAGCACATTACACAGTCTCGTTGTTATTATCGTAACAGCATCAACTTGTGTTCCTTCAGACTACCCTAAACATAAAGAGGCTTTGTACTATTAGGGCTGCCACAACACATATATGCTATTGTATAGAAATGGTCATCTAAGGCGGCATGTATGACAAGGAAGACTAGAGTACTGTGGAGACAACAACTTTGATCACCAGCTACTGTATAAGGAAAAAACAAATTAACATACACAGATCACTGTTTTCTACAGTACAGGAAGTCCTCATTAAGTGGTGGTGGTGTTTTCCAAAAATTGCAACTTTTTCCACAACAAGTAAAGTAAATTGGGGAAGGAGTGCTAGTACAGTGGTGCTTCTAGCCCCAGGTTCATCTGGTATGTGAACCAGGTGGACTGTAGACTTAAGATCCCTTCTTCCTGCAGTCCACCATTCTCTTGGGGAATAGGTAAGTACAGTAGTTTGAGGAATATTTGTACTGTATAACCAGGGAGTTGAGCCACCCAGTTATATCAGTGCCACCACATGAAGGCATCCCTCTCTGATCTGGCAACATTTCTGTAAATTACTGTACTGTGAACTTGAGAAAAAAAAAAAAAAAAATAAAAAGGTTACATAAACTGAGGACTTTCTGTATTGTTAAATCACACTCTTGGCAAATCAGTACCTTCCAAGGGATGTAAACAACTGTGCTTCATATTCCCTGAGCCATGTGATGACTGATCAAGTTAACTAATGTGAAATGCTATGGAGAGAGAACACAGTGACCCCTTGTTTTATGTGAATCTTGCCTGCATGATTTTAATTTGCACATTATAAAAATATATTCCCAGACAAACATATGTGCAGAAATTCAGTTTGTGAAGCACAAAACTATACGTAGAAATACTGTACATGAAAAGTTGCCAAAGTCATGAAAATAAGAACATTATCCCTTTCAGAATAAATGAGAATTGGTTTGCAGTGTACTGTGCTTAGCTACTATCAACTAGTATGTGAAAAATACCACTTCACGACTGTATCATGCTCACTATTGAAAATCTTTAATCATACTGTACTATGGATAATTCATGAACCTGAAGGGGAAAAAATAAAACAAAAATGCATTTTAGAGAGCCTCCACAGAGCCTTTGGAGGTGATTTTTTTTATCTTTTCCTCCCCTTTCAGTAAAGAAAAGCAAAATTATGCTTCTTAAAGTCTTATGTGCAGATTTTGTTGGCACAATAAATTTCAGGGATACATTAGCCACTCAAAACAAGGGCTCACCATACTGTGTTTCTTTAAACAACTCACTGTGATCCAATGTAGTGAGGTATGTGGTAACCCTTGCAAAATCAACCACATCTATTTAACAGCCTATGGTAACAGCAACAATTGAGCAACTACCAAGAGAGACTATCATGACTGACTCTTTATATAATGCCACACAATCTAGTCACACACAGACAAACTTTGGAAAATGTACTCTGGAATTATGCATGATTACAATAATTAATATGTACAGTCAGGGACAAGTCTGCTTACTATTCCTCTGCATCTACTGTACTTCACACTTTGAGCAATGTCTGTCACTTTCCTCTTTGATGTACCATATCAAAGAGAATCAACTGTAGGGCAGAGAAACATACCAGCTTACAAATATTAGCCAACAGAAGAAAGTGAGATGCAGAAGACAAGAACTTTTGTCCCTTACTATACGATCATCCTCACCCTTCTGGCAGGAATGTGCATTATGATGATGATCCTGCTTAACATCAGTATGGAAGCACTAATGCTCACTTATATCTGAGATCATCACTTATTCAACTAGCATACTGTAATGAAATCAAAAGTATAACACTTAACTTCAGGTTATACATATTGTGCATCTGTGATGTTTCTCTAGCTACTTAACATCTTTATTTTGCCTGGAAGTGAAATTATAGTCAGCATGTCAACAAATATGTTTTATGATTATATTCAGTAAACGTAGTCTCATTTTTTCACTTATTCAGTGTAACTTCAGTAATTATTTCTAGTTCAGTAAATTTTGCCATATTGAAAAGAACAACAATTTAAAGCTAAGCTACCTGTAATACCGAGTAGAAGGTGGGTGGCTACTATCAACCCTGGTAGGTACTTCTAAATGTGATGTGTGGTTATAAGCCTGGTACCCTTGCTAAACAATCATCATCCTTGACCCCTTTACTACAAAGACATATTTGGTATTTTATTCACCCTGTCTCTGGGTAATTTTATTTACTTCAGGAAACTTTTGAGTTGGAGACATTAGATTTTGCCTCCATAAACTCTTTGGCTAAAAAAAATCAGAAGAGACTTTTCTGAACTGGAAAGATTAGATTTTGCCTTCATTAACCCTTTCACTAAAAGGTTTTCCATAATGAATAAAAGCATCTGGTGGTAGTCTGATGGGAAAAAAATGTCATGTCAGAAAAGAGGTAAGCCTGGAAACTCAGCCACAAGTAAGAAATTTAAAGTACATGCTGACACTCTCGCAATGCTGGTTTCTTTTCCCAGCAGTTCCAGCAACTGTTGGGAAATACTGTAATTAGCTGGCTTTGGCACTTGGATTATCCCTTTCAGTGGCAGGATGTAAAGTACTGTAGTGTGGATTTTATTTAGCTGCTGCTAGAGTATTTATTCACTTGATGGTAATCCCTGCCTGACTAAAGGTTAAGAGGAAGCATGGCATCACTTTACATAAATGACTCATTACACAGGTACTACTTCCAAGGCCATATAATGTCTTATGACTAGATGTTGACTGAACACCAGAAGACTGTTGCAACCACTCAGAATACATGGGAATTATAACAATTATGAGTATCATTTTTAAATGTCCTTGGGAGGCTCATATTCATTTGCCTTTCTAAAATTAATGCCATCACCTTTAAGAGGAGAGCTAATGATGGGAGACAACCAAGCAATTTTCCACCGTCTTCCCAGAACATCAATTATATTCTGCTTGACACTCAAATTGTAATCATGGATGTTGTGCTTCATCTCATACTGGGTTTGGCCCCGAAGGATGGCCCAAAGTTGTAATACAAGAAGGTAACCTGTCATGAAGAGTGTGGCTAAGGCCAAAGTGTGAAGGGTGGCAACCAATACACCCCAAAGGCTTATGGCACCAAAAAGGAGAGCAAAGTGTGGTGCCAGAAGGGAAAGAAAGAAATATATACCATGCAGGTTGATGGTGCTCTGAACATATTCCCACTGGTAACAGATGCCATACAGCGCTCCAATAAAGATATACCAAACTCCAACCAAGAAGTAACGGTGGTTGTGGTATCCAATGCAGCAACCTGAAAGTAATGTATTTAACTGTACACAATAGTGAGACATCAAATGACTAAAAATATACAGTCCACTTGCTTAATACATGGGTTTCTATGATATGAATTACCGAGAATGTGACAAGGTGGTGAAAAAATTAAATAATCAGTAGTGTGCGAGTCGGTTTTGAACACACGAAATCAGGGCGGCAAAGTGAGCCACATCCAGTGTCACGCCACAAAGCGCAATCTACCCTTGTAGAGGGTGCAAGGAAGTGACGTGTATCACCATCACATGCCATGGCCATGGATAGTAAAGATCTACCGATCCAAAACATAGGCAAAATCCTGGCAGCCTTTGACAAGTTAAAGATCAAGTGAAAATGAACAGAAACTGTAAAGTGAAAGCTCAAAAGGTTCTGATTGCCATATAAAACAGCCTCCTTTACTACCAAGACAGGCATACAAGCATGCCGAGGAAGTGAGCTGATGGCATCAGACTCTGATCACCGCCTTCTTGACTCCACCAGAAGAAGAAGATCCAGTGCCCTCTACATCAGCTGAGGACGACGATGGTGCATCTATTGTGTCTGCCTTGGACTCTGAGGAGCTCATGACTAATGTGGAGCATGTTCTTGGTGGTGGTGGTGTGACTGAGTCAGGCAGTGTGCAGGGCATAACTGCCTCGCCCTGCCTTGGAGCCCCATCTCTTCAAGTCAAGTAAGTCTTTCCTGCACAGATTTTATGGTAAGGGGCTATTGTGTGAGTTATACTTACTGTGTACAAGCGTTTAATATCCCATAATATATAGGCAAAACGAGAGACTAGGGGCTAAAGGGGTGACTTTTGAGGCAGCGACCCCACCAATCAGAATTTCCCTATGAGGTATGTTATTTGTTAAGTGCAAAATTTCTAGAGAGCGAGGCCTTCTACAACCCAAATTCTCATGTATTAAATGAATAGACTGTATATATTTCAGCACAATGGCATACTGGTAGTCATAAAAGCACAAACAGGGCTCATAAACATAGCCTGAAATTGGAAGTGGAATTCCTTTGGTAATATCATCATACACACCTTTTTCCCTACCTAAGGTTTCATTATAAGATCTGTATAATGTAACAGCAGTAGTAGTAGAGTATCTGACCGAGCAGACCCACCAACTGCAGCAAGCAACTATCTCTGCAAGGCCATCCTGTGCAGTGAACTGATGTTCTCTTGTGGTGGACAGAGCCTTACCACAGTGAGGCGAGGGGAAGACTGTGGAAGTTTGGTTCCTGAATGGACACTGCATTTGAGCCACTCCATACAGATGCCAGAGGTACCATATTAGGCTCTACAACACCATGTTATTTGCTTGGTTACCACCCAGTGTTGAACAAGGTTTCCTGGATTAAAGGCTTGTCACTCTGTGCAGAGTCACCTTAGGAACAAGTAGGCAGCACTACATCAAGTGAATGGATGATGATTGCCATTGCCTACCACTAATATGAATAATGCAATATGAGGAAGGAAGTAAATCACTTACCTGTAAACTTACAATGATGATCTCTCTTGAGGATGCATTCCTCACAAACATGGCAGTGGTAGGATCTTGGTGGGTAGTTTACTTGACAGATGGCACAATACCTCCAGCCTAAGGAAGAAATCGCATACTACAGTTATTCACCTTAACTTGGCTAAGATTTCACACTGCAGCTTATTTCATGTACCTCAGAGGCAAACAAAAAGACACTGCTTGAGCTCTAAATCTTTTCCAATGCACTTCTTTGTGACTTGTATCATAATCATATGTTAATCTCTTGTTACAACTCAGCATTCATGATGAAGAGATAACAGTTTCGGGCAAGAACTGAGTAAAAAGCGTATAAAAATCAAACCTAACTTAAGCTTCACCTAGGTAAATTTTGTTAAATTCAAAAGTTTAAAACATAAGCCATTTGGTACCATAATTAAATACATTAAAAAAAAAAAAAGTGTATAAAGAACATGGTAAAAGGAAACATTATATGCCAGATATTCACTTGCCAGTCTAAGTTAATGGAGAGGGTACTGTATTCCTGAATTTAATCTACACATGCAACATGGGTGGTATGAGGTTTCTCTACACTTCACTAAATTTCTAAGCTTTAGGCTTCACATGCAGAGCATTTACACAAGAATGGAAAACCTGGAGGATGCAATAGGGATTCATGCCAGAGAGAGGTACAGTAGCTGCTATTTTTAGTCAGACAATTACAAGAGAACTTCCCAATGAAGACGGAAGGAGATTTTTAAATATCAGTATTTCTTCTGGATGGTACTTAAAGGTACTATACAGTATTTGACAGTGGGCAATTGGCCAGTTTATGCAGCTGCTGATAAAAATGAGGGCACAGAAGCATGTGTGAGAGTGAGCAATACAGAATGTGAGAAGTCTGCAATGAAGGTGGATGTAACTCTATATACAGTACCAGTATCTAGTTAAATGTGTGATTTTTCTCATCTGTTAATCTTAACTGAAATCAAAACAATTTTCTAGCCAGGCTTTAAAACAGAAAGTAAATGATAAAGCATAACTGTTTCTTACTTTAAAGGAATGGTAGAAGATAGCATAACAGTTTCTCACTGGGTCTTAATGGGGTTGGTAATTGACAAGAATAACAGTTTTTCACCAGGTTTCAAAAAGGAAAGTAAATGATACAACAAAACAGTTCTTACCAGGTTTTAAAACAGAAGGTAAATAAGATGTTCGTCCACTGGCATCTGTCCTGATAACAAGGAACATGTTGTGGAAAATGTTGTAGAGGATGAAGGAAGCAGACACAATGTGCATCACTACTACTGAGTTGACACTGTCATGGTAGTGTGGGAGTATCACAAATCCCAGCCATAACACAGCGAAGGGAATACCAACTACCATAAGAAGAAATAGCATCCGATCTGTTGAAGTCCGTGGAACTATTGTTTTTGTCCTTCCCATGTTTGTTCCTGCAATGGTCCCATATAATCTGCAACTAAAGAAAAAAACCTTAGTTGTAAGTCAATTGTGACATTAGTAAATATTCATTAGAAATGGTTCATTAATTGACCTTTGTCATCTGTATAAAAGTACACCTCTCCACTTTGAATAAGTGGCTGATAACATGTACTGGTATTTTACTATGGCTTTTATTTTATTCACCACAGAAAAATTTATCATTCAATGCTTAAAAGTATACTTGATCCCTAAATGGTGGCAGATGTGTTTTACTCTTACTACCAGAACTATATATCTATCTATCGATCAACTGCCAGACGCCATAAGCCCATAAGGATGCTAAATACTATTACTCACTCCAGGCAACCTTTCCATCATTTACAGGTTAATGTATTGTAATTATGGTTCAAAATTCTCAAGGAAATCCTCCCCACCCCTCAAAAAAAAAAAAAAAAAAATGAAAGCTATAATTTAGACATGAAATCATGACCCTGCTGACTAAAATGATCTCAAAACATAGGCTATACAAACACAGTAAGCATTGAGGACGAGGGAAAGGATTCTTTTTTTTTTTTTTTTTTCACTTGGCTCCCCATGGCCAGGAAGTTTCTCTGGTGTATGGTATATTTTCTTTCATCAAATTTGGAAAGTTCTTCTCTACAGCATTGTGAACTACACTATGATGAATCTGTAATATCTGGCAGGCTTTCATTTGCTTTATACATACTGATATTTGAGTGTAACTGACGGAGGGAAAAAAAAAAAAAACGTAATGGAGAAATGACGAGGCGGGGAAACGCCGGGTAGGTGTCTCCCTTGAGGGTCTTATCTCCCCCAGCTTGTTTCTCACGTCTGGTACACGTGGCAGCTCTTCATCCCCATTTCTCTTACGCTATACATTGTGGATCCAATTACTGGTCATGCAAATAACGTAATTCTAACCTCCCCCTCAATGTGATGAAGATAATTGACCCACCTTTTGTATCAGCTTCCCCCAAGATACCAAATGTCAACAAACCAGCTGTTGTGTCCGAATCTTTTTGATAAGTTAATTTCAGTAATAAGTGCCACAAGTGCATTTCTAAGTGCAGCAAGGAAGTAAGGCATTTCTATGGAATAAGAATTCAATGTGAATTATGATAAAATAGAGAATTAATAAAAATTAGCGATATAGTAATTCCAATTGTTATAGAGCATTCGAACACAGTAAACACAAATGTCAAATATCAGGTTCGGCATGGCTCCGGTTACCGGTATTAGTGGCTTTAAATTGGTGGTAAATTAACATGTACAGGACTTCAGACTTAGGAGGAAACGTTTCTCCAATATTTTCGAAGCTTCGACATTATGAAGAGAGATGGTAACCTCTTATAATAACTGTATTTTTACAACATACTGTAAATCATTGTAAGCTCTCACTTCTTTATTACCCTGGAGGGTGTAGATATTGATGCAGTATTTGTGGATTCCACGAGACAATTTTATGTATTGCTTGAATGATCTTGGCATTACTAAAGGCCACTTATGAGGCATAACAACATGTGGGCCTAGTGTTTTAGTTTCAAGTTCAACTGGTATGTTTGGGGTTCATTTTCAATCAGTTTGGCATGGACCTCCTGGCCTGACCCTTGTATAAGCAAATTCACATTACATTATGATAGTTTTACTTCGCTGTCTGATATTTATAATGTCTGAATTACTGTCTAGTGAGTGGTGTACCATTTTCTGTGCTTTACTCAGTAATTATTATCAAGATTATCACTGACACTAATCTCACCAAGGAATCCCTCAACGTAGAATAATCACAACAGAATTGTCTCCAGGCAACTTATCCTCATATACCTCTATCACTTTCAGACACCCCTCTTCCTCTTCCTTCTCTCACAGTTTTATTCTTTTACCTTTAATCCTTGTCAGGAGTTTAAGCATATCTGAAGATAAAAAATATATAGTAGTGCTTTATACTATAATTATTTTTCTGTAGCGCCCCTCTTAATATCAAGTGGCTACAAAAGTATGAAGAATTTTGTGTTCTATTTTATTGCACTTGTATTTTTTATTTATACAGTATATTTACCTAGTACATACCTTATTTATTTTGAATATGCAGATGAAGAAGATGTGGCTGGGGATGTGGTTCCGGTGCGAGTGGGAGTGCGTGTGTCTCCACCTGCCCTGACACTGGTGTACAGGAAGGATGGTGTCAACAAGGAGCGGTACAGAGTCATGCCCATTAGGTGCCTTAACAAGTTTGGAGCTGTTGATGCCACCGTGAAGGATCTGCAGCAAAGACATACTGACTATTTAGCTAAGGTGGGGAGCATGTAAACTATTATTGAGTGGTAATTCATTCTCTCTCTCTCTCTCTCTCTCTCTCTCTCTCTCTCTCTCTCTCTCTCTCTCAGTTAATTTATCAGTACGGTATATCTGTCTGTCCATCTGTTTGTCTGTATCTGTCCAGCCATCTGTTTATCCTTTTTTATCTATGTATTCATTTACCTATCTGTCTGGATAATCCTAGTGTGGGTGTCCACATATAAATTACTTCCACATCACCCTGTCCCACACCATCAGTCTGCCTTCCCTCCAAGTCACGTAACCCTCATTCATATGCTATACTGTATATTCCTAGTAGTTTAGTGGGTTCAGGCTCTTCAGCTAGATGTGGCCCCAAAGGGTTTACATCTGGAAATAGTGAAGGTTTATTGTTTACATAATGTTACTGTTGGTTAAGCAACCAGTCGCTCTCAGCATGAATGTGTGGACAAAGTTGCTTTGACCCAGTTCATTACACTTCAGATAGGCCAATAAAGGAGTTACTGATGATGGTAGTGGTGATGGTGATGATGATGGAGGTGGTGGTACTTACAGGTTCCTGAGGTGCGCCTGGAGAAGCTGATGAGGATGCTTCAGGAGACCCAGCGAGGTCGAACTATAAACGAGGCAGCGAAGACAGTGGGGCAAGAGTACATTGTTGATCCTCTCCAAGATCTCAACAAGCTTGATGACCAGCAGCTTGCCAAGAAGAAGAAGGTAATGTAACTGCTTCATGACCCTAAACTAATGTAACCTACCTTGACCTGATGTAACCTGGCCCAGCCTGACAACATAACATAACCCCACCTTCTATACAAGGAGGATGAGATCTCTGGCAACAGCTGAAACTCTCATTCCTAAAGATAACAGTAAATTAAGTCCTCATTGCGAGCCACCTTTTAAAATTTAATTTTTACTAATAACCCTACAGTTATCAACAGAAAAACTGTCAAAGTTCCTTTGCAGCCCATAAAGCTGTTTGTTTACAGTTTTCCCCAGTTTACCTTGTGGTACCATTTGGTTGATAAATTCTGTGGTATTTTAATACATCCCAGACTTCAGTCAGAACAGACTAGGTATGCAATATCTGTGGTAATTTATATATACTGTGTTCTTTCAGGTAATGGATGGAAGCTTTGAACGTAATCGAGTGCGTCCAGGCGATCCTGACTACGAATATGATAAACAAGTGGAGTTCAAGGCAGGGGGACAGGCAGGGTCTGGCTGGGATTCACCTGATGATGATGACTTCTGGAAATGAGGGCCATACAGAAAGACCATGTTATATGGAATCTTTTTTAATTATTTATTTATTCTTGCCTTTAAGTCCATAGTCGATTGGTACAGATGATTTCACACTTTCCTTTATTTTAGAGTATTGTATCAGTTGTATGGAAGTGTTGTTAAAGTAAGACCAGTAATACCACCTATTACCCATCATCATCATTACATTAGATAGGCCTTGTAGCTCAAGTACAGCAAAAGTTAGGTGGAAGTATTGGAGTAAAGAAACTAAGCATGCAGCTTTACTGAAATTTTGATGAAAAAAATCATTCATCATGTTGTGCATGACCATGTTAGTTTCTAATTGTTCACAGGGAAGTCCACCATATGCTCATTTCCCTCAAAAATCAGTCTGCTAGCAGCTGTTAATACATTGGCTTGAATGACTCACACTCTCCTAAATGAAATTACACTATCTGGCATTACTGGAAATGGATTGCTGTACTGTACCATAATTGTGTAAACTGTCAGAAGGTTATTACTATCACACTATTAGCTACCTTTCCCTGCCCTCGGTTATATATTTTGGTAATTGAAGTGGAAATTGCTGTTTGTATGAATAGTATTTTATTAGCTGTTATAGCACTGTAACTGAGAGAGAGAGAAGGAGAGAGATGCACAAATTCACCAAGGAAACATATATCCAGTGTTTCCTGAACATGGGAATCTAATTCCTTCCGATGTGCTCATACTACAGGAACACTTTCCTCAGATATGTATCTTCACTTGTATAATCTTGCTTCATTTTACTTTCACATGAAGAGATGTTGTTCATCACATGCACAGACTGCAGGGGCTGTATTTCATGAATGGACCTTCATTTATGAGATGATGTTCACCCTGTGTATGGGCATTATTCTGTATGCATGTTCATGTAAGAAGTTACCATCTTCTTAATGGTGTCCACATTCATCATGGTAGGAGTACAGTAGTTCAAAGAAGACATCAATATAACCAAATACAGATATTTGTTTCTAATTTCTTAGTTTTATAGTCCTTCATCTGGTGATCTGAATGACAAACATTACTGTAATTTTGGAGTTTTGTGAATCAGTCATTATATACCGTACACAGTTTATAAATAGACTGTCATCTAGGAATACATGATCCAGGAATTTACATTGATAATCTGTCAAAACTTTGCTGTGTAACTTGTGCTTATAAGTTTGTATCATTATCCAAACTTTGTTCTCATAGACATTAATTTTCTTGTCCATGTTAAAGTACTGTATTATTATGTACTCAGAAATGCTTTATGTATTGTAATAATAGCTACTGTTTTAGGTGATTTATGCAGTGTGACTGCAATAGTTTATGTTTATAAAAGATGAAACACGCATTATAATGTGCTATTCATAATCTGGGGAAATTTCTAGGCTAAAAAGTACTTGGTTGCACAGTAAACTTCCTGATGGTTACAAAGACATTACAGTGGATCTCAGGGTAGAGTCATTTACATGTTTATTGCTTATTTGTTCAAAAAGGCATCATAAATTATCTTCATTGAATTTTGGTGATAGGTGGCACCATCATCCACTCACTTGATGGAGTACTGGCTGCTTCTTCCTTCACCATTATCATTCTTTTTCTGTCTGCCCTCCTCTCTTCCCATGTCTCCCATTTTTCCTTGTCACTTTCCATTACTCTTCTTTCCTTTGTAGGTGGCATTACATTGAGTGACAAGTCTAATGGTTTCCTGTAAGCCTGGAAACCATTTACAGTGCTGGGTGGTAACCATATAACCAACCCATATGTGTTCCCTATGTGACAGCAAGTGGGTTGGCAGAGGGTTACTGCTCCTTCCCATAAAACAACTAACACAAAAGACAAACGGCCACCCCTTACGGGATTATGGTGTCTGCCTATAGAGTGGTGGATAGAATTTTGCACTATTTTTTTTTTTTTTTTTTTTTGTATATGATAACATACAGTAAAATGTGTATTTATTGAACTTGCTCAGAACATCTAGTATTTCACTTCATATCAACCACTGACACTGATAAATTTGTTTTGATTCATTCCTTACAGTATATTGGTTGGCAGTGGTGTGAGATATTATGCAAGGGCTGATTGACAATATGTTCCTGGTTGAGGTGGCCAGTGTCCTTGACCTTACATCTTGGAGATTGTCTATTTGTTCCATCACCCAGCATCCCTAGTAGTGGCCTCCAGTGCCATGCTGCCGTATGTTCAAAGTTCATGAATTAATCACCAAGGGAAAAATTAGCCATGTAATGAGCTGTGTAAAAGCCTGCATAGACTGGTAGCAAGTGGTCCTCCTCTTGGGTCGGTCACTAGAATACAGCATACGTTCAGCCGATGCACATGCACGCCCTGGGATTGATCTTACTCCAGGCAATGATTGATTAGTTTTAGTTCAGTCATCACACCGTAGTTAAATGAGAGGAGTTGTAGAAGGAAGACCGATGTGGTACCAGTTGAGAGGAAGGTAGGATAATTGATGGTTCTGACAGTAGTCATGGAGAAGACATGGTCCTCAATCCCTTCAGTCCAGTGATCAAGCATATCAAATACCAGTTCTAATGGCATCATTGTCGGATCATATCGTCTGGGGCCTACGCATGTCTGTTTTCCAGCAGTCAGCCTTGTACGAGTAAGAACATGCCGCGAGTATTAACGAAAAATATGAATCTTAACCTGAAGTCAAATACAAAGTCACAGCTATCGATGGGATTATCAGTTTTCATCGATGTAGAGGTGGAACGTAAGCAAATAATTAATGTCGACAAGCGCAATGTTTCATGTCACGCAAGTGTGTGGTTGCTAGGAGACAGATGTTGCCTCTTCAAAACAAACCACCGTTACGAAATAAGACCGTTTCAAATAACATAGCTTTCTCCACCACAAGTGTTTAGGATATATTTTCGGGTTTAGCAACTGCCTCAGCTAGTATGAAAAGCGAATATTGGTATCCGCCGAGAATATGGAAAGAGCGAGCGATCATCGCTGAGTTAGTCAGTAGGGTTGCCAAATTAGCGCTTTTCTCGCTAGTTCTTCACTTCCCCTTTAGCGTCGGTTTTTGACATCTAGCAATAAGAAATATAGCCATATTTTGTTTAGTATTTTAGAGTTTTATCTATATCCCAAAGGTTTAAGCACTTCTTCTAACAGTTTTCAATCGTTCACTGTATTCGGCGACATTCTAACCACTGTTAAGAACAAGTTTAGCGATTTTTGTGAAGTTGGATTTGGCAACTCTGGACGGGCTTCGGGAAGCAGTTTGGTGTGTGGCGGAGAGTGAATAAGTCGTGTGCATTCGTTCCTGTCTCTGGTCGCATGACCTAGTATTACAGAGCAATATGGGGTTCAGTCAGGCCTGCAGTTATTGACCGTACGTGACTGCTTGTGTAAGTGGACGCTGATTTTTAAATTACTCTAACACATGTAAAGTAATTGTAAGTATCGGTTGTTAGATTTATTGACGAATAACTACGACAGCGTGACGTACTGTACTTTTAACTATCTGTGTTTTTCATGTGATTTTACCGTGGTCAGAAAACCGCCCCAATACTGACAGTGCTAAAACCTGAAAAGATTTAGCTGTCATAGTGTTCCTTATGTGGGATAATAAATTCAGTTGAAGCAACGCCTGGACCTCCCGGTATTGACATAAGATGAATAACGTGAGGTGGATGTGTGAAGTAACAGTGCAGTGACCGCTTCGCGAATTTGACTTCAGATTTCCCGTACAGCTTAAAGAAGGTAAAAATTATGACTTTAAAATTATTGTTCTTTTATATAGGAAATGAACAGCCACTGTTACTGGTATATAAAGAAATTGATCTGCATTTCTTTAGTTTGTGTTTACTAAAGTACGCAGGGAGTTAAGTGCTTGTTTTTATTTTATTTTTTAAGACTACGGTAGCTTTTCTTGCATATAACCTGTGTTAGATTAGGTTGATGACAGAGACATACTACCTTACAGATTTGTAAATAAAAAGTTAAATACTCGAGCCATATCACGGTATCAGTAGTCATTTTAAAATTAATGTGTTGTAGAGGAATTTGATTTGTTTTTCTCATTAGCAAATTATTATTTTATTGAGTCAGTAAATTGGCTACTCTGATAAACGTAATAGTGACGTAGGCTGCTTCCCGAGTCATGACGTACTGTAGTCTAATTGTAGAGATAATTAGGCCAGATCGAGGTGAATAGTGAGGGTGGTGTGATCGGTGAGTGGGTGGTATGACAGCTGAGTTGGTGAAGGTGGTGTAACTAATGAAAGGTGAGTGGTGTGACTGGTGTGAGTAGTGTGGTGGTATGATAGTGGTGAGATGGTGTGGAAGCGGTGGGTACGATAGGGGTGTGAACATTAGGGTGGTGTGACGGTGGGGCGGTGTTACTGGTGTGGTGTAGTGAGGTGGAGTGACTGGTGTTTCAGTGGTGGGGTGGTGTGACAGTGGTAGGATGATGTAAAAGTGAAGGGGTGACGGTGGTGGGTGGGATAATAGGGGTGTGACGATGGTGGGGTGGGATAATAGTGATGTGACGGTGGTGGGGTGAGATAACAGTGGTGTGATGGTGGTGGGGTGGGATAATAGCGGTGTGACAGTGATCACTGGTGGGATGGGATGATTGTGGTGGGGTGGGGTGACTGGTGTGACAGTGGTGGGGGCTGGTGACAGTGGTATTACAGTGGTGGGGTGGGGAGAATGTGGTGGGGTGGTGTGACAGTGTTATGAGTGGTGTGTCAGTGGTGTGTAAGGATGGAATGACATTGGTGGCGGTGGTGTAGTAATGGGTTGACTGGTATGGTGGTGTGAAAATGGTGACAGTAAAAAAAAAAAAAAAAGTTACATAATTGAGTGGCTTCATGATCATTAAAATTATAACGCTTTTATGAACAAAAAATTCATTATTTTTTCCCATTTTCGTTTCTAAGAATGATTGCAGTTTACCCTCCATTGAACCTATCACTAAGAAAACGGATTAGTTCTAGTTCACTCCTATCCCAGAGAGGATGATATTCGTTAGTCAGGATTTTTAGTATTTTACGGATTAATGAAAGCTCTGTGTAACCCTTCCAGTTCTAGAAATCCCTCATGCCAGAATAAAATCGTCTGGCGAGAGCAAGAGGAAGATTTATAACATCAGACTGAAGGGGCTAGCTAGGATGATTGCTAAGAGGGCGAGTTCGGGCGTAAATTTTAAGTTATGGAGCACAGTAATTAGGACAGGAGAGAAAGAAAGAGTTAGGCAAAGTAGGCTGCCAAATACATTTCAACCAAAATAGTCTGTATCTACATCTGGTACATTTTTCCCTGTGCAGTCTGTGGCGATATATCCATCCATCCATCCATCATCCAATCCTATGTTGCCCCCTGAGGAGCGTAGGAGCCCGGGGTTAGGCAAGTTGGTCCTGACATTTAAGATGAGTGACCTGCCTCAATCATCCCTGAGTGGCATTACGTGAGCAATAAATCCCAGCCATCCCTTGGATATAAACCAACACAGGCTCAGTCCGATTGGATTGAGCCTGTGTAGGTTTATATCCCTTCAAGCCTGTACAGTACACCTCCTTATCCCTCAGGCGGAGAGAGAGAGAGAGAGAGAGAGAGAGAGAGAGAGAGAGAGAGAGAGAGAGAGAGAGAGAGAATGTTGGTATGTTTTCAAACCGCAAAATGAATAAAAGGAGTCTGACTACGTAGACCAGCGGAGAGAGAGAGAGAGAGAGAGAGAGAGAGAGAGAGAGAGAGGTAGAAGGTAGGGAAGATATTGAATTTATGTGCGGTATATAGTTCAGGAAAAATACTGAGAAAAGAAGTGGAAAAGAAGGAAAATCTAGAGAGGGTGCAAAAAGGAGGGAAAGAGATAATGTGAGTGACCTTCCAGCATCCCTGGAATTTCCTGAGAGAGAGAGAGAGAGAGAGAGAGAGCGAGAGAGAGAAAGAGAGAGAGATTTCAAGTCTTAGTAAAGAAAATATGTAGTGCGAAAATCAATGAGATCGATGCTTTTGCATTTGAGAGAGAGAGAGAGAGAGAGAGAGATTTTCAAGTCTCAGTAATGAAAATTTAGCACGGAAATCAGTGAGGTAGACGTGTTTGCGTTTGAGAGAGAGAGAGAGAGGGGGGGGGGATGGAGCGAGCCACTTCGGTATTGGTTATGGGTCCAACCTCTCTCTCTCTCTCTCTCTCTCTCTCTCTCTCTCTCTCTCTCTCTCTCTCTCTCTCTCTCTCGTCATGTAGTTTTTAATCCTGCTACCTGTCTGAACCTCTTGTTTTATCCAGAGTTTTGACTTTTTTCTTTTGCCCAGTTTTAATCCCTTTGTCCAGTTAATTGATCTGATTTTTACTTTATTGTTTTGTCTTACGCATTTTTATTTTCTTCTCACAAACATTCTCCCAATCTCCTCCCTTTTAGCCTCAATCGTACTACATCCACGCACATTCATCGACCCAATCTTCAGGGTACGGGGATAACTCCATCCCCCATCCCTTTCTCTGGCCTGTCTCTTTTTAGGAACTAAAAAACAGAGGAGGGGGTCCCTAGTCCCCTCACCCCGCCCCTTTTAGTCGCCTTTTACGACACGTAGGGAATACGGTGGCAGTATTCTTCCTAACACAACCTGGCCGCAGAGTAGTAGTACCGGTACCACCCCATAGTACGGCCAGGTTGTGTCCCCCCCGCCACAGTGAAACGAAGATGAAAGGGAAGGGGGAATCTGTGTTTGGAAGTGTGAATGGAAGATTGTCAGGTGTTGATAGAGGAAGGGCAAGAGAAGGTGTGGCCTTGTTAGTGAGTCCGGAAGTACAGCAATGTGTGATTGAATGGAAGGAGGTGTCATCGAGACTGATGTGGGTGAAAGCGAAATTTGAACGTGAGTTGTGGGTGTTTGTGAGTGCATATGGGCCTGGTAGTGAAAGGGATGAACAAGAGAGGGAGTCTTTCTGGAATGATGTTGATGAGTGTCTGCAGAGTTTTGGAGCGAATGTGAATGTGGTAATGAT
This sequence comes from Coenobita brevimanus, assembly GCF_032717465.1. Classification (NCBI taxonomy): domain Eukaryota; kingdom Metazoa; phylum Arthropoda; class Malacostraca; order Decapoda; family Coenobitidae; genus Coenobita; species Coenobita brevimanus. The sequence continues at coordinate 71,682,237 of NC_136976.1, forward strand.
GGGAGATCTGAATGCTAGAGTGGGAAATGTAGCAGTTGAAGGTGTAGTTGGTATGCATGGTGTGCCTGGAAGAAATGAAAATGGGGAACGAATGATAGCGATGTGTGTTGAGCGAGAGATGGTGATTGGGAATACGCTGTTTGAGAAGAAAGATATTTATACGTATACATGGGTGAGACAGGAGGGTGGAAGGGTTGTTGATAGAGCTTTGATGAACTATGTGGTTGTGTCTAGGAATGTAATAGGAAGATTGTTGGATGTGAGAGTTCTGAGAGGGGAGGGTGGAGGTATGTCTGACCACTACCTGGTGGAGGGAAAGTTAAGAGTAGGTAAGAGATGGGTGAGAGCTAGGAGGGTTAGGTGTGGCAGGGAGGTTTTGAAAGTGAGTGAGTTGGATAAAAGAGAGAAAAAGATAGAGTATCAGGAGAAATTGAAAGATGAGTGGAACGCAGTGAAAGATCGGGAAAATGGCAGCGTGGAGGAGGAATGGCAGTTGTTTAAGAGTGCTGTGGTGGGGAATGCAGAAGAGGTGTGTGGTGTGAGACGTGTGGGTGGTGGTGTAAGAAAAGGAAGTGAATGGTGGTGCGAGGAAGTAAGTATGGCTGTGGCTGAGAAGAGACGTGCATATGAAGTGTGGCTGCAGAGGAAGGATGAGATGTCATATGAAAGGTATAAGGAAAAGAGGAATAGAGCGAGAAGGGCTGTGCGTGATGCTAAAGTGACAGCAGATGAGAGGTGGGGTAGGCGGCTGACAGAGAATTTTCAACAGAATAAGAAAATGTTTTGGAAGGAGGTGAAAAGGGTGCGAAAGGGAGAGTCTGGGAAGGAAGAACGAGTAAAAGCAGAGGATGGAAGGATGTTAATTGAGATGGATGCAGTAAGGAAGAGATGGGCAGAGTATTTTGAAAGCTTGTTAAATGTAAGGGAGGAAAGGGTGGCTGAGATTGTGGCGGATGGAAGGGTGCAAGGAATAAATGTGTTGGGAGAGTTGAATGATTCTTTGATCACGAAGGAGGAAGTGGAGAAGGCAGTAAAGGAGATGAAAACAGGGAAAGCTGCAGGTATGGATGGGTGTGCTGTGGAATGCCTGAAGGGTGGTGGAGTGACTATTGTTGACTGGTTAGTAAGATTGTTGAATGTGTGCTTTGAGAAAGGTATGGTGCCAATTGACTGGGCAAGTGCTTGTGTGGTCCCATTGTATAAAGGCAAGGGTGATAAGTATGAATGTACTAGCTTTAGGGGTATAAGTCTGTTGAGTGTTGTAGGTAAGGTGTATGGTAGAGTGTTAATTATGAGAGTTAGAGAGGGTACAGAGGGAGTGATTGGTGATGAGCAGTGTGGCTTTAGGAGAGGGAGGGGATGCTTTGGTCAGGTGTTTACTGTGAGACAAGTGTGTGAAAAGTATTTAGCGAAAGGCAAGGATGTGTTTTGGGCATTTATGGATTTAGAGAAAGCGTATGATAGAATTGATAGGGAGGCTTTGTGGACTGTTTTAAGATTGTATGGACTTGATGGTAGGTTACTAAAAGGGGTGAAAAGTTTTTATGTAAATAGTAGAGCGTGTGTAAGAGTGGGAAATGCTGTGAGTGATTGGTTTCCCGTGAGAGTGGGGCTGCGACAGGGATGTGTGATGTCGCCTTGGTTGTTTAATATTTACATGGATGGTGTTGTAAGGGAGGTGAATGCAAGAGTTTTAGGTGGTCTGAGTCTGGTAAATGTTGATGGTGGAGAGTGGAATCTGAAGCAGCTGCTGTTTGCAGATGATACTGCACTGGTGACTGATTCAGAGGAGAGATTGAGACAGTTGGTAGAGGAGTTTGGAAGGGTGTGTGAAAGGAGGAAATTGAAAGTAAATGAGAATAAGAGTAAAGTGATGAAGCGTACGAGGTTGATAGATGGTAGGGGGATGAATATAGTTTTGAATGGTGAGTTGCTTGAGGAGGTAGATTGTTTTAAATATCTAGGGTCACATGTTGCTGTGGATGGAAGAATAGATGCAGAAGTGAAGTTTAGAATACATGAAGTAGGAAAGGTGCTGGGAGGAATGAAAAAAGTGTTTAAATGTCGTTCGCTTAGAATGGATGTAAAGAGAAGGCTGTATGAGGGTGTTGTGGTACCGACTGCATTATATGGGGCTGAAACATGGAATATGGGTGTAGCAGAGAGGAAAAGTTTGAATGTAATGGAGATGAGGTGTCTGAGGAGTATGTGTGGAGTGACGCGTATGGATCGGGTGCGAAATGATGAAGTGCGAAGGAGAACTGGAGTTGTTCGGGAGATGGCTGGTAGAGTTGAGCAGAGGGTGTTGCGATGGTTTGGGCATATGGAGAGAATGGATAATGAGCGATTGGTGAAAAAGATAACTAGATCTGATGTGAGAGGTGTAAGGCTGAGAGGAAGACCACGAATAGGATGGATGGACAGTGTGAAGAGAGCGCTGGGTGCGAGAGGGATGTCTGTTGAGCAAGGAAGAGTGGCTGTGCGTGACAGAAATAAATGGAGAGAAATTGTGAATGAATAAAGTGATGACGCAGCCCTGAGGGGATATTCTCCCGCATTTGGTCTGATCAGCTAGTCAGCTCAGGTGCGGGTAAGGGGATGGGTCTGTTATGATGTGGCCGGGGTAAACCAGTTCTGCTGTCGGGCCCTGCTGCGGATGTCACTGATTGCATTTTGCAGTTGACCCTTGTGCGGTGTGATGCGGTGAGGATCTGTCCGTTCTCCCCTTTGGGGCTAAGATGCGAATGAATGTGTTTGAATGGATGAGTAAATGGGGAGTGTGTCGTCCTGTCTCGGCTACCTCCCTTTCCTTGGGGGAAACAGCCTAGGTATATAGATAGATAGAGATAGATTTTTATTTTCTTGTTTTCTTGTTTTACCAGTTGTTTTGTTTTGTATTATCATTTTTTGTCGTTTATTGGTTGTTTTGACCCATCTGCTCATCTCTGTTCTCTTGTTTTGTCCAATTTTTATTTTCTAATATTGTCCTCTCTCTCTCTCTCTCTCTCTCTCTCTCTCTCTCTCTCTCTCTCTGTTTTCACCAATCATGTGAGCTCACCCTGCTTTTCTTTTTCATTTTTTCTATTGTTTTGAAGTTGACGCAGTGGAATAATAGGCAAATTTTTGTATCCGACTGTGGTTTCAACATCCTGGGGAGAGGGGGAGGTATTTTGTGGAGGTTCAGTTCTCCTTTGATTTAGGTTCTCTCTCTCTCTCTCTCTCTCTCTCTCTCTCTCTCTCTCTCTCTCTCTCTCTCTCTCTCTCTCTCTCTCTCTCTCTCACACACACACACACACACACACACACACATACACACACACACACACACACACACACACACACTCACTCACCTGAAAACTGCACACTCTAAGTTACTGTATGTGTTATTAAGCTTCATCAGCACACACACACACACACACACACACACACACACGGCGGTACATTATGTAAATTACCTTCTAATTAAAATGTTTTCAGGATAAAAATAACGCACGCAAACTCATGCAAAGAATATGAGCATACAAACATGATAAGCGGAAAAAAGAAAAAAAAAAGAAAAAGAAAAATAGGCGATGAAGAGCAGGTGAGAAGTACAGAACGAAAAATGAACCTATAATCTTTTCACCTAAACTTGGCCTAGCTTTTCGTCCTTATTTCACGTAGCTCAGCGGCAGGAGAAAAAAAAATTGCTTATCTAAATCCTTCCTCCAACACTCCTTTTGCGACCATAATCATAGTGTTAATCAGTTATTACAACTCTGCTGCTAATTTTATACCACAACTCAGCATTCAAGGTGCAAAGGTGGCATGAAGTTTAAGGTAAGTTAAAATAGGTATATATACTTAGGCTGCTATTTTTGTCTTTTCGTCCCCTGACATTTTTATACCCACGCTCCCGACGGAGAAGCGAGTGTTGTTTTATACGCCTTGTGTGTGTGTGTGTGTGTGTGTGTGTGTGTGTGTGAAGAAAATAAAAGTCTTCATTCCGTTTTAACCAAAGTTGGTAAAGGGGTTGTGGGTTAGCCAGCTGGTTGTCTTTTTTTTAATTTTTTAATCACATAGCAAGGTCAACTAAGTGTCCATCCGGTTTAGAGCAAGCGTTGTGAAAGTGTTCAGGATAAAGCTGTGACAAAGAAATTAGGGAAACAAATCATTCAGAAGTCACAGGGAAAGAGTAAAAGGTCATGATCCCAGGGTAAGATCATCTCAGACGGCGTTGATCCGATTTTGACCTGACTTAGTGGAAGGGTTAAGGGTCAGCCGAGAGGAATCGTTCGAAGGTCAAAGTCACAGGACAAAGTCAAATGCTCATCCAGTAGACCAGCTGGTGGACGAGGGTATTGCACTCTCTGGTTACTCCTTCTTTTATTTGTTACCAGGAGACGAGTTTATTCAGCTTTGGCGGGACGTCTTGAACTGGAGGGATTAGGTATGGGCATTATTAACCCCTTCAGTCCGAGATGCATTTTCCTAGTTAATTAATTTTGAATGGAATTAGCAAGAAATATGCTAAAAATGCGCCACGGGACAAAGGAGGGGGGAAGAAGAAGGAGGAGGAGGAGGCGGAGAGAGAAAGGAGGAGGAGAAGGAGGAGAAATGAGAAAGAGGAGGAGGAGAAGTAAGAAAGAGGAGGAGGAGAAATAAGGAAGAGGAGGAGGAGAAGTAAGGAAGGAGAAGGAGGAGGAGAAACACAATGGAAGGGGAGAAGGAAATAATGGGAAGAGAAAGTTAGAAGCACAAGGAAAAGTCCAAAGAACGATTTTAAACAAGGTACAAGAATTACGAAGAAAAAATCAAACAGTTAACAGAACATGAAGCTGTGAAAAATACCCGTGAACAGATAATACACAAGATCTTAATTGGTGAACATAAATACTTCAAATTATGCTCACATGACCTCAGCATCCTTGGCGGAGTTAAGGATGGACGAGACGAAGGGTAAATAACACAGTCTGCCCTCAGTGTTTATTCTCGTTTTCATCCTTTGCTCCGTTTTCTTTGTGGATCGGGAGATTCCTTAGCAATGTTCCAGCGATTTATATTCTGCGCACTAGGTCGTTATCTCGTAGCAATGTTCCTTGGCGATTTATTTTATGCGCATCGGGTCCTTTTCTTCGGTTTTCTTGGTGGTTTTAGAGATTCCGTAGCACTTTTTATTTAGCGGTTTACTCTTCTCGGTGGGTCGTTTTCTAAGTGGCAATGAGATTTCGTTGCACCTATACCTAATTGATTTACTCCCTGCATGACACCTTAAATATCGCCGTGTGCGTTATTGATGTAAACAATGTCGGTATTAAATTGATAGAAATAGCATACAGGAAATGTTAAGGTGTAATAGGCAAAATAAATCGCTAAGGAAAAAGTGTTGCGGATCCTCGTGTACCACTTAGATATGGCCCTAAGTGGCACAGGCTTCGTAGCTCCCGTTTCTTAGGATTTATTTTACCAGTCGTACCGCGAGATTTTCTTCCGTTAGCTGTTCAGATTTTAGTACCACATATTTTTGCCTCGGTAACAAGAACTACCGGTACTGTCGAGGTACAAGGTGCTGAATAAATCGCATAGGAAAAGGTGTTAGGGGATCGCCAGTCACGTAGAGTCAAACCCCTTTTCTCCAACATTTTCCCTTACTAGCCTCGTTTTTACTGTCCCTCGTTTTCTTGTTTGTTTGTCTTTTTTTTCCTCCTTATAACCCCTTCAGTATGGTTACAGGCTGGAATAGTACAGCAACAACAACTCTACTACTGCTACTGCTACCATCACTACCACCGCCACACCACTATTACTGCTACTACCACCACCACCACCACCACTACTTCTTCCTCCAGACTTTTATTCAACTCAATATAGCCTTTTTAGAACCTGGAGGAGGCTTTAAATACGTGCGGTAGAGCAAGTGTCCTTCAGCTTCCAAACTGCTTTCACATTATGCTAGTTCCCCCCCCCCTCCCCCATGCCTTCCTCCTCCTCATGTTTACTGATGTCTGTTTACCCTAGACTTCAGCATACAACGGAAATAGCTGAAAGAGGAGCCTGATATTCCTGTAACCCATTTAGTTGTCTGCTTAATTTCTGGGACTGGGCAGCGGTGGGTTCTGGGAGGAAATGGTTACCTGAGTGAACGATATAGGTGTGTTGTGTGTGTGTTCTTACCTTACCTAATTGTTCTTACCTAATAGTATCTTTACAGGAATGAGTCAAGCTCGTACTGTCCCGTGTCTTAAACCATATTTATCGAGTGTGTGTGTGTGTGTGTGTGTGTGTGTGTGTGTGTGTGTGTGTGTGTGTGTGTGTGTGTGTGTGTGTGTGTGTTGGTGTGTTTTGTGTGTGTGTGTGTGTGTGTGTGTGTGTGTGTGTGAGAGAGAGAGAGAGAGAGAGAGAGAGAGGTTTAAGCTTCATGTCTCTCCCACCTAATATTTCCAGGTATAGAGATGTCTGCTTTATCTCTGATCCTCTTGTAAATTTCGCCTACTATTTATCGAGACGTTAATATTCTCGATTTGTTTAGTGCTCAGTTTTCTGCTGTAGCCTGGATGCTGACAGGTTCTTAAGAAATATACTTACCTTTACCCTGAGCAGAGGTAGGGCCCTTATTCTCACCCTAACACCCCTCCCTAAACGATTTATTTTTCTGTTATACCTTACTGTCCTCGGCTGTGTTACTTAAGTCATTCTAATATCGCCATATTCAGCAAAAATTATGTACAAAAAGATATTAACCACTAATATCCAAAAATAAATTGCTAAGGAAGAGGTGCTAGGGTGCTTCTAAACCGACGAGAATATGAGAGTAGGTATTGCCGAACGCCTCAGCACTTTTAAATTGGCCAGACCACTTGACGCGCCCATGTTGATCAGCGTAGTGATGAAAAGTGCTGAGTTAATTGTGATGCCTCTTGCGGACACCAGTTTGAAGGTGAATGGCACGCACTATGAGCAGATCTGTTGCTATGATGGACCGCATTGTAAGTCTGGTCTGCTCTGATGTTTAAGGGAATCGCGTAGCCTAGTCTGTGGAAGGAGGGGTTGAGTTTCTGCAGCGGTCCGGGGATTTTTGTGCGCTCAAGTTCTCTGGCTACAATTTGGTAACGAGACATCTGTGATCTGTTTATGTTAACTTTTGGAACATCAACAGCTGCACCAGGCGACGTTGCGGCTACTGCTTCTTCTGCGTCTGCTTCACGCCTTCGTCATTTCCTTCCCCGAGACACCATATCAGAGGGAATCATGCATGGACGGAGAAACACACCGATCATCTCTTAGCTTAGCAACATTAGCCAGGGAGGAAAGTGAGAAGTAGAAGAGATTTTGATTCGTATTCTCGTTTGGTAAGAAATCTCCCAAACACCTTTTCCTTACTGATTTACTTTTGGATATGGCTGGCTAATATCGGTTTGTCCGTTGTTCATGCAGAGTATGGTGATATTAGAATGATTTGAGTAAAACAGAAGTGGACAGCAAGGTATAATAAACAAAATAAATCCCTTAGGAATAGGTGTTTGGAATCCTTCTTAACTGACGAGAAAATGGGCCTTAATATTAGGCGAACTTTTGTCGACGATCAAACACACAGCCTTCATTGCATCCTGGCGCCACCTGGCATGTCACATGGTGCCAGTTCAGCGCCTGCACACACACACACACACACACACACACACACACACACACACACACACACACACACACACACACACACCTGTTTTAGAGATTCATCGACACCTCTTGCATCAAATCATTGTTGACTCCTCGAAGATATAGGCAAAGTAGGCTTTTGCACATGTTTGAGATAATTACAGTAGTAATATTTACATAGTCTAGGGTCCGAGCACACACCACTAGGCACCCATATCCCAGCAATTACCACGAACTTCTTGATACGGTAGTGCATATTGAAACCTGTTTAACGTACGGCAATATTCATTCCATGAAAAAAGCTTACGTTGGATTAAGTTGATTATTGTGAGTACCAGGTGAATAAAGAACATAGTAGCTAGCTAGTCTCGTGGCTGAGCTTCAATGAGCGAATTAAGTTGTGCAACAGCAAAACAGCTGGGGAGACTGTCGGAGAGCTGTGATAGTGTGGTAACCTGAATGAGTGTTGTTGATGGGAATGTGCCGCGTAAATCTAAACTATCTACCACGGTGAGTACAGTAATGACCCAGTATTTATTTTTTAAAGAGAATGCAAATACACTGGCATGGTCAAATTACCTTTCACCGATATATTTAGTCAGTATTATTTATTTTTGTAGCTGCAAGTGTAGATAATCAGTTTCATATTAGGCTAGCTGTTTCAAGAACATTGGAATTTTCTAGTTGACAGTCACTTTGGAGTTTCTGGTTTACGTGGACTTTTAGTTGGGTGGGTCTGTGTCTCGTTACCTGTATTAGCTGTGGAATAAAGCAATAGTTCTTGTGTGTGTGTGTGTGTGTGTGTGTGTGTGTGTGTGTGTGTGTGTGTGTGTGTGTGTGTGTGTGTGTGTGTGTGTGACGTAAGCTGACAGTGAGAGAGGTGTGTGCAGCATCAGCAGATTTTTATGACAACAAAGCATTCCACCACCGCACCTCTCTTCTCACCCACACTTGCATTCTTGTTTTATCTTCTTATTCCAAGAGATTAGATTCTGAGGGAAGACGATAAATGAAACCCAAGAAAATATAGAGCAATAGTTGGTGAGAGAGCCTGTCAATCTTTCTCCGTTTTCATCGTCGAGTAGTGCAAGGAAGAAAATATTGAAACGTGGTGTTGGTTTAGAATAAGTAGCAACACCCATTGCTCTAAATAAATAAATAGATAGATGAATAGATAAACCCAACGTTATTTTAAGAGAGCTACCCGGCACCTCACTCGTAATATACAGACAAAATTCCTTCATCTGCCCTTGTGTGTATTTGGTATCGCCCTGGGCTGAGGTTGTGGTTTCTGCTACTTTTCCTCTCACCCTGCCTCACCTTTGCCTGCCTCTGCCTCACCCTTATCCTTCTTCACCCTTGCCTGCCTCACCCTTACTGTGCCTCACCTTTGCCCTGCCTCACTCTTACCCTGCCCCACCCTTTCTCTGTTTCACCCGCCTTTGCCCTGCCTCACCCTTACTCTGCCTTATCCTAACCCTGTCGCACCTTCACTCTGCCTCACCCTTCGCCTTCCTCACCATTGCTCTGCCTAACCCTAATTCTATCTCATCATTGCCTCACCTTGCCTCACACCTGCGCCACCACAGGTGTTTCCTTAACCTAACAGCTGCCTTTCCCATATTTCACTCATCATTCTCTCTCTCTCTCTCTCTCTCTCTCTCTCTCTCTCTCTCTCTCTCTCTCTCTCTCTCTCTCTCTCTCAGTATATAGATATTTTTTTATATACGGTAGACATTGGAGTGTGAGAGAGAGAGAGAGAGAGAGAGAGAGAGTATGTATTAGAAAACCTCCTAAACCTAATACAACCCTAAAATTTGGGCTGCTGTGCTCAGTTGACGTGCCCTGCTGCTTTTGGTGTGTGTGTGTGTGTGTGTGTGTGTGTGTGTGTGTGTGTGTGTGTGTGTGTGTGTGTGTGTGTGTCCCTGCTGGCCATGCATCCTTGACAGAGTGGTGACCCCAGGGTGAGCAGTGGGACGCATGCCTATCTTGTGAAAGTTTCCACACACTCACACACACACACACACACACACACACACACACACACACACACACACACACACACACACACACACACATACACACACACAGAAAGAGAGAGAGAGAGAGAGAGGTGCGGCCATACACACACCATCATTCACCTATACTACGTGTGTGGACTCAGGCTGTCTTATTTGAATATATACAGTACTTTGATATGGCGTCAGCTCCGTCAGGCTGAGGACTTTTTTGCTTTTGATTTTGTTTTTTTGTTTTTTAATTTGGTCTCCTTGCCATTTGATGATTTTTTATTTAGCTTTAGGGGAGATTTTTATATATACTGTATATAGGGTATATTTGATTATATATATATATATATATATATATATATATATATATATATATATATATATATATATATATATATATATATATATATATATATATATATAGTTAAGAAGTAAATGAAGACAGTATCTGACCCCTACAGTTCCAGGATATAGATGGATAGACAGATAAAGGGATGGGTAGACTGATAGATTGATAAGTAGTGACAATAGTTATGTAGATACATAGATAAATTGACTGCATACAGATAGGTGAATGGGTGTATATATATATATATATATATATATATATATATATATATATATATATGTATATAATTTATTTATTCATATAGGTAGATAAAAAAACTGTAACTTAAGTATTTTTTACACCAAAATTTAACGCACCGCAGATATATTCTCCTTTTATTAGCCGTTTACGCAGAGACTTAAGCCTAAACTGTAGAGTATTAGCCTGTTCATCCTGTGCGTATTAACCTACTTCATCCTGTGCGTATTAGCTTAGTTGATCCTGTAAAAGTCAGTGGTAAACAAAACCAGCCCAGCGTCTTGAAAGGCAAGAGTGAGAGTTTAACGCCCGAATAATATTATGCTAAATCCTTGGACCACAAGACCTAACCTAACTTATATTTATCCATGTCTGTCTAGCTGTCTATCTATCTATATATCTATCTGTATATCTGTCTGTTTAATTTATTTATTTAGCTGCTGCCAGACTGTATTATTCAGAGCATCCTTTTGTCCTTTCATCTTTACCTGGCCTTGATTTTTGTAGTTTACTTCACATAATTTAGTGGCAAAGAAAAAAAAAAATTACGCTAAAACAACACGCCTTCACTAGCAGTTCTTCGTGACTAGCATTATATTCTAACATTATCCTCTTCTTCCAACTCGGCTTACAAGATTGAGATGACAATTTTAGTCCAAGTTGGAATAAAAGGAGTATAGTAGTGAAGGGGTAGAGGAAGACTATCTAACCCCTCCTGTTTGAAGAATCTAAGCTGAATAAAATCGTCTGGCGATAATAAAAGAAACTAAGGTAAAAAATTAAAAAGACTACCTGATCCAAGAGGCTAAGGTCAGTGAATCTGCAAGGCAAGTAGGTTATCAGTAAAAGCAATGTGGCAAAACTATATTCCTTTTACTTTAACTTGGCCTAAAATTGCTGTTTCTTCCTTTTTGAATGCTGAGTTGTAGCAGTAAATGAACACCAGAATATGATGCTAGTCACGAAGAATCGCTATGGAGAGGATGTAGAGCCGTGGTACTGTCTCTTGCTGCCACTGAGCTACGTGATATTAGCTATAAGAGGACGCAAATTTAGGCCAAGTTAAAGTGAAGGGCGTGTAGGTATCGAGTGATTAAAAAGACGGTATTTCCTGAGCTGAGACGAGGTGTAGCAAGAGTTGACTTTAATATATTCTTCTGCATCGTCTCGAAACCTTGGAAAGACCCACTGAATTCTTATGAAGCCTTGTGAAATATAATGAAACCATCTGAAACCTCGTGAAATATTGCGGTATAACATCTAATGAAACCTTATAAAGTTTAATGCAGCTAAAGGAAAGCCAATTGTCAACCCAATCAAGCCCAACCTAGTCAAGCCTAAACTAATCCAACTCAACCCATTCAAACCAAACCCAGTCCAGCCTAAATCTAACCACGCCGAACCACATTTAACCTCTCCTAACCCTGACCCGACCCAACCTAACCTAACCTATCCTAACCCTCACAAACTCACCTAACCTAACTGACACACCTACAGTACTATATACTTTACCTTAAAGATATAAAAATTGCCTGACTGGACCACAATTTTAAATCATGTATACAGAGGCAGGCTCGAAAGTGAAGTAAAAATGTAGGATTGAGTAATGTATCTTTACTCGCCTCTCTGGGAAGGGTGAAGGAGACGCCTAGAGGGAGAGGAGGGAAGGTGTGAGGAAAGAGAGGGAGGGAGGGAATGGAGATAGGAGGAGGAGGAGGAGTGTGAAGAAATAGAGAGAGGGAGGAAGGGAGGGAATGGAGATAGGAGGAGGAGAGAGTGTGAAGAAATAGAGAGAGGGAGGAAGGGAGGGAATGGAGATAGGAGGAGGAGGAGAGTGTGAGGAAATATAGAACGAAGGTCTGACGAAAAAGAGAGGGAGGGAGTTTGGGAAGGGAGATAGTAATAGTAGTAGTAGTAGTAGAAGACAGAGAGAGAGAGAGAGAGAGAGAGAGAGAATAGGATACTGAAAGACAAAAGATAAAAAAAAAATAGGGAAAACGACTAAGGATGATGATGATAAATATGATGATAATTACGATGATGATGATGATGATGATGGCGGTGATGACGATGATACAGGGAAGGGAAAGGTAAGGTTTGGGGAGGATATGTGAGAGGAATGGAAAAGAGGAGGCCTAGGGGGAAGGTAACGGTACTAAATGGAAGGGAGGGAATAAGGCTAAGAGGTTTAGGAATGGTAGAGAGAGAGAGAGAGAGAGAGAGTAGAAGGAAATGCCTGGACGTGAAGATAGGGAAGGAGGAGGGAGAGAAAGTGAGGATGTAAGGAAAGACAAGAGAGTGGGAGGAGTTTTGTGTGTGTGTGTGTGTGTGTGTGTGTGTGTGTGTGTGTGTGTGTGTGTGTGTGTGTGTGTGTGTGTGCCACGGAAGAGAGATGGAAGAAGATATTGTGTATGAATTAGAAAAAAAAACATAATGATGATTGGAAAGGGTAAGGAGGGCTATAGATAGAAGAGAGAGAGAGAGAGAGAGAGAGAGAGAGAGAGAGAGAGAGAGCTGTGGAGGGATGCGGTGAGGAAGGAAAGAATGCAGATAGGGTACAAAGGGAGGAAGGTTTGATGGAGGGAGAGAAGGGAGGAAGGTGTGATGGAGGGAGGGAAGGGAGGAAGGTGTGATGGAGGGAGGTAGGGAGGTAGGGAAGGGAGGAAGATATGAGGGAGGGTAGGAAGGAGGAAGGGAAGGGAGGAGTGTGGGAGGGATGGAGGGAAGGTGTGAGGGAAGGAGGGAGGGAGAGAAGGGAGAAGGGTCTGAGGGAGGGAGGGAAGGGAGGAAGGTGTGAGGGAGGGAGGAAGGTGTGAGGGAGTGAGGGAGGGAGGAAGGTGTGAGGGAGTGAGGGAGGGAGGGAAGGGAAGGGAGGAGGGTATGACAAGAAGAAGGGAGTAGACGAAGGAAAGCGACGATGACGGGGAGAGAGAGAGAGAGAGAGAGAGAGAGAGAGAGAGAGAGAAAGAGAGAGAGAAGGGGAATGAAGAAATAAATAAAAGATGGGAAACGAAAGAAGGGCGAAAGAAAAATGGATAACAAATTAATGGTGAGAAAAAATACGTGGTAGGACGGGAGGGGAAAGGTGAAGGTTAAGAGAGAGAGAGAGAGAGAGAGAGACTATAAACAACAGGTAAGGGAAAATCATATACCCGCCTAAAGAGACGCACTGTTTGGTATCCGGAACCAATACTGCCTAGTCATGTACCCACAAAGCCGAGGGTCTGGAGAGGGACGCCTTCACGTGGTGGCACTGATATGACTGGGCGGTGGAGCTGCCCAGTTATACCCATGTCCCGTAGTCCCCCGCCCCCCATGCCCTAAATGAAGGATGGTAGGCTGCAGGATGAGGGGGGCAGATTCATCCTGCAGACCACTGTGTTCAGAGTCAGATGAACCTGGGACAACTATTACTACTTAATCTACTACTACTAAACTCATCTACTAATGCTACATCTACTACTACTAGCTCATCTACTAATACTACTTCACCTACTATTACTACTACTACTACTACTGCTACTGCTACTACCACCAGAGAGAGAAAACCAGACAACACAATTTCTCCTATTCTGAGGTGCTTTGGAAATTTCGCAACACCATTTCCTTACCGATTTATTTTTGACATAGCACCTCAGTATCCCCTTGTATGTTACCGATAAAAATTTTGTCAATATTAAAACAACATAAATAAAATACAAAGGAATGTTGAAGTGTAATATGCTGAATAAGGAGCAGAGGAGTAGGCGTAACGAAACAATGCCACTTATAGAAAACGAAGCCTCTATAGAAAACGGGGCTAAATAATATGTTGAGCAAGAAGGCAGCTGAATGATCACTTATTTATATCTTTCAATTTTTCCTTAACAAGTTCCTCTGACTCTCTCCCAGCTTAATAAAATCGTCTGGCCTTTGCTGGGGTTTAATGCTAGAGTTATCCCAATCATTCGAGGGTTTCTTTAATTATAGAAATTGGAAATGAAGATGGCTCGACCGTCCGTAAGTGTTGATATAGACCTACTTTATTTATTACTTTATTTTTATTACCTCCAGACGATTTTATTCAGCTTAGAAGACGATAAAATTATTGTTATTATTATTATTATTATTATTATTATTGTTGTTGTTGTTGTTGTTGTTGTGGTTGTTTTTTCAATCTTGCGAACAGGATGGTAACATTTTCAACAACGCGCCCTATACCGTTGCGTTAGATTCAGGCTGAGTGTGTGTGTGTGTGTGTGTGTGTGTGTGTGTGTGTGTGTGTGTGGTGAAATCCGTTCCGTATGTGGGCAATTATGTTCGTGAATGTGTGTATGTGTGTGTGTGTGTGTGTGTGTGTGTGTGTGTGTGTGTGTGTGTGTGTGTGTGTGTGTGTGTGTGTGTGTGTGTGTGTGTGTGTGTGTGTGACGAACTTGTGGCGTAAGTAACCTTGAAACACAGAAGAAAAAAAATCTCCACCCCCCCCCTCGGCCCGCACAATGGGCTGTCTGGTTGCCCTGTAATTTCTGAACACACCGGGACACAGGGATACACCAGGACACATACCTGTAGATACACCAGGGGAGAGAGAGAGAGAGAGAGAGAGACGATACACCAGGACACAAGGATACACCAGGAGAGAGGGATACGCCAGGACAAGCTGGGACAAGGATACACCAGGACACACCAGGACACATGGATACACCAGAATACACCGGGACACAAGGACACAGGACACACAAGGTCACAGGGATACACCAGGACGCACAAGGATACACCAGGACACACCACGAGATGCACAAGGTCACAGGGATACACCAGGATACACCAGGACACATCAGGACACAGGGATACACCAGGACACACTAGGACGCACAAGGATACACCAGGACACAGGGATACACCAGGACACACTAGGACACATGGGAATACCAGAGGACACGTTGGCATAGAACCAGAAATAGCCGGAGCCAACCGTCTGAGTCTGGTTTTCATCATTATCTCTGCTTGTATCCATCTCTCTCTCTCTCTCTCTCTCTCTCTCTCTCTCTCTCTCTCTCTCTCTCTCTCTCTCGCTATTTCTTGTGTCAGTGTGAAATAGGATTCGGATAATGTGTATTAATAATGAATCTTCAGTTTTATACGGAACCCTCTTTAATTACGTATCCTCCATCTTAAATTTTGGCAGCTGTGTCTGGTGCAATGTTGGAGAATTTGTGTAAGACGAAAAAACGCCTCTTCGTCTTCAGTTACGTATCTCGCACCTTAATTTATAGGCAGGTTTGTCTTCGTGAATTTGTATAAGACAAAACTACATTATTTTTTTTCTATTAATTGAGGTGTCCTAGCTCATCTTATCCCCGGCTTTGGAAATAAGAGTCCTGGAAAATGGTAAAGAATTTTGAATCTTATACGCAGCCATCTTGAATTGCCCATCGACCATCTTCAGTTTTGTATGGTGCGGTCGTGTATTTATTTAGAGAGGAGCATGTGGAGTGACGTGGAGGGACAGGTTGACGAATGAAGAAGTGAAGGAACGTTGTGGGGTAGATGTGGATGTGGTTGAAAAGATTAGGAGAAATACACTGAGGTGGTTTGGACATGTGGAGAGAATGGAGAATGAAAGACTGACTAAGAGGGTGTATGTAGGTGAGGTGGAGGGAGGGAGAGGGAGGGGTAGACCGAGGATGAGGTGCAGGGATGGAGTTGAGAGGTATATGAGGGAGGGGGGGGTGAGTTGGGGGGAGGGGAGTCAAATGGTGGGTGACAAAGTGACTTGGAGGCGTTTTGTCTGCGGCCACCCTTTGCGGGATCAGGGCGTCGGGCTATAGATAGATAGACATTTTTTTTTTATTAGAATCAAACCTCTTTCGTTAGCTAAGGTGTAGTCGTAGAACGTCGTCCCTGGTCTTTAAAAAAAAAAAAAAAAGTGCTGGCCCCTGGTTGGTCGGAGAGAGACAAGAGCCGCGTCACCAATGTAAACACACGCACAAGGCACATGTCGGTTCGCCGGAGATCGTCGCCTCTTGAAGCCTGAACAGAGAGATCCACGAACATAATGATCAGCTTCCTCTCGTAACTGCGATTAATTTTCACAAGAACGACAAGGAAAGTATACACATAATCTCTCAATGTCTGCTGTTAATCCTGTAAAAGCAGATATTTCTACAAATGGAGAATTATCTGCATTGTTTTATAGGAAGGGCGACGAAATCAAAATACTATCTCTTCCCGCCAGTCTGAGCCACGAGAGGAAATTGGTTGTAATATTGGTTGTGAATAGGATCTCTGGGCGTACGTGGGAGTCTCCTGCTGGGAATGGAAAGGGTTGTGCAATATCTGAAGGCTAAAGCAGACTGAATCAGATGTAAGGCATTGTTGTGATGTGAAGAACTTGGCGGTCTCGGTACGGTTGGCGCATGGCGGTTGGTTCTTTTCGGGGATGAACAATATTCGTAGCGGTTTCATTCTTTTTCTAACCGTAAAGGAATATCCATGAATCGAGGAAAATTTTAACACACACACACACACACACACACACACACACACACACACACACACACACACACACACACACACGTTAAAACAGACAGCCTAATACATTGTGCGGTCGTGATGGTTTTCGGAGTTACAAAGAGTACCGATAAGGGAGCGAAAGGAAATGCAAAGTGGATTGAGAGAATGAAACGAGCTGTTGAAGAGGAGGAGGAGGAGAAAGAAGAAGAGGAGGAGGAGGAGGAGAAGAGAAGTAAGAAGTGGGGAACGCTTAAAATTCATGCCTATCTACTGCACGAGAGCCATTAGCGCAGAAATTAATTTTAGAAATAGGAGAAATTACATGGCGATAAAAAAAATGCGTAGGAAATGAGCGATAGTGGAAGATGAAAATCGGAGAGAGGGAGAGAGATGAAGATTTGATGGCGGGAGGGTAGGGGAAGAAAGGAGAGGAAAGGGAGAAGTGACGAGGAAAGAGAAGGGAGGAAAAATAGATGAGAGTGAGGGGGGGGAAGGGGGGAAGTGAAGGGTTAGGAGGAAACGGGGAGGGGGGGGGGCAGTAGAAATGGTAGGAAAGTGAAGGCTGGAGAGGGAAGCGAGGAGATGGAAGAAGACGGGAGGGAGGTAGAAGATGGAGAGAGGAGGGAGAGTGGGGAGGGGAGAGAATTGGAGAGGGGAGGGAGAGGAGGAAAGTAAAGATCGGAGAGGGGAGGAAGGGAGGGAGGAGATGGAAGGAGACGGGAGGGATCTGGAGCTTGGAGATGGGGAGGGGAGAGGGGGAGAAGGGAGAGGGAGGGGAGAAGCCGAAAAGAAAGCTGAGGGAAAATGGACTTCTAAACTTAATTAAATCTCCTGACGATAGCAAGATTGAAATAGGTTAATAATGATGTATAATGAAAAATATTACAGACACTGCGAACTGAATGGGGAGGCGAATATATACGAGAAATGTGCGAAGGATTTTGAGAGAGAGGGGAGGGGGAACCACTCCTCCAGCAGGGCAAGTTGAGGTCACATTACGAAACTCACTTGCGTCAACACAGGAGAGGAAGGCCGAGGAAGAGGAGGAGGAGGTGAAGGGAATAATGAGAGAGGAGGAGGAGGAGGAGGGGAAGGGAATAATGGAAGGGGAGAAGGAGGAGGAAGATAGAAGAGGAGAGAAGATGGGGGAGGGAAAGATTTAGGATGAGAAGATGAAGAAGGGAAAGTTGGAGGAGGAGGAGGAGTAGGAGCGGAAAATGGGGGCGGGAAACACAAAGGATGAGGAGAGAAGGATCGAAGAGGAGGAGGAGGCGAGGGAAAGATCGAGAAGGAGGAGGAGGGGGAGGATTAGAAGGAGAATGCGAGGAGGAGGAGGGGGAAGACAGGGAGGGAGGGAGGGAGGAGGGAAAGAGAGAGGGTTCCAGGAAATGGACTGGGGGCAAAGACAACTGAGACGAAAATAAGACAATTAGTAGACTCCATAGAGGTCGACTCAGTGTTGGGGGGGAAGGGCATAGTAGGAAATTTTTGCCATGCTGTACTCTTTCCACTTTAACCTGGCCTAAAATTGTCCTCTCCTTGTCTTGAATATGGTGCTAGTCATGAAGAAGTGCAATGGAAGGAATGTGGGAGTCGAGTAGAAGGTTTTGCAATGCCGTACTCTTTTCACTCTAACTTGGCCTAAAATTGTCATCGCTTCATCTTGATTGGTGAGTCATAGCAGCAGACTAACCGTAGAATTTGATGCCAGTCACGCAGAAGTGCTATGGGAGGAATGTAGAGCTGTAGTACTCTTGCTGTCTGAGCTACGTGGATGAAACTGCAAAAGGTTGAAAATCTGGGCCAAATTAAAGTGAAAGACCTACACACACACGCACACACACACACACACACACACACACACACACACACACACACACGCAGATGGAGAGAGAGAGAGAGAGAGATGGAGAGAAATGATGCAGTCTACCATCAAGTAGTTTAAAGTCTCTCTCTCTCTCTCTCTCTCTCTCTCTCTCTCTCTCTCTCTCTCTCTCTCTCTCTCTCTCTCTCTCTCTCAAGTGTGAGTGACATGAGCCAGGGAGCGCTACTTCGAGACATAACAGAATATATTAAAACAGGAGCTTCTGAACAGGTAACCCTAATTCGCAGGTGTAAAATCAGGTGTATCAGTGGGATGTGTTACTTAGTTCTGTGTTGTAACTATAGAGCTTATTTTTTTTTGTAAGTGTAGAGCTTTATTTTTGTACCTATAGAGCTTTAATTTTTTGTAACAAGAGCTTTATTTTTGGTAATTATAGAGCTTTATTTTTGTAACTATAGAGCTTTCAATTATTTTTTTCTAACCTGACGAAGACCTCCAACCCTTCTCAGCTTAATATAGAAAATTTATCCTCTAGTCCATTCACTTTCACTTGACCAAATTTTTCACCCCTTTGCATCTCATTTCACGTAGCTTAGTGGCAGAAAAAATAATGCTGTGGCTCTACATAATTTCCATAGCAGTTCTTCGTGACTAGCATCGCATTCTGGTGTTAATCTATTTTTGTAACTCAACATTCAAGAGAGAGAGAGAGAGAGAGAGAGAGAGAGAGAGAGAGAGAGAGAGAGAGAGAACAAAGCTTCAGTGAGTGCTATGTTGACTTTGGATGTGTGGGGGATGTAAGGTAAGCATTGAGCCAGAATGGGTGAGTCATAGAGAGAGAGAGAGAGAGAGAGAGAGAGAGAGAGAGAGAGACTTCAGTGAGCGTGATGAGTCTAAGGTACCCATGTGTCTTGGCGTTTGTGCATTCCTCTTCCTTTCCTCCTCTTCTTCCTCCTCCTCCTCCTCTTCTTCCCTTCTCTTCTCCTCCTCTCTCTTCCTCTTCTGCTTTTCCTCCTCCTATCATATTCCTTTTCCTCTCCTTTCTATGTCTTTTCTGTTTTTCCTTCTTCTTTCCTCTTCATCTCCGCTTCTTTGTCTCCTCTCGTCTGTCTCTTTCCTCCTATCTTTTTCCTCTTCTCTTTCTTCATTCTGTTCTCCCCTCTTCCTCCTCCTCTTTCTCTTCCTCTCATTTTCCTTCTCATTCCTCTTCCTCTCTTCCTGTTTCTTTTCCTTCTTCGTTTTCTCTCCCTTGCCTTCCCTCTCTCTTCTGTCCCTCCTCACTGACACATCTCTTCCACCCTTCTTTAGCATCTTCTTCAGTCTTCTCTTCTTCCTTTTTTTTCCTCTTCGTATATAACTCCTTCCTCTCCTTCCTTCTCATTTAACTTCTTTTAGATTATCTTGTCTACTACTCTTCTATTTCCTTTCTTTGATCTCTTACTTATTTTACTTTTCTCTTCTTTCTCCTTTCGTAAACCAAATTCCTCTTCCTCCTCCCTCTTCTTTTCTTTCCCTCCTCCTTGACGTATCTCCTCCATTCTTCCTCTCTTTTTCCCCTCTTCCTACGTTTTCTTTGCCATCATTCTTCTGTAACAGTAGTAGTAGTAGTAATAATAATAATAATAATAATAATAATAATAGTAGTAGTAGTAGCAGCCCCAGGTTCATCTGAAACGTGAACCCAGTGGACTGCAGGCTGAAGTTACCCTCCCCCTGCAGCACACCACCCTCCTCTTGGGGGATAGGGGAAGTAGTTAAGGGACGTTTGTATAACCAGGCAGCTCGAGAGAGAGAGAGAGAGAGAGAGAGAGAGAGAGAACAAGAACAAGCCTAAATATGAACAGAAAACATTACGACTGGAAACTGGTCTTATTTATTTTTTTTTTTTTTTTGTAAATCTGACCCAAATTGTAAAAAAAAAAAAATCCCAAGGTTGTTGCCCCCACGCCTTCCCTGGGTTTATGGAGTTTTATTTGTATTTCAATTTTTGTGTTCATTTTTATTCTTATTTTTGGTCTTATTGTTTTATTTTTATTATTTTTGTTTTTATTTCTATTTATTTTGTCTATTTTCATTTTTTATTTTTATTTTTATTTTTGTTTTTTATTTTATTTTTATTTTTCTTTTATTCTCAGTTTTATTTTTATTTTTTTATTTGTTATTTTTATCTCTGAGGGATTGTTTAAACAGTCTTTTGTTGGGGTAAGACTTTCACCACAGTGGCCTTTTATTGGAGTTGAGTCTGCCTTTACCACTTCATTTGTCTTTCTTTTTATTTTTATTTTTGGGGGTCGATTGGTGATGGTAGTCCTTTTATTTTCTTTTTATTGGTTCCTCGTTTTCTTTCTCTTCCCAGACGGTAGTGGAATTAAGTATAAGTGACGCTATCGTACTGAAAGGGTTCATGGAGAGAGAGAGAGAGAGAGAGAGAGAGAGAGAGAGAGAGAGAGAGGTATCTGAATCCAGTCCCTCGTAAAGACCCTCCGTAGACTAATATTATCTCACTGCAGCAAAAAATAGAGCAGGTGATGCTTTCGTTCTCTTGTCGTTCAATACGTGGCCAGACGTAACGTAGCTACTGGTGTGGGTTGCCTCACAGTAAACTCTTTTGCAACTCAGACACGTAGCTTACACGAAGGTGGCATACACACAGATACAGTACACACAGGTACACACAGGTGGCATACACACAGGTACACATAGGTGGCATGCACACAGGTACACACAGGTGGCATACACACAGGTACACACAGGCAGCATACACACAGGTACACACAGGTAGCATACACAAGTACACACAGGTAGCATACACAGTACACACAGGTGGCATACACTCAGGTACACACAGGTACACGCAGGTAGCATACACACAGGTACACAGGTAGCAAACACAGGTACACACAGGTAGGATACATACAGGTACACACAGGTGGTATACACACAGGTAGCACACACACAGGTACACATAGGTAGCATACACAGTTACACACAGGTAGCATACACACAGGTAGCACACACACAGGTACATACAGGTGGCATACACACAGGTGTACACGCAGGTAATATACACACAGGTGGTCTGGCTTGGGTAGTTTCTGCTGTACGAGTAACTTCACTTCCATCCACTCTTCTAGTCAGTCTCTCAATCTCCATCCTCTCCACATGACCAGACAATAATTAGATATAAGAGACTTAGACATATAAAAGACTTAAAGCCCTTATTTTTGTCACTTAAGGAGGTTCCCTGACACCTTCTCCTTAGCGATTTATTTTTGGATACGGACGGTTAATATAATTTAGTACGTTGTTTATGAAGAGTACAGTATGGTGATATTAGAATTAAGTAACACAGAAGAAGATAGCAAGGTGTAATAAGCAAAATAAGTTTCTTAGGAAGAGGTGTTAGGGAGCCCCCATAACCGAAGAGAAAATTGGCCTAAGTAGTTTTCCCCTTGGTTGAATAAAATCGCCTTACGACAACAAGAATAAAATAAGGCATTCGTATTGAAGTGATAGATGGAGTCGCTCACCATCCACTCATTCGATGTAGTGAAACCCCTAGGTGACTATACTGAGTGATAATTCGTATGGTTTCCCTGTATCCACTTATTTGATGTAGTGAAACCTCAAAGTGCCTTTATACTGAGTGATAATTCGTATGGTTTCCTTGTATCCACTCATTCGATGTAGTGAAACCTCAAGGTGACTTTATAGTGAGTGATTATTTAGATGGTTTCTTTGTACGCCAAGAAGCCATTTACTACGTTGGGTGGTAACAGTATAGCCAAATGAAGCCTTGTGGTGTAGTGGGTTACGGCAGTCCAGCTGGATGCAAGGGATGGCCGGGGGTTTAATGACATAATACCGTTCGGGGGAGAGTGAGGCTGGTCATCCTTACTTTAAATATCAGGGCGGATCATTCTAGCCCCGACCCCCTACGCTCCTGGTGGGGGAAAGAAGAACTAGATGACGGATGAAGTACTAGAGAGAGTGAGAAAGAAAGAAAGAAAGAGAGACGGGTAACACAAGGGCAAAGAGAGGTTGGTAAAGAATGTTAGCTTCGTCCTTCACTCTGCCTGCAGTTTATGGCGCCATTGGTAAACATATATTCCACCTTACATCATCTGCTCGAAGTAAACGCGGCCGATAAACTATGGTACTGTTCTCTCTATTTCTGTCGTTTTCGTTGATTGTTTTCTTTCGGATTTTCTTTCTCTGATTGATTTTGTCTTTTTTGATGGATTGTTTATTGTCATTTTCTTTCCTTCTTTTTCTTTGTCTTTTTTTTTCAAACGCTCGGCCTGACATCTTTCGCTCAAAGTCAGTACCGAAAAGAATGACTTGTTAGTCCGTCTCTCTCTCTCTCTCTCTCTCTCTCTCTCTCTCTCTCTCTCTCTCTCTCTCTCTCTCTTTACATAATTTATTTGTAAGTGACAGACTGGGAAGTATGCTAATAATATTTGCCCACCATTTTTTTTAGAAGCGAAGGAATCTGTTGAATATATTGATAATTTTTGGCTAACTTTATTTCAGTGAAGGAGTTTAGCAAATATATTAATAATTTTTAGTTAGCATAAATTTTTGGAAGTGTCTAGAGAATATTTTTGATAATATTCGGTTCGCATAATTTTCTGGGTGAAGGAGCCTGGTGGTCTGGTGGTCAGGACACCCCAGTCGGACCCACGGCCAAGGCCTGACTGGTGTAGTTCCGATCTTGTAATGCCACCACGGGAAGGAGGCAGATTATATGCATTTAATTATATTGGACTATGGTGTCTTAAGTTTGAGCCCCTACATCGTGGAAGGATGGGATTGGCTTCTTCTTTTTTTAAATTTAGTGATACTGGGATGATAATAGTAATAATGGTAGTGGTGGTGCTGGTGATGATGATAATAATAATAATAATAATAATAATAATAATAGCAACAACAAGAGATAGATAGATAGATAGGTAGATAGATGGGTTGGTAGGTAGGTGGGTAGGAAGATCGATAAATAGATAGATTGACTGATTGATTGATAGAATTTAGGTTCCATACATTTATAAACAGATAGATAGATAGATAAATTGATAGATAGTCAGATAGATAGACATTTAGGTTGCATACATTTATAGACAGATAGATCGTTAGATAAAGAGATAGACAGACAGAGAGAAAGCCAGATAGACAGAAAAAATCCTTGAACAGCTTCTGAATGACCAGTTAAGAGCTGGGTCAAGTAGAAAGGTGACATGAGAGTTTTTAAGGTCAGCGATGTAATGGGAACTGAGACAAGTGAAATTGGCCCACACCTGTCCATGACGGGTTGTGCCGACGATGACAGGCGGTGGTTAGGCGTGCATGACGGTAGAGAGGCGTTAGGGTGTGTGGTAATTGGTGGGGGGTTGTAACGAAGGTGGTTGTGGGAGGTGGTTGTGAAAATATGGTAGGGAGAGATTGAATGAGTGAGTGGGTGATTGACAGGTAAATAGATAAATATATAGATAATTGATTTAGATATATAGATAAGTAAATAGATGGGTAGACAGAGAGAGAGAGAGAGAGAAGTGAAGAGAAGAGAAGAAAGGAAAGAAGAAGAGAATAAAGAGAAGGATGAAGAAAAACCACATGGAAAAAAAATAACGTGCCAAAAGAAAGTGTAAAATGATGATGAAAGAGAAAGCCAGAGAAGAGAGAGTATTGAACTAATAGAGAGTCCTACCTGCAGAAGTGAGGCTGTGAGGATGCTGTGGTGTGCTGTGGAATGTGATGTGTAATGTTGTGGTGTGGTGTGCGGTGGTGTGGAGTGTAGGAGTGTGGTGTGCTGGTGTCGTGTGATGTGTATATTGGTGTGATGTGTGATAGTGTGATGTGGTGTGCATAGGTGTGATGGTGTGCTGTGGTGTGGTGTGCAGTGGTGTGATGCGTAATGGTGTTGTGTAGTGTGGTGTGCAGTGGTATTATGGCGCGATGTGGTGTGGTGCGCTGGTATCGTGCGATGTATATAGTAATGTGATGGTGTGGTGTGGTGTGCAGGGATGTGTTGGTGTGGTGTAGTGTGGTATGATGATGTGGTGTAGTGTGGTGTACCCGTTAAACCGCGGACAGTTTACCGCTTTACAGTCCGCAGTCCTTTGGGGGATAGGGAGCGGGTTGAGGGACGTGTGTATAACCAGGCAGCGGACTCACTCAGTCATATCAGTGCCACCACGTGAAGGCGTCCCTCTCCATAACAGGACCCAGCCAAAAAAAAAAAAAAAACCCGTCTCATAATTCACTGTTTTGAAGATTGTTATTTCCTTAAACCGTCTTAAGATGCTACGTAAATATTTGCCCCAAGATTCATTTATATTGACAAAGAATTTTAAGTAATTTCCAGGATAAATATTCCACCATAAGAGTTAAGTAGCATCGTAAATCTCGTTAATGGTCGTGTTTATCTCTGTAATATTCACCCTGCTATGGTGTGTGTGTGTGTGTGTGTGTGTGTGTGTGTGTGTGTGTGTGTGTGTGTGTGTGTGTGAGAGAGAGAGAGAGAGAGAGAGCGAAGATAAGTGTATTCACAAACATTCTTACAACTTAAGCTTAGGAGAGTTTATAAATATGGCCCCCACACGTGCAGCGCACCCCCCCCCCTTTCCCCTTTCAGAAGTGGCAGATTATGCAGCATGGCCGTAAAGGGAATGGGGGTTAAGTAGCTACGGAGAATGTGCTACGTCGCTTCTGTATCGCTAGAGTGCCCGCGTTGTCTTTAGCTTTTCCTTCCAAATTAGACCAGACGATTTTATTCAGCTGAGAGTGTGGCGACATTAGAAGGAAATATATAAAACAGAATTCCTAAGGTGTACCGTAATAAACAAAATAAATCGTTTAGGAAAAGGTGTTAGGGGATTTCCTTAATTGACGAGGATACAGGCCCAGGCGATTTTATTCAGCTGGGAGTGTGGCGTCATTAGAAGAAAGTATATAAAACAGAATTCCTAAGGTGTAATAAACAAAATAAATCGTTTAGCGAAAGGTGTTAGGGAGCTTCCTTAATAAAATGCGCAAGTAATTAAATAAATATCGTAAATAAACTAACTAATAAATAAATAAATAAATGAATAAGTAAATAGGCAGTCCCAAGCCAGACGTACGCAGGAAAACGTGGGTGTCTTCCTGGCCATTTGTGGGTAGCTGTGGGCAAGACAGGGATATGGAGGGGGGGAAGATGCCTGTCTGTCTTGCTCTTGGCCTTGGTGCTCCTGTCTTAAGGTGTGTGTGTGTGTGTGTGTGTGTGTGTGTGTGTGTGTGTGTGTGTGTGTGTGTGTGTGTGTGTGTGTGTGTGTGTGTGTGTGTGTGTGTGTGTGTGTGTGTGTGTGTGTGTGTGTGTGTGTGTGTGTGCTTCTGTGGGGCCGTCCTACATACACCGTGTAAGGATCCGGCACCCATGGTAGACAGCGCCTCACCAGGGTAGGACTGGCGAATTTTGAGAAGGCTTGTCTCCTGGGTGGACGCTGCAGTTGCTTCGCTCCACCCAGGGTACACAGCGCCACCACGCGTAGGCTCCTCGTTAGCTCTATAAATAGGTGTATCTAATATGCATAATAAATAACTGAGATGGAGGTGTATATGGGTGTAGCTAATATGCAGAATAAATAGCTAAGATGGAGGTGCTAATGAAATCCCCAAAGTCACTTAAATCATGGCCTTGAGTCCTTCCCCCGGTGGCATGGTTGGTGAAGGTGTATGGACGGAGGAGTGGCCGGGGTGACGGTGGTATTTCAATGGGTGACGGGTTTCTCTCTCTCTCTCTCTCTCTCTCGTCAGTCAATTAGTCAATCTTATCTGTATCTATCTATCGAACGATCTATCTCTCTGCCTGTCTATTATCTGTCTGTCTAGATAGCTATCTAGCTATCTCTCTCTCTCTTTGTCTATCTGTCTGTCTGTCTGTTATCCGTCTAGCTATCTCTGTCTATCTATCTATCTGTCTGTCAGTCTGTCTAATCACTTCACTCTACATACTTTCCATTTCCTTCTTCTATTGAGTATTCAGCTTAGGAGAGACTTAAAATTCAAGAAGTTACTTATACTTGTCATCAACCCCTTCAGCAAACCCTTCGCGAGCTGAATAAAATCGTCAGGAGATGGGAAGAAGGAAATAAATAAAGAAAATACGTCCTTGGAGTGAAGGGTGAAGCGCTGGCGGGGAAGGAGAGAGAGAGAGAGAGAGAGAGGGAGGGAGGGATGGAGGGAGATGCAATAACAAGTACGGTACCACACTAGTCATGCATCTACAAGGGCGGTACATCCAGACCTCCTGCTTAAGGTGCACTGTCGCATATGGGGTACGGTGGTAGGAGAGTCTGGGTACGTAACTACTATGCTCTGTTCATAATCACTTGGCCGAAAATTGCCCTCTCTCTGATTTAATGGTCAGCTGTGGCAAGAGATTAACGCTACAATATGATGCTATACTCTTTTCACTTGAAATTGGTGTAAAATTGCCATCTCTTTCTTCATGGTTAGGTGTAGGAAGAGATTAACACTGCAACATACGGTAATACTACAGTTCTTTCACTTCAACTTGGCCCAGATTTTCTTGCTTGTGCACCTTATTTCACGTAACACAGTGGTAGAAAATGAATGTGCTAAGGCTCTACATTCTTTCCACAGCACTTCTTCTTGACTAGTATCATGTTCTAGTGTTAATCTGCCGGAACAACTCAGCATTCATGATAGAGAGATGGCAAATTGACACCTGGTTGAGGTGAAACACACACACACACACACACACACACACACACACACACACACACACACACACACACACACACACACACACACACACACACACACACACACACACACCCATCCTCAGTTGGGGAGAAAATTTCGCCTTATATTTCGCCTCATCTGCTTCTCACCTTCCTCTGCGGGCTATTATATCTAACCTGAGAGAGGCTTGCTATGTTTCTCTGCTCTGATATTTTACCTCTTCTGCATTTCACTTTCCTCTGCTGGCTATTATTCCTAAGCCATGAAAGACTTTGTGTTTATCTTCCCCAGTATTTCACCTCGTGAGCTTCTAACTTTCCTCTGTTGGCTATTATTCCTACACACACACACACACACACACACACACACACACACACACACACACACACACAGTGAGTGAGTTGCTGTATTTCTTTGCCCTAATATTTCGCCTTTTGTACTTCTAACTCACCTCTGTTGGCTAATATTCATAAGTTGAGAGAGGTTTGGTATGTTTCTCTGTCTAATATATTTCACCTCTTCTGCTTCTCATTTTCCTCTGCTGGGTAATATTTCTAAGTTTAAAGAGGCTTGGTATTATTTTCTTCCAGTTAATTATTCTTTTTCACATGATGCCTCAGGAAGAAAACTGGGGGACATGACCCAAGTGTGAAAAAGACGCAGTGAATGAGCTTACTTTTGTCCCTGATTGTGCCTTACCCTAGTCACAACCAGCCTACCTGTGACCACACCGTCTAAGGACACTTTCATCTCCAGTGAGCTGTTAACTTATATGGTAGGCCTCTCTCTCTCTCTCTCTCTCTCTCTCTCTCTCTCTCTCTCTCTCTCTCTCTCTCTCTCTCTCTCTCTCTCTCTCTCTCTCTCTTTATATATTGCATACACACATATAGATAGATAGACAGATAGATAGAAGAAGTGTAGGGGACCGAGGCGAGGCTACCGTAGTCCAGCCTCCTTCCCTTG
Organism: Coenobita brevimanus; assembly: GCF_032717465.1. NCBI lineage: Eukaryota > Metazoa > Arthropoda > Malacostraca > Decapoda > Coenobitidae > Coenobita > Coenobita brevimanus. The sequence continues at coordinate 71,710,489 of NC_136976.1, forward strand.
GCAGCATAACGTTTCCAGAAAGTCTTTGGCGATCGGAGAGTTGAGAGGAAGGATGGGACTGGGGTGTATTGGTGCTGTGATGAAGAGGGGTAGATTGAGACGGTCTGGGCATGTCGAGAGGTTGGAGAATGACGGTTGGGTGCGGAAGGTGAGAAATGTGAACTTCGGGAGTAGGGTTGCGAGAGGCAGACCGAAAGAGACCTGGAACAGAGACCGCTCAGCGTGGAGAGCCGCCATTAGGTGTCCAAGGCCGACGCATGGAATTATGTTGAAGGCATTATAAACGATACGGTAAGATT